>NW_028318432.1:10520846-10828769 GCF_062004578.1 Staurois parvus | reverse complement strand
AGTACATCGCTGGGGCTCTGCTCTATAACAAATGTATATTTAATTTGACAGCAATAAAACAAAAGATAAAGCGCTACTTAAGGCGTGTTCATGTATAGCACAGATCCATGTCGAAACTCTGATCTCATTTCAATTGTTTAAATTGACATAGCCTGGATGACCTAACTGCGGGGCCAGATGCCAGCTAATGTTTAGTTTTTCTTTAAACAAAAACACAGGATCACAGATCTTCTCTGCTGAATGGCTTAAAGCACGGGTGTCAAAGTTGGAGCCCTCCAAATGTTGTGGAACTACAAGTCCCATGAGGCATTGCAAGGCTAACATTTACAAGCATGTCTCCCAAAGGCAGAGGCATGATGGGACTTGTAGTTCTGCAACAGCTGGAGGGCCATCAGTTTGACACCCCTGGCATAAAGTGAACCTGTGCTTTGCCCCTGCAAGTAGCAACAGGTTCACTTTAATAGGATTCCTCCTAGCAACACATACACTTTCCACTTATTTCCCCTCTGTTCAGTGGTCAGGAAATAAAAAAATAACTCCCTTTATAATCCCCTTCTTCCAATGTGACAGCACTGGTGGTTGTCACGGGCTTGGGGTAGTGGAGCTTACACAGGGCTTTCACTATTTTATTACTGGTGGACAAACAGAGCAGCAGAGGAACAAATGGAAGGTAAGTATGTGCTGCTAGTGTTGCCAGCATTCAAGGAAAACTGTCCTTTGCCATGCATGGGCAAAACACATGTTCACTTTAAAGCTGATCTCCAGGCAGCTATATATTTAAAGCAGAACACCTGGCAAAAAAGTCTTTACATGTCCAAGTTGCTGCTTTCATGCTTTCACTGAATATGTCATCCATCTTCTGCTTCAGTTAGTAGTTGCTCTGAAATAGTTCATTCAATTTTAAATCAAACCATTAATTCTCTTTGGTTTCCTGTGTGTAAGACAGGTGGCTGCTATGCCTCCTATTCTCCATTCACTACAATTCCCTGTGGTTGATGGGAACTGTAGTTTTCTTTTACTGCAGAGAGGGAGAAGAGATATGATATATCCCTGCTGTTGCACTTCCTCCTTGGCAGAGCAGATGTTGTTATCTTTTGAATTACAGAGATGAGGTCATGGAAATTCAATTAGACTTGTCTCTTAAATGGTAAGGATTTTAAAAATTGTGATAATTGTTTAGAGATTTGTGTAGGGGGCGTACTAATGGGTGATTTTTTTGCCTATCTTGGAGTTCTTCTTTAAAAAAACACAATTAAGTATTACTGAGTTAACAAAACATTTACATAAAAGTAGCACAATTACCTGAATCTGTGTTTATATCAGCTTTCTGACATTCCCTGCAAAGCAGCACTCAGACCAGGAGAGGGATGGACGGTACATGCACTGGTGGGGGGAGACAGCTGGGTGGACAGAACTGATGACTTACTAGTGTGTTCCTGTTCCTCTCATTGTCCAATCAGCAGGTTGAACACCAGGAGCTGACACCACTGTATTCCATCACTGTGACAGAGAAAGCGATGGCACAACCCTGGCTGTGCTGTTCAGTCACTGTACTGCACTACTGAGCAGGAAGGACAGGATGTCTCTATATTAAGCAACTAAGACTGCCCCATAAACAGGGGTGGACTGACAACTCATGGGGCCCCCGGGCAAGAGGGGATCATGGGGCCCTTGTGTCCTTGCCCAAACTCAAAAAAGCCTATGAAAAAGGTACCAAGGGGCGTGATGACGTCGGTGTGACGAAACCGGTTGGGCGTAGCCTACTCGATGTGGACGTTAGAGAGCCTTGCTGTTCTGTGCTGTATGGGAGAGATCTGCGGTGAGCGTTAACTGTATCTCAACCCTTTTTTGCGATTGAAGCTGGTGTCTGTTGGACACCTTGTTTGGGAGTTTCCTTATACCTTTTTTATTAAAGAGATAAATGAAAAAAACGTTATGCACCATTATGTTCTCTTTTTTGTCCCTGAGTGTACTGTATGCTCTCATGGAGGTATGAGAAAGAGTGGAGAAGTTCATAAGAGCTTGGGCTGCAAAGTTGTTTGTCTGTGATTATTATTATCTGGAAGTATCTGAAACATCACCATATCTATTTGGACATCGGGTTCATTGCTCCCAGAGCACAAGCGCTGTTGCTGGTTTATAATCTGACCAGCCATTAGCTCTGGTGAGTTCATTTAATCTCCTTTGGTGGTGGATTTTTCACAATTGGTTCAAGTCACTGAAGATCTATATATATATTTTTTGGACACTAATTTATGTTTGGACACTATAATTATTTATTTAAAACACTAATGTTTTTTGGATGATGATATACACCTTTGTATAAGTTTGTTATTAGCGCATACCTTTTAATTAGGATTATTGTTGCCAAAATTTATTTTGGGTGGGATATGCTGCTGACATTTTGGTGTTTTTTGTAAGTGGCGCTTTTTTCTTTTTTAATTTGGTATTGGTTGTAACACTTTCAGATAGTGCATCTCACCCACAAGATATAATAGAAGTCTATGGCAAAGCGCAGCTAACCTGCAGGAAAGCCACAGGTGCAATGAGCTGCACCCATGCTGCAGGTAGAACTCAATGCATTAGTGTGAAAGAAACCTTATAGGGGGTTAGGACATTAAGGGCTTGTTTACATTTGCAGTTTGGGGGGCAGTAAAACCCCATAGTTGAGACATGTTTTTACCATCCCCAAACCACTGGTGTAGTGTCACCTGAATAGGCTGCAAATTGCACCGGAATTCAGAAAAAGTAGTGCATGCACAACTTTTCAAAAAACACACCACACCAAATTACACGGTACTGCAGTACCATGTGATCTGGTTCAGACAAATGCACTGCATTTGGGGTACTGTTATCAATGTATTGGAACCAGCTGCAGATCCTTGTGTTCTGGTGTGAACCGACCCTAAAGGAAATTAAAAATCCAGCAGAGAAATTAGAACACCTAATAATGGCCACATCACGTGTAATAACCAGGAAATCAGCAATCAAGTCTCTAAGACTGCCTTTCTCAATCTTTTTAACATGGAAGAACCCTTGGAAAAAACTTTACAATCTCAGCAAACCCCTACTAATAATCACTTTATCTACAGCTCACGTTACATTAGTGTGAGGGTCACTGGGAGGTATGCTCCTTACCAGGGGCGGACTGACAACTCATGGGGCCTCCGGGCAATAGGGGATCATGGGGCCCCTGTGTCCTTGCCCAAACTCAAAAAAGCCTATGAAAAAGGTACCAGGGGCATCTCATGGGGCCCCCTACTGACCCCGGGCCCTCGGGCAGTGCCTGAGTTTCCAATTGGTCAGTCCGCCCCTGCTCCTTACACTTATGGTCATTTCCCTCTTACAGAAAGCTAATAAGATCATTATTGTCAGTGATTACTTATTGGAGTGGCAGACATTGCTCTTTGCTCAAGGAACCTCTAGTAACCTTTGAAAGAACCCTAGGGTTCTGTGGAACCCTGGTTGAGAAAGGCTGTTCTAAGAGTTATAAAATATTTTCAGGTGATTTAACTCCCTAGAATCTTCCATGTCTTGTTTTTCTAGAACGTACCCATCAGGTAACCCTTCACAGTACATAATGAGTGTGCCATCTGATCAAATTAATTTATGGCTTTGGAGAGCCATTGCCAGTACATTTTCATACACATTGATATCATTACATTAAAGTAATATTAAAAGTTTATTTTTTTTTTTAAGAGAAAATAACAAACATGCCTATACTTATCTGCTGTGTACAGTGGTTTTGCACAGAGCAGCCCGGATTCTCCTCTTCTCGAGTCCCCTGCAGGCGCTCCTGGCTTCTCCCTCCTGTCGGGTGCCCCTGACAGCAAGCAGCTTGGCCCAGCCCCCTCTCTTTTCTCATTGGCTCACTGGCTGTGATTGACAGCAGTGGGAGCCAATGACTCCTGCTTCTGTCTCAGCCAATGAGAAGAGGGAGTCCTGGGATAGACAAGACTCCTGTGCACATCGCTGGATCAAAAGAGGGCGTAGGTGAGTATTGGTGGGGCTGGGGTTGAGGCTGCAAACAAAAGGTTTTTTACCTTCATGCATAAAATGTATGAAGGTAAAAAATCCTTGAGCCTTTAGAACCACTGTAACTCAACCAGAGGTCTCTTCTAGACTCCAGTGTTGTCCATACTAAAATATTCATAATTAAATTAACATAAAATAAATTATTATTAAAATAATAGTGAATAGAATAATTTTCTTCAAATGACCCATTTATACGTTTAAGAACTGACTAGCTGGACCAATAGTAAATAAATAAATTATTGTGCTGCGCTCCCTAAAAACAAAAACAGCATGTGCATATACAGTCATGGCCGAAATTGTTGGCACCCTTGATATTTCTCCAGGAAATCATGTATTTCTCACGAAACGTATTGCATTAACACATGTTTTGCTATACACATGTTTATTCCCTTTGTGTGTATTGGGACAAAACAAAAAAAGGGAGGAAAGAAAGCAAATTCGACATAATGTCACACAAACCTCCAAAAATGGGCTGGACAAAAGTATTGGCACCCTTTCACAACTGCGGATAAATAAGAATGTTACAAGCATGTGATGCTCCTGTAAACTCACCTGGGGCAAGTAACAGGTGTGGGCAATATAGAAATCACACCTGAAAGCAGATAAAAAGGAGAGACGTTCACTTAACCTTTGCATTGTGTGTCTGTCTGTGCCACACTAAGCATGGACAACAGAAAGAGGAGACGAGAACTGTCTGAGGACCTGAGAACCAAAATTGTGGCAAAATATCAACAATCTCAAGGTTACAAGTCCATCTCCAGAGAACTAGATTTGCCTTTGTCCACAGTGCGCAACATTATCAAGAAGTTTGCAACCCATGGCACTGTAGCTAATCTCCCTGGTCGTGGACGGATGAGGAAAATTGATGAAAGATTGCAACGCAGAATAGTCCGGATGGTGGATAAGCAGCCCCAAACATGTTCCAAAGACATTCAAGCTGTCCTGCAGGCTCAGGGAGCATCAGTGTCAGCGCGAACTATCCGTCGACATTTAAATGAAATGAAACGCTATGGCAGGAGACCCAGGAGGACCCCACTGCTGACACAGAGACATAAAAAAGCAAGACTACAGTTTGCCAAAATGTACTTGAGTAAGCCAAAAGCCTTCTGGGAAAACGTCTTGTGGACAGATGAGACCAAGATAGAGCTTTTCGGTAAAGCACATCATTCTACTGTTTACCGAAAACGGAATGAGGCCTACAAAGAACAAAACACAGTACCTACGGTAAAATATGGTGGAGGTTCAATGATGTTTTGGGGTTGTTTTGCTGCCTCTGGCACTGGGTGCCTTGACTGTGTGCAAGGCATCATGAAATCTGAGGATTACCAAAGGATTTTGGGTCGCACTGTAGGGCCCAGTGTCAGAAAGCTGGGTTTGCGTCCAAGATCCTGGGTCTTCCAGCAGGACAATGACCCCAAACATACGTCAAAAAGCACTCAGAAATGGATGGCAAAGAAGCGCTGGAGAGTTCTGAAGTGGCCAGCAATGAGCCCAGATCTAAATCCCATTGAACACCTGTGGAGAGATCTTAAAATTGCTGTTGGGAAAAGGTGTCCTTCCAATAAGAGAGACCTGGAGCTGTTTGCAAAGGAAGAGTGGTCCAAAATTCCGGGTGAGAGGTGTCAGAAGCTTATTGATGGTTATAGGAAGCGACTGATTTCAGTTATGTTTTCCAAAGGGTGTGCAACCAAATATTAAGTTAAGGGTGCCAATACTTTTGTCCAGCCCATTTTTGGGGTTTTGTGTGACATTATGTCATATTTGCTTTTCTGCCTCTGTTTTATATTTGTTCCAATACATACAAAGGGAATAAACATGTGTATAGCAAAACATGTGTTAATGCAATACCTTTTTTGTGTGAAATACTTGATTTTCAGGAAAAATATCAAGGGTGCCAACAATTTCGGCCATGACTGTATATCAATTTTCAGAAACATACAATAACCATCTCAATTGTGTTCCACTAAAAATCCACCCAAGCAGCAAAAACATCCCAATATAATACACAAAAAATCCTCATAGAAAATCACCCATGCATCAAAAATCATCCCAGTGTAATAAACATAAGTCCTCTTTCCCATAAATCAGTTTCAATCAAATGGATTAATTTCAGGTTTCCAAGTTCCTTAAAGCAACACTGCTGCTCTATTATGTGCTCACCTATATTCACAGCCTACCAGGCTAATAAACGCAGTTTATCCCACATGAGGATGAAGGATCCCTTGGATGACCACCACCTTCTTTGGATCTCTCCACACTTCAGTGTTCCTGATTAACCACCTGGACAATTAATCCTCTTCTATGGACATACGGATAAATGGATATAATATGCCTCTTCCACCCCTCCTGGGGAATGAACCTCCTAAAGATTACTCCAGCAATCTGCACATGTATGGTAATAAAGGGAAACAAAGAATAGTGCTTTATCCTTTTAAAACACTTTCTTGCAAAACTAAGTTTGCCACACTCACATTGTAACAGATAAAAACAAGCCCATCAGTAAAAATAGCCATCAGTGTGTATCACACCCTCTCTCAGTACTCGCCGTATCACAGCAAAGCCGATCGAACGCGGTGACGTCAGAGCCCCTCCCCTATGCGTTACGCCTCCGGTCACGTGGCTTCATCAGGGGGAATTGATTGACTAGCTGGACCAATTCCTCCAGAAAAAGAACTTGCCATTAGATAGAGGAGCTAACATTGTCAACTTCTTTTACATCCCTGTATTTGCCTTGTTGTCATCCTCACTGTCCGGCTCAGGCAATCACAAGCACAAACAAGTAAGCAGTTAGGAATACTGGAACTCCTGACCTGCACACTTGCTCATGTAACTTGCTAAGAAATCAGGCCATTGGGTAAGGGGTGATGACCAGGGAACTAGATCTAAAATATAGAGCTCTACATGAAGTTGGTATTGGCAGCTTACAAATATTTGATATAAAAATTCCTGTTATTGTGGCAAAAATACTGCAGGTAGCTGTAACCCATAGCAATCAATAATCCGTTATTCATATAACCAGTGCGCAACAATGGAGCAGCAACAGCTTGCTTTTCTTAACCGTGTCCTTATGTGTCCCTAATGTAGCATGGAATGAAAAGATTAATTGATATTATGCCTAACACCTCCACCGCTGAGAATACACCTGAAAATTCACTTATATCTCCCAAGTCCTGGGACATGAGACAGAAGCAGCGTCTGCCTTCAATTTGTGCCTGTGTTCAGCAGTTCAGAGATCTGCACTGTGTTTTATCCATATGGAAACTATGCAGCTGGGATGAGTGATAACAGATTTCCTTGTGGTTATCAGCCACATTGTCAGTATGAGTAGAAGATCTGCTGTGTTTTATCAGAGAGGAAGGCTTTCATTGGAGCAGTTAACATAAAAGAATGTTTACAGCGCAATTCAACAGACCTGTCATTGTCAAACTCCATCCAAGTAGTACCTTTTTTGGACAGTTTCGGTGAATTCCATTATGTTCTCTCTGTAAAGTACACATTGAATTGCACTTCAATCTGCTGCCTTTGTTTATGGGTGTCTACTGTGCTGAACACAATCTGGAATCAAATCTAATAGATGTCTAACAGTTTGTGCCCATTATTATTATTATTATACAGTATTTATAAAGCGCCAATAGTTCGCTCAGCGCTGTACATTACAGAGGGGGACAGAACATGTGACAGAACAATACCAATACAATGCAAAACATGAGGGGATTGAGGGCCCTGCTCTTTCGAGCTTACAATCTAGGAGGGAGGGGATGGTGGTACAGGAGGAGATAGCTGTGGGGGATGGAGTGGTAGGAAGAGTGGAGGAGGTCGGCAGGTTAGGAGGGGGTGGGGTAGGCTTCCCTGAAGAGATGGGTTTTCAAGGTGCGCCTAAAGGAGAGGAGAGTAGGTGATAATCTGATGGGTTGGGGCAGGGAGTTCCAGAGGATGGGTGACATCCTGGAGATGTCCTGGAGGCGGGCATGGGAGGAGGAGACCAGGGAACTAGAGAGAAGGAGGTCTTGTGAGGAGCGGAGTGTGCGTGGTGGGCGATACTTTGATATTAGGTCAGTGATGTAGTTCGGGACAGTATGGTGGACAGCTTTGTACGTCAGTGTTAGGATTTTGAATTTGATCTGTTGCATACACATAAGATGAAAATACTGATGTAAATGTACAACATTTATGTAAAGCGCTGCGTAAATTGATGGTGCTACATAAGTACCTAAAATAAATAAGCGAAAAAAATCTTCAAGTCCGGCATTTTTGGGGGAATTGGGCAACAATCCAGAGTCTATGGGAAAGCGCACAGCTGCCTTGAATCAACATTCTTAGAGGAGTAAAGTATTTCAGCAGCTTAACCACTTTCCGTCCGGCCCATGTACAGTACATAAACAGTCGGACAGGAGCGCTGCCGGAGCAGGTGGACGGTTCTAAACGTCCCCCCCGCTTCCATTGCCTGTGCACGCTCCCTGGGAACACAGATCGCTGTACAGGACCTCTGCGTGAGGTCCCGATTCATGTGATCACTGATTGGCCAATCAGTGATCACATGAATTGTAGTAAACAAGTTGTCACTTCCTGACATCATTGTTTACTAAGTGTGAAATCTTTGAATGATCACAGAGGTCACATGGTACAAGGCTATTCACAACAGCCTTGTCCCATGTAACAAGCTGTGAACAATCACAGCTTGCACAGTATTTCTCAATGGCTGCAAGAATGCAGCCAGAGAGAAGGAGAAATGATTGCTTTTACAGCCTTTATGGGTGTAAAAGCAATCAGTGTAAAAAAAGAAAAAATCTTCATCACCCCCCACAAGTAGTACATGGTACTGCTAGGGTGACAGTATGTTAAAAAAACCCCACATAAATAATAATATAAAAAAATAAAAATGTAGGAGAATTATTTATTTGCAAAATGTTATAAGAAAAACACTTTTTTTTCAAAATATTTGGACTTTTTCATTTATATAGCAAAAAAAAATAAAAATCCCAGTGGTGAATAAATACCACCAAAATAAAGCTTTATCTGTCTCAAAACAATGCTAAAAAATTCATATGGGTACAGTGTTGCATGACCGCTGAATTGTCATTCAAAGTGTGATAGCTCTGAAAGCTGAAAATTGGCCTGGACTGGAAGGGGGTGAAAGTGTCCTGACCCCTCTCCTTCTTCCATTGCCCTTATGCAATTAGAACATTGCTGTCTTGGGGAGAAACTAGGCCAAAAGCATTGTTAGATGGTCAAATTGTACACTCATTCAACCATTTACTAATGTCTGTTTCTGGCTTTACGTTGTTCTGTGAGCACCATGCAATTTCCCTGCCACTGTGTTTTAAAAAAAAAATAAAGGAACCTTTTTCCTGCATGAAACACAGGCACAGCAGTCTATTCAAATGAATGGGGTGCCGTTCCTGTGCAAATGTGGCTCGCAGAGGTGCAAAAGTGTGAACCTAACCTAAAGGAGTTCTATAGTCACAGCATACACCTTTGTTTTAGAACATCAACTTTGTAATAACAATACAGACAATTGTTATTTTTTACAAATCTCCTTTCATGTTGTGATTGCTGCCTGTCTTCTGGCATATCTTTCCACAACTTCCCAATTTCCCTGCTTGTTTTGCAGCTTCTCCGCTGCTGTTTACAGTTAATTTCTAAGGACTACATGTTCCATGATACCTTGCTGCCTGAAAGCAGTGATTCATGTACTGAAACCTGAAACTCCTCCTCTAAGCATCTCTGTAGTTCAGAAGGCAGACTCCGTGAAATGTGTGACACAGCAGTGCCTACTCACAGGGCATAATCAATACGTGTTACAGAATTCAAGGAAATAAATGTGCGGGAATCTTCATAAAGTAAGTTTACAAACTTTAGGATTATTATTATTATTATACAGTATTTATAAAGCGCCAATGGTTCGCTCAGCGCTGTACATTACAAAGGGTGACAGAACAATACCAATACAATGCAAAACATGAGGGGATCGAGGGCCCTGCTCTTTCGAGCTTACAATCTAGGAGGGAGGGGATAGTGGTACAGGAGGAGATAGCTGTGGGGGATGGAGTGGTAGGAAGAGTGGAGGAGGTCAGCAAGTTAGCAGGGGGCGGGGTAGGCTTCCCTGAAGAGATGGGTTTTCAGGGTGCGCCTAAAGGAGAGGAGAGTAGGTGATAATCTGATGGGTTGGGGCAGGGAGTTCCAGAGGATGGGTGACACCCTGGAGAAGTCCTGGAGGCGGGCATGGGAGGAGGAGACCAGGGAACTAGAGAGAAGGAGGTCTTGTGAGGAGCGGAGTGTGCGTGCTGGGCGGTACTTGGATATTAGGTCAGTGATGTAGTTCGGGGCAGTATGGTGGACAGCTTTGTACGTCAGTGTTAGGATTTTGAATTTGATCCGTTGCGCAATTGGAAGCCAGTGGAGGGATTGGCAGAGGGGGGTGGCGGAGATGGATCAGTTGGAAAGGTGAATGAGTCTGGCAGCCGTATTCAGGATCGACTGAAGCGGGGATAGCCAGCGGCGAGGCAGGCCAGTGAGGAGGGAGTTGCAGTAGTCGAGTCGTGATATGATGAGGGAGTGGATGAGCTGTTAAGTGGTTTCTGGGGTTAGGAATGTGCGTATTTTGGCGATGTTGCGGAGGTGGAGTCTGCACGAGTTTGTTAAAGATTGTACTTGGGGCTGGAAGGATAGGTTGGAGTCCAGAATGACACCAAGTACTCTGGCCTGCGGTGCGGGTTTGATGGTAGCATTGTTGGATGTGATGGAGAAGCCAATGGGGGGTGGGGTCCGGGCTGGGGGGAAGACAAGAAACTCGGTTTTGGAGAGGTTCAGTTTAAGGAAGTGGAGCGACATCCAGTCTATGTCACTAAGTAGGTGTGTGATTCGGGCAGAGACTGAGGGGGTGAGGTGGGGGGTTGGGGGTAGATTTGTGTGTCGTCGGCATAGAGGTGGTAGTTGAAGCCGTGAGAGTGTATGAGTTGGCCAAGGGAGGATGTGTAGATGGGGAAGAGAAGGGGCCCGAGGACAGAGCCTTGGGGGACCCCAACAGAGAGGGGGAGGTGGTAGCATTATAGGTAACGCTGAAAGAGCGTTGTGACAGGTAGGATGAGAGCCAGGAGAGAGCAGAATCTCTGAGGCCGAGGGAGTGTAGTTTTTTGAGGAGGAAGGGGTGGTCGACTGTATCGAAGGCCGCAGAGAGGTCAAGGAGTAGGAGCACTGAATAGTGGCCATTAGCTTTGGAGGTTAGCAGGTCATTGGAGAGTTTGAGTAAGGCAATTTCGGTGGAGTGTAGGGGACGGAAGCCAGACTGGGGGATCGAAGAGGTTGTTGTCATTGAGGTGAGAGCATAGGCGGGTGTAGACTAGGCGCTCGAGGAGTTTAGATGTAAATGGGAGCAGGGAGATGGGTCTGAGGTTGTTCGGGTCATTGGGGTCCAGGGAGGGCTTTTTAAGTATGGGGGTGATCCTTCAGATTCATGTAGGTGATCCTTCAGATTCATGTAGGTAGGCTAGAAATAACTGAAACACAATGTGGAAATGAATATAAGACTTCAAATTTTGATCATAGATACGCTTTAAAGCCCATTCGAAACTAATTGAGAAGTTATAGCTAGGTGCCAGTGGGTTACATTTGCTACTGGCTTTTGATATTGATTGGTATTCCCATAAGCTGGGGATCCCTAAGTGTTCCCTTTTTTGAGAACTTAGACTTTAGTTCTGATGGCTTAAAGAAAATATGTAGTCTTATTGTACATTTCTGTATTATTTCTTTATTAATTTATGTAAAATGGTTAGGACTAAAAAATTATCAAAAAATTTTTTTAGCTGGAAAATGAGAAATATAGCATATTGATATTTTTTATCCTGATTATGATCCAGTGGTGGAGCTTTGGTCTCTTCTTTGAAGATTCTAAGGCTCCATGTACACTGCACCTGATAAACTCACGTTTAGGAGCTTTTCTGCATTTTTTTCAGCAGCCCCTGAACTCTCCCTAATGTATTCCTATGTGTCCATGTACACATCGTCGTTTACAGGCAGTGGAGTTTAGTCGTTTTTTTTAATTGCACCAAACTTGCGTTCAGGAGTAGATTTTATCAGCGTTCCAAATGCCAAACGCTTGTAAACTCGGCTAATTGCGTTTATAAGCGTTTGGACAATTTTTTTAACTCTTCCATTTCCAGATGCTGTCCAGAGCCTTTTTTCATCATGATAAATGCATGCAAAGTGTTTTCCCGGTACTCAAAAGGACCTGGTACACCATACTTTGAGGTTTCGCATGAAAGAAAATATGTTAGACACCGCTGCAATTATTTCTGCACAGAAATGAGCTGGAACACATCCAAAAACCACAAACAAAAAAGACAGCTAATCTCAACACGTACTGCTCTCTCTGCTTCTGCTCTCTCTATTTCTCTCACAATGTCTGAAATAGTAAATTTTGTACTGTTTTTCAGTGCATTCTGGGCATTTGGGAAGGTCTCCTGAGGTTATCTTCAAAAAAACGCTTCTAAACACAAACGCGCATAAACGCGGCTAAACAGATGTTTTTTAACCTACGTTTTCCAGCAGTCAGTTTCCATTGTTCAGAAGTGTCCCATGTACATGGAGCCTAAGTGTGCCTTGTTTAGCTAATACATAGCACTCTGGAAATCCTTTGTCATGTATATATAGTGAAAAAAAATGCAAAACATAAATGTAAAATTAGTATATGGATCCTTTTATGGATAGCTCCTGTCAAACAGCTGAACACACTAAAAAGATTTATAAAGCTATGCAGTATATGACTATATAATGAAGATGACAACACCCTAAAATTTGCCTTTATGGCAGCACTACCACTATGCTATCCCCTCTACCCTTTAAGGATACATTTACCTTTTGAAGCACGTACATGTTCCATCAAGTTTAGGGTTATGCTCCAGCTCTTGCCGCCAATTCTCCGATCCCTTCCTCAGTGTGACGTGGGCAGGGGATCTTCTTCCACCCCCGCTGTCACAATTTAAAAACAGTGCGCCCGTGTGGGCGGTCTGTGAATTAATGAACTGCTGTCAGTGACAGCAGCTGACAGCTTGTAGTTCTGAATGAACTGCGAGGGCGCTGAGGAGCATTTTCATAGTTCATTCACAGGCCCTACAGCTTTCAGTTTGACAGCCTATATGCAGGTATGGGCTGAAAGCTGCAGGGCTTGTCTGCAGATGCCTAACATTGCACCACTGATCATGGGTACAATGCTTTCCAGACTCCTGCAGTAAAAAAATAATAAATGCAAAAATAAATATGTGCATTCATTATTTTTGTCAAAAAGTGAACTTATCCTTTAACTATTTACATAGCAGACACTACTACAGCCAACTATTAGCAGGCATTTGGTGCCTCAGTATTAAGACACATCTCAGTTAATTACACTGGCTGAACTGAAAATTATGTTTGTGACTTTTTTTTTCTTTTTTTAAAGAAATACTTTCATGAACTAAGTGGTGTTTTTGATATACTGTTTTTGCCTGGACTTAGGTTTTAAGAAGGTTATTTATTAGTTATTGCTGAACTTCAAGTCTTGTCACGTACAGTCTGAATGTCTCCATTTATTTATAAGTTGGAATATATCTGCAAAGGTTACTTTTTCATTCTAATTATTTTTATTGCATTCCTAATGCACATTGGGGCAAGAAAAGCATAGTTGTTTAAATTGCTAAATGCAATAAGATGAATTTCATCTACCGAGACAGTATTTAAATAGTAATTCTGCCCCATAGACTTAATCTCATTAGACCATGCTGGCTTTGAGTTACATTTTAGTTGAGATTTTACAATCTCTATGCTCAGTAATTTTGTGGTGGAAAAGCATGCATGCTGCATATTTACATGATAACATAGCCGGTGAGGTAAAGCAGAACATTAAGCCACACTTTATACTGGCTTCTATTCATAAAGAAACAGCTATAGTATTCCCCACGTCAAAACAAACTGGAGAAAAAAACTGAAACAATACAAGCTTTAGCCAAATACCCAAAACAGGCTTCTGTGTTTGAACCTATTTAAAGGAGATCATCCAGGCAAAACTAAAATTTGGTACTGACCAGCCTGTTTGGCTAAGCAGAATTCTATAGTGTAATTTATTGGGCAGTACAGTGGTCTGGTGATTAGCATTCCTGCCCTGTACTGCTAGTGTGGTTGGTTTGAATTGAAGCCAGGATACTACCTGCATGGAGTTTGCATGTTCTTCCTGTGCTTGTGTGAGTTTCCTTGGGGTGGTCTGGTTTGTGGTTTGGGGTGCAAGCTGGTAGGTCAATCGGTTCCTGTCTAAATTGGCCTTAGTACATGTGAACTAGGGACTAGACGTGCCATTTGTTTTGTTCCGAATCTAAATTTGGATGAATTTTTGGTTATTCAGAGATTCGGATGTATTTTGTTGAAATTCATTTAGATTTGTTGATTTATTTTCTAATTAATTCCAAATTTTCCATGTTGAGGGCATGTGGCTTAGTATGGTTCAGGAGAGGGGGAAACTCGCTCATCCCCTCCCTTTCCTGACCTGCTCTGAGGAAAGGGATTCATCCCCGAAACATTTCAGCAACCCAACCGCACTGACATTCGGACACCCTGCCCATTGTTGTGGCCATCTGCATTGTCATACAAAGCGTTATACACATGTTTATTATGCCATGTTTGTGAGTATGTTTTTGGCTTTTATGCATTTTGAATAAAACGTGGATAATGCACTAGGTGTTTGCGCTACTTGTTTGAAACCTTTTTTCTTTTTCTTGACCTGCCGGGCTGCATGCTTGGAAAAGGGTCTGGTATAGATTCTGGGAGGAGGACCATACCATTTTTTAAAAGATTTTGGCATGGGGTTCCCCTTAAAATTCATACCAAACCCAAAGGCTCTTTAACCTTCTTAGCGGTGTTCCCGAGTGTAGCTCGGGGTAAAATTTCTATACCAAAAGCGGTAACCCCAAGCTACACTCGGGCTTACCATGCGGCGCTGCTCTGGGGGTCCCTGCAGCACTTACCTTGTCCTTCGCTCCCGCGATGTGTCCCCTCCAGCGTCCCCGGCCAATGCCGGCATCCAGCTTCTGTGTTCCGGTCCCTGTGACAACGGGAAATTTGAATTTTTTAAAAAATGTCATTTTTGCAGTCATTGCTATTTCAATGCATTTCACATACATTTTGTCCCGAGTGCTTTGTCCTGCGCCCTGCCTGCATTTTGAATGTTCTTTCTGCCTGGAAACTTAGAAAAGTCCGTGGCGTCCAAAAAGCATCCCTTTATGTCAAAAGCAGTTTTAGAACAGCGATAGTAAATCAGAACCACTTGCAGAATTGAGTGATAATGATTCGTGGGGAAAGTCGTCATCACACTGAAAACAATTTTGCGACTTTGCTCAGCGATGTGCGAATTTGCCTTTGTATTTCAAATTTCAGTGTTTTTGGTTTGATTATATTATTGAATTAAATTTATTATTATTATATTATTATTTTTTATGATTATTTATTAAATTATAATTCATGATTTCGTGTTTCAAATTTTATCATACCCGGGATGTTTAATAGACTCTTGTTCAGACAGATTTCAGTGAGTTATTCCTAAAAATTACAGCCTACAATAAAAAACTACATATTTCCATGCAAAAAAATGGTACCGCTTTCAGCACAAAAAATCGGAAAGAATCATACCGCCAAGGAGGTTAAGGGACCCCACAATGATTGTTTTCTAAATTTTTTATTTTTTTATTTTGTTTACGTTCAGCTGAAATCCCCCTGACATCTGATGAGTGATCGGTTGTTAAGGATGTGGCAGCTGGCTTGCCAGCCCACTCCTTAACAATCAGCTATCCTTCACACAGAATTCAAATCGTTCTAAAATGTAAAATTCGTCAGAAAATGACTAAACAAAACGTAACTAAAATTCCAAAATGAATCAACAAAATTAAATTAGCAACATAATGAATCTATCAGAAACTAATCTAAACAAATGTTTCCATTCTGCACTTGTCTAATAGGAACCTTAATCTGGCCATAGATGATGAACACATTCCTCCTTCCTCCTTTTTTATTTGCATGATTTACTAGAGGGAATACAGTATTTTAATAGTGGACTTGTTTTTTAAAATCACATCTTTCTGTTGCAGATTAAGGTGAGATTTCTTATTTTGTTTGTTGCAATTTACTAAAAGCCACTTTTTTTCTTTTTCAGCTGTTGATTGATATGGTTGGCTCCACTGATGATGCTCTCCAAGAGGCATCTGCTGGTTGCATTGCCAATATACGCCGACTAGCTTTGGCTAATGAAAAGGCAAGATATGGCTAAAGGAAGAACTGTTTCTACTCTTTGTTCAACCTCAATTCACATTCTGTTAATACTTTAAGGACAACTCTGCTCAAGCATATTGGGCAGAGGGGAATTAAGAGATATGCATGTGTGACTTCTGATGCTTTCCCCTATGTATCCACTCACCTGGGTGTTTCCATGATGAACACTTTCCCTGGTCGTTTTTCATTGTAATGCCTTTGTCAGAAAATGTTAACATCAACGTGAAGAAAAATCTTATGAAACGCTTACCTGAAGGTAGAAATTTGAAATGCAAATTATTGGATGGTAAAAACAAAGGAACAAAGATAAGCAACACTTGCACATGTATGTCCCAGCTCTCCTCCACCAAAACACCTTTGCGTAGTCTTCCATTAAAGTGACTTTAATACCAAAATAACTGTATAAAATAATATTTATCAGGAAGTAAATTATTAAAGTGGTTGTAAGCCTCCGAAGTGAAAAATGAACACAGCATATTCTTCCATAGGGCATGCTTGCCTAAATCCAAAGCACTTAGTGTGATTTCTGTCTCCTCTCTCATTCCTCTGCTATCTGCATGAGTCACTTCTGACAGTCTATGCCAACACCAGACAATTCCAGGTGGTGGCCCTGCCCCCCCAGCCAGCACACAGCAGGTGATTGACAGCCTCAGCTCTGCATGTTTCCTTATGAGACCTTGTATGGGGGGGGGGTCTATTCCTTCCACTCAGGGCTCAAATCACAATAAACTCCCTTCTCTATGTTGTGCAGTGTGTGACATCAGATCTCCACCCCCTGCATTCTGAAGTGCAGAAATGCTGTGCAAACTGTGCACTTTGAAATGCTTTGGAGGAGAGAGGGCTTTTGATAAACAGATGCAACTTATGTAGGAAAATTTCTTTCATCCCTGTGTATCACCTGAGGCCAGTCATATGTAAGGGTTTACAACCACTTTAAATACTCACCTCTCCTGCCACCTGCAGCGCCAGTCTCTACTGCATTGAAGGGAAACCACTGGATACTTCAGTACAGGACATAGTAGTGACCTCAGCAGGAGAAACCACTGAGCACTCCATGGGAACAGGAATCCAACACTATTGAAAGTGGAGAATCCTACAGTTTCATAGCCGGCGGTTTCTCTTCACTGCAGCGGAAATCAGCAACACAGGTGGTGGGAGAACAATATATATCTTACAAAGTATTAAATATAAAAAAGCAACCTGTGTTATTAAATATACAGATATGACATCATACATGTAGGGAATATACAGTAAATACACATCCCATTACTAAGGGGGATTATATATTATACATAGATGGTAATACTTGTTGTTATATTGGAAAATGTGCATCCTCTACACCAGTCTTTCTCAACCAGGGTGCCCTGGCACGCTGGGGTGCCTTGAGGTTTCTTCAGGGGTGCCTTAGCAAAATGTCTAAAAATTGCCCAAAACTTGTATACAGCCAGCGGGTGGAACAACCCTGCCTTTTAGTTACACAAAGCCACAGGTTTTCATTGTGCACCATAATGACCTTCTAGCAGCCAGCGTCCTGACAACCAGTGAGGAGGACGTCAGCTGCATGCACAGCATCCTAGTTTGACCCTCCCCCACCCCTCTCCATCAGTGCTGGGGTTACATTAGCTCAGTGATGGAGAAAAACTGAGGGAGAAGAGAAACACTAGAATACTAGTCAGTACCAGTGTGCAAAAGTGTATTTGCTTTGGAAGAATTAATCCCCTCTAATGTTGGGTGTTCTACATGTTTGGATGTTGTTGCGTTATAGAAAACTATTAGAACAGTTTTTCACATTTTAGAATGGGGTGCCTCGGGACTGTCCATAATTTTAAAGGGTTCCTTGATCGAAAAAAGGTTGAGAAACACTGTGCTACACCACCATTTACTTACAATACCCAGAAATCAGATAGGTGTATTTACTAATATTATTTCCTTGTAGCCATGATAAAGGAGCATGCTCTGAACCCCTAAACGAGTTGTTGTTTTTTTATTGACTTTAACTTTTAATAAACTTCTGGACTTGACGTACATGTCTGATACTTTCATCACCAACCACCAGCCATAAAAACTGACCGACAGATGGAATTTCTATCTTTTTCCTCTTTCTATCCAGAACTAAATAAATTGCTGGGTTTGTGTTTTTATATGTCAGTCTTAGCTAAGTATTTAAAATTTGTTACACTTTGAACATTGCATGTTTGTTAAGCGAAACAAAAAAAAAAGCGCACCAACCTTGCACATTACCTCAGTAAACCAAAATTTTATTGAATACAGAATGATACTAACAAACAGCAAAGTAAATCAAGCATGTAAGTCCTCAAAGGATGAAGAAGGGACGCCCTTCGAAACGCATCAGCTGTACTCTGAGTGTCTACCCCTATGATGGGACTCGCCCAGGCTTCATAATTTTCAAGTTCCTTTGAGGACTTACATGCTTGATTTACTTCGCTGTTTGTGAGTATCATTCTGTATTCAATAAAATTTTGGTTTACTGAGGTAATGCGCAAGGTTGGTGCGCTTTTTGTTTTGTTTCGCTTTGCAGTACTGGTTGGGCTTCATCAGCCTTGTTTGGAGCTGCACAACCCTATATGCATTGGTGGTCAAATTTTTCAAATTCTTGTTCCATCCATCCACCACCTATCTGGATCTCAGAGCGCAAGAGAGTTCGTTTCTGGTTCTATTGCATCTTTGTTAGCCAGGGTTCAGTTGACAAGATGGCTCCCTACAGCACGGCTACCATCTGTTGTATTTTAAAAGGTTTCAGTTATAAATCCGTTTTTTAATGCTGACTGTACTCAAGATGCTTTCAGTATGTTCAGACAGCAATGTGTACATTGCCCAGTATGCATCACTAGTAAAATCCATAAAACAGAATATGTGTACTATGTCCGCTTATGTCAAAACTGATGTGTATTTCACAGTATGTTACCGCCCTGGATCTTATAAACCTGTCATTGTGTGCTCTGCAGTATTTTTAGACCTGAGCAACACACTGACTGCCAATCAGACATGACATCTGGCAGTACAGACATACTGAAGCTGGAATGTCCACTTCATTCCAACAGAATAGTGTAACTTATTTCAGTGTTACAATGATACCAACTTCCAACATCTAATTATACGAAAAAAGCTGATCTATAAATTAAGAGACTGACAGCCAAGGCTCTCCAGGCATCTAGTATGCCTTGCCATGCTGGGAGATTTCAACAGCTGGAGAGTTACAATTTACCTAAATATTTCCATATAAATATATTTAAATATAGCAGGGATATTGAATTAAAATTCAAGGATGTCCGGTCACTAAAATTTTCTTCCGGCCGAGCTCCGAATATGGTGTTCCCATCAGTGTGCCCCTTACATTAGGTATCGTCATCAGAGTGCAACTTTACATCATGTATTCCCATCACATCAGGTGTGCCCTTCAGAGTGCTCCTTTACATCAGTTGTCCCCATCAGAGTGCCCCTTTACATCAGGTATCCCCATCACATTGCCACCTTACATCAGGTATTCCCGTCAGACTGCCCCCTTACACTCAAAGTACCCCTTTCTATCATATTTCCCCATCAGATTGCCCCTTTACGTCATATTCCCCATCAGATTGCCCCTTTACATCATATTCCCCATCAGAGTGCCCCTTTACATCACATGTGTCCATCAGAGTGCCCCTTTTCACAATATGTGCCCATTTGTGCCCTCTTAACATAAAATGGGCCCATCAGAGTGCCCCCGTAACATAAAATAAGGGGCATGCTGATGAGTTCATTTTATGTTAAGGGGCATTCTGATGGGCACATTTATATTAAGGGGCACTCTGATGGATACACTTTATGTTAAGGGACACTCTGATGGGCACATTTTATGTTAAGGGGCACTCTGATAGGCACATTCTATGTTGTGCCCATCAGAGTGCACCTTAACATTAAATGTGCCCGTTAGAGTGCACCTTAACTTAAAGTAAGGGGCACTCTGATGAGCACATTTGTATTAAGGGGCACTCTGATGGGCACATGTTATATTAAGGGGCACTCTAAGGGGAACATTTGTATTAAGGGGCACTCTGATGGGCACATGTTATATTAACCCCCCTGGCGGTATTCCCGAGTGTAGCTTGGGGTTAACTTTCAGTACCAGAAGCGGTAACCCCGAGCTATACTCGGGATTACCCTGCAGTGTTGCTCTGTGATCCCTCCAGCACATACCTTGTCCTGCGGTCCCATGATGTCCCCCCTGCAGCGTCCCCGACCATGTCCTCCGGCCGATGCTGGCATCTGTCTTCTGGGTTCCATTCCCTGCGAGCGTCGGGATGTACACGACGTACAGGGGACGGAACTGGCGGGAATTTCAAAAATGTAAAAATTTGACACTCACTCAATACACTAAAATCTGATAGCATTACATTACTGTATTTTCACATACATTTTGTCCCGAGTGCTTTGTCCGGCGCCCTGCCTGCATTTTTACCGTTCTTTCTGCCTGGAAACTGAGAAACGTCCATGGCGTCCAAAAAGCGTCCCTTTAGGTCAAAAGCGGTTTTAGACCAGCTAGAGAACAGCGATAGTAAATTATAACCACTTGCAGAATTGAGTGATAATGATTCGTGGGGAAATTCATCATCAGACACTAAAAACGATTTTGCGACTTTGCTCAGTGATGTGCTAACTTGGCGCTCTATTTCAAATTTCAATGTTTTTGGTTTGATTACATTATTGAATTAAATGTATTATTATTATTATATTTTTATTTTTTATGATTATTTATTATATTATAATTTATGATTTTGTGTTTTAAATTTTATTATATCCGGGATGTTTACTAGACTCTTGTTCAGACAGATTTCAGTGAGTTATTCCTAAGAATTACAGGCCTACAATAAAAAAACAACATATTTCCATTGAAAACAATGTACCACTTTGAGCACAGAAATACTGACATAATCAGACTGCTGGGGAGGTTATTGGAAAGATGAGTGGAAGGAAACAGTGTGGTAGAAAAGGTGTACAAGCAACGAGGATAACTGCAGCCTTGAGAGGATTGTGAAGCAGAGGCCATTCAAGAATTTGAGGGAGAATCACAAGGAGTGAACTACGACAGACTGGTGACAGTGTTTCAAGAACCACGACACACGGGCGTATCCAGGACATGGGCTACAACTGTCGCATTCCTTGTGTCAAGCCACTCCTGAACCAGAGACAACGTCAGAAGCGCCTTACCTGGGCTAAGGAGAAAAGGGACTGGAGTGCTGCTCAGTGGTCCAACGTGCTCTTTTCGGATAAAAGTAAGATCAAGGTCCTTAGAGTCTGGGGGAAGAGTAGAGAGGCACAGAATACAAGTTGCATAAGGTACAGTATGTGGGGTATTGTCAAGAAAAAGATGAGACATACCAAACCCAACAATGCAGAGAGCTGAAAGGCCGCTATCAAAGCAACCTGGGCTTCCATAATAACTCAGCAGTGCCACACGCTGATCGCCTCCATGGCATGCCGCATTGATGCAGTAATTCATGCAAAAGGAGCCCTTACCAAGTATTGAGTGCATACTATACTGTACATGGACATGCTTTTCAGTAAGCCAATATTTCTGTATTCAAAATCCTTTTTTTAACCGCTTGCCGCCCTGCCACTGTGTATATACGTGTGCAGGGCGGCAGTGGAGCGCAAAACCACGTTTAAAAACGGGTTCCGCGCTCCCGACACTTTCGCCGGCAGGGGGCGCGCGCGCGCGCTCCCGCCGACCCGCGGGTGACACTATTTGATCCAGGAGGGATCAATCATTAGATTTCAGCCAGTGATTTCTGGCTGAAATCACATGATCGGTCCCTGTCCTATCCTGTCCTGTGTTGACATACACAGGGCAGGATATGATGTCATTCTTCTCTGCCTGGACACATTCCGTTCCAGACAGAGAAGAAGACATCCAAAAAGTGAGTACACAAGCACTACACTACAGTTAGAACACTCTAGGACACATTTAACCCCCTGATCGCCCCCCCCCCTCCAGTTAACCCTTCACTGCCCTGTCACCAGTGTTACTGATCAGTGAAGCGATTTTTACTGATCAGTGTCGCTGGCGACTTTCGATAGAGTTAGCGCCCCTCCCAGATAGCGCCAGATTGCCCGCCAGTACACCAGTAATCCCGTTTAACCCCTTGATCGCCCCCCCCCCCTCCAGTTAACCTCTTCACTGCCCTGTCACCCAGTGTCACTGATCAGTGAACCAATTTTTACTGATCACTGTATCAGTGTCGCTGGCGACTTCCGATAGAGTTAGCGCCCCTCCCAGATAGCGCCAGTTTGCCCGCCAGTACACCAGTAATCCCGTTTAACCCCTTGATCGCCCCCCCCCCCAGTTAACCCCTGCACTGCCCTGTCACCAGTGTCACTGATCAGTGAACCAATTTTTACTGATCACTGTATCAGTGTCGCTGGCGACTTCCGATAGAGTTAGCGCCCCTCCCAGATAGAGCCAGCTTGCCCGCCAGTACATCAGTAATCCCGTTTAACCCCTTGATCGCCCCCCCCCCCAGTTAACCCCTTCACTGCCCTGTCACCAGTGTCACTGATCAGTGAACCAATTTTTACTGATCACTGTATCAGTGTCGCTGGCGACTTCCGATAGTGTTAGCGCCCCTCCCAGATAGGGCCAGTTTGCCCGCCAGTACACCAGTAATCCCGTTTAACCCCTTGATCACCCCCCCCCTCCAGTTAACCCCTTCACTGCCCTGTCACCAGTGTCACTGATCAGTGAACCAATTTTTACTGATCACTGTATCAGTGTCGCTGGCGACTTCCGATAGTGTTAGCGCCCCTCCCAGATAGCGCCAGTTTGCCCGCTAGTGCACCAGAAATCCCATTTAACCCCTTGATCGCCCCCCCCCAGTTAACCCCTTCACTGCCCTGTCACCAGTGTCATTGATTACAGTGAACAGATTTTTACTGATCACTGTATTAGTGTCACTGGTGACTTCCGATAGTGTTAGCGCCCCTCCTAGATAGCGCCAGTTTGCCCGCTAATGCACGGGATTTTTTTTACCAAAAACATGGAGCAGAATACATTTTGGCTTAAATTTATGACTAACTTTGAGTTTACGATATATTTTTTATAGCTGAAAGTAGAAAATATTGTTTTTTTTCAAAATTTTTGTGGTTTTTTTGTTTATAGCGCAAAAAATAAAAAGCGCACAGGTGATCAAATACCACCAAAAGAAAGCTCTATTTGTGTGAAAAAAAGGACGTAAATTTCGTTTGGGTATAGCATTGCATGATCGTGCAATTATCATTTGAATTAGTGCAGCGCTGTATAGAAAAAAAAGGCATAAATTACAGCATCTATACGATAGTTTGTAGACGCTATAACTTTCACACAAAGCAATCAATATACACTTATTGGGATTTTTTTTTACCAAAAACATGGAGCAGAATACATTTTGGCTTAAATTTATGACTAACTTTGAGTTTACGATATATTTTTTATAGCTGAAAGTAGAAAATATTGTTTTTTTTCAAAATTTTCGTGGTTTTTTTGTTTATAGCGCAAAAAATAAAAAGCGCACAGGTGATCAAATACCACCAAAAGAAAGCTCTATTTGTGTGAAAAAAAGGACGTAAATTTTGTTTGGGTATAGCATTGCATGACCGCGCAATTATCATTTGAATTAGTGCAGCGCCAAACAGCAAAAAAAGGCCTGGTCATTAAGGGGGGTAAATCCTCTGGGGCTCAAGTGGTTAATTGATCTTATGTAATAGTCTAATTTTCTGAGATACTGAATTTTGGGTTTTCACTAGCTCTAAGCCATAATCATCAAAATTAAAAGAAAGAAATTCTTGAAATATATCACTCTATAATATACAAGTTTCACTTTTTGAATTGAATTCTTGAAATAAATTAACTTTTTGATGATATTCTAATTTATTGAGATGCATCTGTATATATACTGTATGTATGGTCACACAGCAATACCAAATTTTAAAAGTAGGTGGCGCTGCCGACTATAAATGTAGTAAGCATCAGGCAAACTTCACATAGCAACATTCCAAATACTGATCTGAAACAGAGCACTGCAGACTGAGGCATCTAAGAAAGATCTCCTCTCCAAGCAAAGTGGGATGCCACCCCCGATTTCAGTTGTGCCCCTCCAGGACCAGTGACGGTATCAGGAGGTGGAGGGGGCATGGGCAACTTTCAAGTCTTTGCGCTTCCAAGTCTTCTTGGTTGTACAGTGTCCTTCCCCTATCTGCCAGACCTCATCATACCTTTCCATGGTTCAGGGGGGCGGACTAGGGTGCGTGGTGTCATTTGTAGCCATGGCCTGCACACCCATACCATGAAAATAGGGTTGATTCAGGGTGGGGATCCAAAAGAGGATGTAAGCCCTGCTTCCATCCAGACCTGCCACACCTCCCACCCCCTGCCATGATGCTGCAGCCACAGTGAGGATTTGAAGGTGGGATTCTATTTGTGAAGAGGAACTGAAGACTCTGTTGTCAAGAAGGCTGACTCTAAAGTCATGGGGACTGACAATGATGTGATGGGGCTGACTCTGATGTGATGGGGCTGACTCTGATGTAATGGGTGGACTCTAACGTAATTGGGGGGATGCTGATATGAAGGTAGTAATTCTGTTTATTGTGCTCATAGGACCCTTTTAGTCACTGCCCTGCAGTGTGTACAGTACATGTGCTTTGTTGGGCAGAGTATAAAGTAGGAGTATGAGTAGGAACCAGGGGCGGACTGACAACTCATGGGGCCCCCGGGCAATTGGGGATCATGGGGCCCCTATGTCCTGTCCCAAACTCAAAAAAGGCTATGAAAAAGGTACCAGGGGCATCTCATGGGGCCCCCTACTGACCCCGGGCCCTTGGGCAGTGCCTGAGTTTCCAAATGGTCCGCCCCTGGTAGGAACATGTCTTTTTCTAATGCTTCACACTCTGCAGCTGAACGACAACTGAACACAGCCCACGGTAGGCAGGCTTTTGACAACCTTTTTAATGACCATACACTTCTATCCTCAGGATCACAACTTTGTAGAGGTGCCCCAATTGTCCAAAAAGGACTGCTGAAGAGGGGAACTTCAATTTACGTAATCTGTGGGTTTGTACGTAACAGATTGTGGCATTTACATCTGAACTGGAAATCCCCTTTAAGAGAAGTAGAATTAGTAACATAAATGAACTTTGCTCTAGGTGCCTGGACCCCCTAATGTTCCAAGTTTCATATAATATAAACACCATTCATAAAACCTCCTAAAATTAATTATGACATGCAACTCTTGATATAGCTGTGAATAAAGACAATTTCCATATCACATAAAAACTAATCCAAGTAAAACACCAAAACGCAGGGCTGTAATAAATGATACACAAAAATGCTTACTCTGAAAACCAGAATTCCCTCAGAACAGGCCCGCTGGAGTCCCACACATTTTTATTTTGCTAAAGTCTATGTTTTATTACCATTCCTGAAAAGAGCAGGTTTATGAGGTCATTACACAAACCAAGCAGCCCTGACCACAAAAAAGTGCTGATTTACTATAACATAAGTTCTAGCACATGGCAAACAGAGTCAAATCGACATCATTAGACTGATTCTACTAAATGTACATTTCTTAACAGAGTGTATTTTATGATATAAAGGAACATGTTATGGTATAAAGTATGTAAGTGTAACAGAGCTAAGCTGTGCTCACCAGACTGGCTCTGAAATTTTGCTGACGATCGGATCCTATCTGTGCAAATAAAGTCAATATCCTGACATTACTCAGTATAGAGATCATACCACTCTAGGCATGTGTGAGTGATGGGGTCCTTCCTCCATGTGCCACCCAGCTAACCACAAGCTAGTTACATGAATTTTATTAAGCAAATAAAACTAATAAACTATTGGAGACACTGAGGGGTTTATCTACTAAAACTGGAGAGCAGGAGCGGACTGACCATTTGGAAACTCGGGCACTGCCCGAGGGCCTGGGGTCAGTAGGGCGCCCCATGAGATACCCCTGGTACCTTTTTCATAGGCTTTTTTGAGTTTAGGCAAGGACACAGGGGCCCCATGATCCCCTATTGCCCAGGGGCCCCATGAGTTGTCAGTTCGCCCCTGCTGGAGAGTGCAAAATCAGGCTCACTTCTGCATAGAAACCAATCAGATTCTAACCTCAGCTGGTTCCCTTAAGCTTTGGCAATAAAACCTGGAAGCTGATTGGTTTCTGTGCAGAAGTGAGCCTGAATTTGCACTCTCCAGTTTTAGTAAATAAAAGCTTATGCAGTCTGATTTACTCAGAAAAACGTCACTGGTGCTAATCCTTACCTCAATAGCAAGGGTTAAAAGTTTTAGTTTGAGGGAGGAATATTTTCCTTTTCCAGTTCCTTTTAACTCTTTTCTCCAACACCCAAATTATTTGGGAGTGAAGAAACCAAAATATTATGGGACTTTAAGTGTGCCTTAACAGGAATATACAAAACAATAACATAAAAATATACAACTCTTTATTACATCATTAAAACAAAGTTAAAATCTTGTATCAGAATACATTGGATGCCATATACTTTTGTCTGCGGTATACACATAGTTACAGTGCCTTGAAAACGTATTCACGCCCCTTGAAATTTTCCACATTTTGTCATGTTCCAATCAAAAACATAAATGTATTCATTGGGATTTTATGTGCTAACCAACACAAAGTGGCACATAATTGTGAAGTGGAAGGGAAATGATAAATGGTTTTCAGAATTTTTTACAAATAAATCTGTGAAAAGTGTGGAGTGCATTTGTATTCAGCCCCCCGGAGTCAGTACTTTGTAGAACCACCTTTCTCTGCAATTCCTGCTGCTTTTTGGGGATGTCTCCACCAGCTTTGCACATCTAGAGAGGGACATTCCTGCCCATTCTTCTTTGCAAAATAGCTGAAGCTCAGCCAGATTGGATGGAGAGCGTCTGTGAACAGCAATTTTCAAGTCTTGCGACAGATTCTAAATTGGAACAGTTCTGAACTTTGACTGGGCCATTCTAACACCTGAATATGCTTTGATCTAAACCATTCCATTGTAGCTCTGGCTGTATGTTTAGGGTTGTTGTCCTGCTGGAAGGTGAACCTCCGCCCCAGTCTCAAGTCTTTGCAGACTATAACAGTTTTCTTCTAAGATTGCCCTGTATTTGGCTTCATCCATCTTCCCATCAACTCTGACCAGCTTCCCTGTCCCTGCTGAAGAAAAGCATCCCCACAACGTAATGCTGCCACCACCATGTTTCACAGTGGGGATGGTGTGTTCAGGGTGATGTGCAGTGTTAGTTACCGACACACATATCGTTTTGCTTTTAGGCCAAAAAGTTCAGTTTTGGTCTCATCTGACCAGAGAACCTTCTTCCACATGTCTTCTGTTTTCCCCATATGGCTTCTCGCAAACAGGACTTCTTATGGCTTTCTTTCAACAATTACTTTCTTCTTGTCACTCTTCCATAAAGGCCAGATTTGTGGAGTGCACGACTAATATTTGTCCCATGGACAGATTCTCCCACCTGAGCTATGGATTTCTGCAGCTCCTCCAGAGTTACCATGGGCCTCTTGGCTGCTTCTCTGATTAATGCTCTCCTTGCCCGGCCTGTCAGTTTAGATGGACGGCCATGTCTTGGTAGGTTTGCAGTTGTGCCATACTCTTTCCATTTTCCAATAGTGGATTGAATAGTGTGATGTTCAAAGCTTGGGATATTTTGTTAAAAACCTAACCCCGCTTTAAACGTTCCCACAACTTTATCCCTGACCTGTCTGGTGTTTTCCTTGGCCTTCATAATGCTGTTTGCTCACTAATGTTCTCTAACAAACCTCTGAGGGCTTCACAGAACAGCTGTATTTATACTGAGATTAAATTACACACAGGTGGACTCTATTTACTAATTAGGTGACTTCTGAAAGCAATTGGCTCCACTAGATTTTAGTTATCAGAGTAAAGGGGGCTGAATACAAATGCACACCACACACACAACTGTGTTGGTCTGTCACATAAAATCCTAATAAAATACATTTACATTTTTGGTTGAAACATGACAAAATGTGGAAAATGTCAAGGGGTATGAAAACTTTTTCAATGCACTGTGTAATTTCCATACACTGGAGTAGCAGATTGATGCTTTTCACAATATTCTTGCTTCCTCAGGATCCAGTTGCTATGTTCTATGTTCTACGTTACATTCTACATTACTTACCTTTTACCTTACACCCCCACAGCTGGTGTTCTCCTCCACACCCAGAATATGGACAGGCCATTCAAATCCTCATGTACAATGCTCAACATACGCACATGTATATATTTCACAAATGAATATTTAATTCCTGGCAAAGGATTCCCAAAGCAATATAGAGTTTCTAAGTAATCAATAAAGTAGAGTCTGCTCCCTTTCAGACACTCTGTCTCTGATTGGAACATCAAACAGAGCAACAGGAAGGGCGTTACTGCTCTAACTTCACTTCTATGTACAATCCATTTAGAGTTACAGGTTTTTATCTACATTCTATCCACATGTAATAATTCATACTTGCCCTTTATTTTCTATGTTTTTTTAATCCTAACCATAATATATAAAGAAAGCATGTTCAAAACGGCTAAACACTTTCTTTTGGCTATTGTGGCAAAATCTTCTTTTTTCATTTTTACTAATACTGAGTTCCTATTATTTTTTCGCTTTAAACTACAGAATGGCTTATTTTGCAAACATAAATTTTGATTATTTTTTCAAAAAAGTGAAGTTTTCTTTAAACATTGTATGCTATCATGAGGACACATACAGAAAAATGTAAAAAAAAATATATACAGTATTGTATCTGTTGAACATACAAAAGCAAAACAGTCTTAGTGCAAAGCTTCATAAAATTTCAAGAAAACATAAGCGTGTAAATGTATTTTCATGCAATCAATACCTCAAAGAGCGTCACAAACATAATGTGCCATAAATTGTTATATAAATATGTATAAATATGTATATTCCCATACTTGTTTTACTTGGCAGTGTATTCAAAGGCAATGGCACATGCTTAGCATTAACAGCCACATATTTCAAGTAAATGACTAAATTATGGTGTATCCACGTTGGTGCAGTAATAATAAAAATACATTTTTGTCTTTACTTGTTCAATTATAGCATTTATTTTACTATTGCAAGTGATGTGGAAAGAATATCATTTTAAAACACACAAATATTTGGCCCAAAAAGAGAAGAGGAACTGATTGTATATTAAGCTTTATTTCATAAAGTATTACACTTAAGCCCGGGTTCACATATATGCGGTGCGGTATATCGCATGTGATTTTCACAGGAACCGCACCACATTCCTGTGCAAATCACAAGAGAATTGTGTGCAGTGCGATTAGAGCCATACATTTTGTATGGCTCTAACTGCACTGCACCCGCACCAAAAATGTGCAGGACCCTTTTTTTGTTCCGCACTAGAACCGGAGCGCATGGGTATGCGATCCAATTCTGCACATTGCGCCGTGTTTTGCAGACTAATTGTGGGGTGTTGTTAACTTAATATCAGGGGTGGACTGACAACTCATGGGGCCCTCGGGCAATAGGGGATCATGGGGCCCCTGTGTCCTTGCCCAAACTCAAAAAAGCCTATGAAAAAGGTACCAGTGGCATCTCATGGGGCCCCCTACTGACTCCGGGCCCTCAGGCAGTGCCCGAGTTTCCAAATGATCAGTCTGCCCCTGCTTAACATACACACCCGCAGCGGTTCTCATGAACAGGGTGTGATTCTGATGCGGTGCAGAATTCACACTGAAAACACTGCAAATTCCTCACCGCATCAGTGTGAACCAGGGCTTAAAGGAACCAGGAATGCATGACTCTGCCCCAAAGAAGTTTAATAGCATTGTCAAGCTTTAAGAGGCAAGCTTCAAGCCACATAGCGATCAGGTGTGAACAGACACATACTATACAATGGTCCAATCCAAGAAACCAAAGATTATGAGATTATATTACTAGAACAGGGTGGTTCTACAACTGTCGCACCTCCCATCTTGTTCTTGGACAATCAACATCTGCCTTGACAAATTTTATGGGGATTGGATTAACAGCTTCCCGACATCCCTATAGCACAAATACTGCTACAGGGCAGCTGCGTGCGCACCCAACCCACACTGCCGTTCGCAGCCGCGGCTGTCAATCGCTGGATCCTGGCCGGTGATTACTCACCGGCGCCAGGTGATTTCCGAGGATCTCCGACGGAGAGGAGAATTGTTTTGTTTACTAACAGTTCTCCTCCCTGTCAGCTCGGGCACACTGCTTTGGATGGCTGTGCATAGCAAAGCCATCCAAAGTAGTGTGATTACAGTGAAGCACACAGACACCACCCTTTAGGCTGGCCATACATTATACAATTTTCTGTTCAATTGATGCCCAATTTTCTTAAGTTTACCTTCAACTATGTAGTACAAGATCCTGCCTAATTGGATACAATTGAAAGTGTTGGTTAAATGGCTTGCAGTGTTGTTCCCTCCTCCGACCTAAAGCCTGCTATGCATGAGTATACCGGAGGCTAACACAACAGTCTTGTTCCACTTGCCAACTAGTCATGTGCCTGGTACGTCTCCGGCCTTCAAGCGGTTGTATCGGGATGATGCATCACCCCTGTACCGTTGTTTAAAAGCCATTGGCAAGCAGTGGAAGGGAACTCCCCCCCCCCCACCTCCCGCCGCCTTCTGCAGCTTGCTCAGGCTCCCGGCATCAGCTTTGATTGTTCCTCTGCTATGGTAACCCAGAAGCAATGACCTGTCTTTCTACCCAGATGTCAACGGCGCCATTTTTAAAAACTCAAAAGCATTTGAAAAACACCAATCTTGGTGTTTTGTATGCTTTTAAGCACAGAGGAGGGATTTGGGGTTAGATCTTACAGACCCCAGATCCCTTCATAAGGAGTACCTGTCACATGCCTATTGCTGTCACAAGGATGTTTACATTCATTGTGACGTCAATAAAAGTGGTAAAAAAAATTAAAGCAGCAGTGTAAAAATAAAAAAATAAAGTAAATTAATACATTTAAAAACAAATGTAAAGTGTCCCTGCCCCCCTGTGTTCATAAACAAAGTTGAACGCATATATCGGTCCCACACATGTGCAAACAGTGATTGTTTCATACATTTGAGGTATCACCATGAACGTACTCAGCAAATCTAATGCGGTAACATGTAAAGGCTTTCAAAGTGTCGCCTATGGATTGTAAAAATATACATTGCTACACACAATTTTAATGCATGAGTGTGTATTCAGTGTAACATCATCTTTTATATTTTAGAAAACAAATTGGGTTATATATTGTGCTTTTTTTGCATTAAAATTTACAAAAGTGTGTTTTTCCCCCAAAAATGTGTTTGAAAAACTGCTGCGTAAATACCGTGTAATATAAAAAATTGCAAAACCCACAAATTTATTCTCTAGGGCCTCTGCCAAAAAAAAAAAAAAAAAAAAATATATATATATATATATATATATATATATATATATGTACAGTGGGGATCGAAAGTTTGGGCACCCCAGCTAAAAATTTGTATTAATGTGCATAAAGAAGCCAAGGAAAGATGGAAAAATCTCCAAAAGGCATCAAATTACAGATTAGACATTCTTATAATATGTCAACAAAAGTTAGATTTTATTTCCATCATTTACACTTTCAAAATAACAGAAAACAAAAAAATGGCGTCTGCAAAAGTTTGGGCACCCTGCAGAATTTATAGCATGCACTGCCCCCTTTGCCAAGCTGAGACCTTCCAGTGTCATGGATTGTTCTCAATCATCGTCTGGGAAGACCAGGTTATGTCAATCTCAAAGGTTTGAAATGCCCAGACTCATCTGACCTTGCCCCAGCAATCAGCACCATGGGTTCTTCTAAGCAGTTGTCTAGAAAACTGAAACTGAAAATAGTTGACGCTCACAAAGCTGGAGAAGGCTATAAGAAGATAGCAAAACGTTTTCAGATGTCAATATCCTCTGTTCGGAATGTAATTAAGAAATGGCAGTCATCAGGAACAGTGGAAGTTAAAGCAAGATCTGGAAGACCAAGAAAAATATCAGACAGAACAGCTCGCAGGATTGTGAGAAAAACAATTCAAAACCCACATTTGACTGCACGATCCCTCCAGAAAGATCTGCAGACACTGGAGTTGTGGTACACTATTCCACTATAAAGAGATACTTGTACAAATATGGTCTTCATGGAAGAGTCATCAGAAGAAAACCTCTTCTACGTCCTAACCACAAAAATCATCGTTTGAACTTTGCAAATGAACATATAGACAAGCCTGATGCATTTTGGAAACAAGTTCTGTGGACCGATGAGGTTAAAATTGAACTTTTTGGCCGGAATGAGCAAAGGTACGTTTGGAGAAGAAGGGGCACAGAATTTAATGAAAAGAACCTCTGTCCAACTGTTAAGCATGGGGTTGGATCAATCATGCTTTGGGGTTGTGTTGCAGCCAGTGGCACAGGGAACATCTCACGAGTAGAAGGAAAATGGATTCAATAAAATTTCAGCAAATTTTGGATGGTAACTTGATGCCATCTGTGAAAAAGCTGAAGTTAAAGAGAGGATGGCTTCTACAAATGGATAATGATCCTAAACACACCTCGAAATCCACGGGGGATTACATCAAGAGGCGTAAACTGAAGGTTTTGCCATGGCCTTCACAATCTCCTGACCTCAACATAATTGAAAATCTATGGATAGACCTTAAAAGAGCAGTGCGTGACAGACAGCCCAGAAATCTCAAAGAACTGGAAGACTTTTGTAAGGAAGAATGGGCAAAGATACCTCAAACAAGAATTGAAAGACTCTTGGCTGGCTACAAAAAGCGTTTACAAGCTGTGATACTTGCCAAAGGGGGCAGTACAAGATATTAACCCTGCAGGGTGCCCAAACATTTGCAGACGCCATTTTTTTGTTTTCTGTTATTTTGAAAGTGTAAATGATGGAAATAAAATCTAACTTTTGTTGACATATTATAAGAATGTCTAATCTGTAATTTGATGCCTTTTGGAGATTTTTCCATCTTTCCTTGGCTTCTTTATGCACATTAATACAAATTTTTAGCTGGGGTGCCCAAACTTTCGATCCCCACTGTATATAATGTAAGGGGGGGGGGTAATTTTCTAGCAAAGAAAAGAAGAAAAAGCCTGGTCTATAAGTGGTTAAAGACACAATATGTAACCATACATACAGGTGAAACTCTAAAAATTAGAATATCGTGCAAAAGTTCATTTATTTCAGTAATGCAACTTAAAACGTGAAACAAATATATGAGATAGACTCATTACATGCAAAGCAAGATAGTTCAAGCCGTGATTTGTCATAATTGTGATGATTATGGCTTACAGCTCATGAAAACCCCAAATCCACAATCTCAGAAAATTAGAATATTGTGAAAAGGTGCAATATTCTAGGCTCAAAGTGGTGTCCCAATCAGCTAATTAAGCCATAACACCTGCAAAGGCTTCCTGAGCCTTTAAATGGTCTCTCAGTCTGGTTCAGTAGGAATCACAATCATGGGAAAGACTGCTGACCTGACAGTTGTGCAGAAAACCATCACTGACACCCTCTATAAGGAGAGAAAGCCTCAAAAGATTGTAAGCTCCAAGGATCAGGCCCTCCTTTCCCTCTTGTATTGAACTGTATTGTTGCTGTATTGTCTCCCATTATATTGTAAAGCGCTGAGCAAACTGTTGGCGCTATAGAAATCCTGTATTATAATAATAAAAGGTAATTGCAAAAGTTGGATGTTCCCAAAGTGCTGTATCAAAGCGCATTAATAGAAAGTTATGTGGAAGGGAAAAGTGTGAAGAAAAAGGTGCACAAGCAGCAGGGATGACCGCAGCCTGGAGAGGATTGTCAGGAAAAGGTCATTCAAAAGTGTTGGGACTTTCACAAGGAGTGGACTGAGGCTGGAGTCAGTGTATCAAGAGCCACCACACACAGACGGATCCTGGACATGGGCTTCAAATGTCGTATTCCTCTTGTCAAGCCGCTCCTGAACAACAAACAACCTCAGAAGCGTCTTACCTGGGCTAAAGCAAAACAGACCTGGTCTGTTGCTCAGTGGTCCAAAGTCCTCTTTTCTGATGAGAGCAACTTTTGCATCTCATTTGGAAACCAAGGACCCAGAGTATGAAGGAAGAATGGAGAGGCACACACTGCATGATGCTTGAAGTCCAGTGTGAAGTTTCCACAGTCTGTGTTGATTTGGGGAGCCATGTCATCTGCTGGTGTTGGTCCACTGTGCTTCATTAAGTCCAGGGTCAACGCAGCCGTCTACCAGGAGATTTTGGAGCACTACATGCTTCCTTCCGCAGACAAGCTTTATGGGGATGCTGACTTCATTTTCCAGCAGGACTTAGCACCTGCCCACACTGCCAAAAGCACCAAAACCTGGTTCAATGACCGTGGGATTACTGTGCTTGATTGGCCAGCAAACTCGCCTGACCTGAACCCCATAGAGAATCTATGGGGCATTGCCAAGAGAAAGATGAGAGACATGAGACCGAATAATGCAGAAGAGCTGAAAGCCGCTATTGAAGCATCCTGGTCTTCCATAACACCTCAGCAGTGCCACAGGCTGATAGCTTCCATGCCACGCCGCATTGAGGCAGTAATTGCTGCAAAAGGGGCCCAAACCAAGTACTGAGTACATATGCATGCTTATACTTTTCAGAGGTCCGATATTGTTCTATGTACAATCCTTGTTTTATTGATTGCATGTAATATTCTAATTTTCTGAGATTGTGGATTTGGGGTTTTCATGAGCTGTAAGCCATAATCATCACAATTATGACAAATCACAGCTTGAACTATCTTGCTTTGCATGTACTGAGTCTATCTCATATATTAGTTTCACCTTTTAAGTTGCATTACTGAAATAAATGAACTTTTGCACGATATTCTAATTTTTCGAATTTCACCTGTATATAAAGACATAATGAGGTTGATTTACTAAAACTGGAGAGTGCAAAACCTGGTGCAGCTTTGCATGGTAGCCAATCAGCTTCCAGGTTTTATTGTCAAAGCTTAAATAAACAAACTGAATTTAGAAGCTGATTGGCTACCATGCAAAGCTGCACCAGGTTTTGCACTCTCCAGTTTTGTATATCTAGCCCAATACGTCTATATAATAATCAAATAATAACATACAGTTGTGTTCAAAATAATAGTGTGTTGAAAAAAGTGAATAAAGCTCAAAATCCTTGTAATAATAGCTTTTATTTCCATACACACAAATGCGTTGGGAACACTATACATTCTATTCCAAATCAAAACATGAAGAAAAATATATCAAATTTGTGTTGTTCCTCTAAAAAAAACGTAAGAAAAGTGAATATTAGACTGTTCAAAAAAATAGCAGTGTTTGTATTCTTCTTTACAAACTCAAACATTCACTATATAAACTGAAAAATGTTTGAAGATTTTGCTTTCCTTTGAATCACTTAATGAATATTTCGTTGTATAAGCACTGTTTCTGAGAACTGCTGTACATCTGTGTTGCATGGAGTCAACCAACTTCTGGCACCTGTGATCAGGTATTCCAGCCCAGGATGATTGGACTACATTCCACAGTTCTTCTCTATTTCTTGGTTTTGCCTCAGAAACTGCATTTTTGATGTCACCCCACAAGTTTTCTATTGGATTAAGATCCGGGGATTGGGCTGGCCACTCCATAACGTCAATCTTGTTGGTCTGGAACCAAGATGTTGCACGTTTACTGGTGTGTTTGGGGTCGTTGTCTTGTTGGAACACCCATTTCAAGGGCATTTCCTCTTCAGCATAAGGCAACATGACCTCTTCAAGTATTCTGATGTATTCAAACTGATCCATGATCCCTGGTATGCGATAAATAGGCCCAACACCGTAGTATGAGAAACATCCCCATATCATGATGCTTGCACCACCATGCTTCACTGTCTTCACAGTGTACTGTGGCTTGAATTCAGTGTTTGGGGGTCGTCTGACAAACTGTCTCCGGCCACTAGACCCAAAAAGAACAATCTTACTTTCATGAGTCCACAAAATGTTGCGCCATTTCTTTTTAGGCCAGTCAATGTGCTCTTTGGAAAATTGTAACCTCTTCAGCACGTCTTTTTTCAGCAGTGGGACTTTGCGGGGGCTTCTTGCAGATAGCTTGGCTTCACATAGGCGTCTTCTAATTGTAACAGTGCTCACAGGTAACTTTAGACCTTCTTTGATCTTCCTGGAGCTGATTGTTGGCTGAGTCCTTGCCATCTTGGCTATTCTTCTATCCATTCCAATGGTAGTTTTTCGCTTTCTTCCACGTCTTTCAGGTTTTGGTTGCCATTTTAAAGCATTTGCGATCATTTTAGCTGAGAAGCCTATCATTTTCTGCATTTCTTTATATGTTTTCCCCTCTCCAATCAACTTTTTAATCAAGGTACGCTGTTCTTCTGAACAATGTCTGGAACGACCCATTTTCCTCAGAATTTCAGAGAGAAATGCACTGTAACCAGCATGTACAACATTTGCTGCCTTCCTTCCTTAAATAAGGGCAATAATTGCCACCTGTTTTTCAAAGAATGAATGACCTCACTAATAGAACTCCACACTGCTATTATTTTGAACATGCCCCTTTCAATTAGTGATTCAATTACACAGAATTAGCAGCATGCATGTCATGACTGTTGGGTCTGTTGGATTTCTATTACTCTACTACACCTGCTAGTAAATTATTTGCCATGTAGAAATATCATTTCTACCAAAAACAGTGATTGATCAGGTTAGTGATGTCTGACTGCTATTATTTTGAACACAACTGTAAATATTATAAATATTATATAATAAATATGATTTCATATACAAATAATATAAAATAATGATATTATATAAATAAATATGTATGTCAAAAGACATCGTCCTGTGTACATCGGGATCTGTGCAACTGGTGCTATTCTGACCACATGTGTTACCATGTTACCATGTCTGCTATTTCATCATGGACAGCAAGCTAGAACATAGAGCAAACATGAAATTCTATGTGAAACAGGGAAATCTGCCACAGAGACATCTGATGCTTGACAGTTTATGGCAATGCTGCAATGAGTCACTCAAGGTGTTTTGAGTGGCAGGTGTGCTCCAAGAGCAGAAGAACATCACTGAAAGAAGTCAGGAACACCTTCAACAAGTTCAACCCCCCGAAAATGCCCTCTTACTGAAGATGAAGATCCAGCTCAAAGGTTGCCGTTTTTACAACATTGTGAGATCCAGCAATTTGCCCATTTTCATGCAGAATTTCACATTTGCTTTTTGTTCTATCTTGCTGTCAATGGTGAAACAGCAGACGTGGTAATGCATGTGGTCAGAATCGCACCAGTTGCACAGCTCCCGATGTACACAAGGCGATGTCTTTTGGCACACTGACTTATGAAGGTTGGTGCTCTCTGTGACTGTGCATGCAGCCTTGTGTTGCCATCTGTTGATGTGTTACAAAACTAGTCTTGAAATTTTTTGAAACCACCTCGAATACTACAAGAAAAAGGCTTTCATTGCTGAACTCCAGTTTGCCTTTCTGTCTCTGGCTGTGACAACTTGCTGACCTACCTGGAACAAGCATTCAGATTGGGTCAATGTGAAGTCCAAACTCCTGATCTGCATGATGACAACTAGCATTTTCAAAAGGATCTATGAGAAATGGCAGCTTCTATACTCTCAATATGAAGGACCTTAATGCAATGATAACATACATTTCCTGACCCATGACAAGTCATACAACACCGAGGATTTCCTGCACAAAACTGGAGCGATGGGAAATCTACTTCTTGATATTTGAAGCCATCGCCATGCCTGTTCAGTCGGTAACATTATACTCACATTCCGGGCTTTTTTGTCAGAGTATAGGTGCGGGAAATCCCTTCTGCACCCCCTACTCACCTCTGAGCACCGTCCCTTGGCTGCACACTCTTCCCAACACCCAGTATCTCCCCTTCTATATAATACAGAACCTAGTATCATTCTGTGGTGCTAAGTCATTTGTATGGAAATTATTAATGATAAGAAAAAAGCTGTAAAATAGATCCCTGCAGCCAGGAACAACAATAAACCCTCAGCAACAATAGATCTACCCCAGCAAAAATAGACCCTCAGCGACAATAGATCTACCCCAGCAACAATAGATCTACCCCAGCAACAACAGACCTTCAGCAACAATAGATCTACCCCAGCAACAATAGACCCTCAGCAACAATAGATCCACCCCAGCAACAATAGATCCTCAGCAACAACAACAGATTTCCAGCCAGCAATAATAGACCCCTCTCTCAACAATAGATCCCTCCCAGAAACAAATGACCCACCTCAGAAGCATAAGACCCCCCGGCAACTATAGACCCTCAGCAACAATAGATCTACCCAGCAACAATAGATCTACCGCAGCAATAATAGATCCTCATCAACAACAACAAATTTCCAGCCAGCAATAATAGACCCTCTCTCAACAATAGATCCCTCCCAGAAACAAATGACCCACCTCAGAAGCATAAGACCCCCCCAGCAACAATAGACCTTCAACAACAATAGATCTACCTCAGCAACAATAGACACTCAGCAGCAATAGATCTACCCCAGCAACAATAGACCTTCAGCAACAACAACAGATTTCCTGCCAGCAATAATAGACCCCTCTCTCAACAATAGATCCCTCCCAGAAACAAATGACCCCCCAGAAGCATAAGAGCCCCCCAGAAACAATAGATCCTCATCAACAATAGCTATAGCCCAGCAACAATAGACCCTCAGCAACAGCACCAGATTTCCAGCCAGCAATAATAGACCCCTCCCACAACAATAGATCCCTCCCAGAAACAAATGACCCCCAGGAAGCATAAGACCCCCTAGCAACAATAGATCCCCCACCAGCAACAATAGACCCCAACAACAATAGATCCCTTCCAGCAACAATAGATCCCCAGCATCCAGCACCAATAGACCCTCCAGCACACCCCAGCACCCCTTGCTATTACATACTTTCAGTGCTGGAGGTGCCAGAACTACGTTCCCCTGCGTTTTTGCTGAAAAAAAAGCCCTGCTAACATTGCTCTGACATGAGCGATATCCTGCACTGTGCTCACACTGTCAGCCGCATTACACCCTCTGACATCCCCACCTGCTCACAGTCAGGCCAGGATATTCAGCTCAGCGATATTCATGCTTCATCTTTATTGTGAAAAATTCGCTCTGACGATTGAATGGCGCATTATTGGCGCAGGGGCTGTTTTCCAGTACACAGGCATAGCTGAAGCTTACTTTACGTGTAATGTATCCATATTATGTATGATTCAGTGAAGTTTAAAGAGGACTTGTAATATGGAAACAGAATGCAGCCAGAGAGAAGGAGAAATGATTGCTTTTACAGCCTGTATGGGTGTAAAAGTAATCAGTGTAAAAAAAAAAAAAATCTTCATCACCCCCCCACAAGCAGTACAATGTCACCATGGTGACACTGTACTGCTAGAGTGACAGTATGTAAAAAAAAAACATAATTAATAATATACGAAAATAAAATAATAATGTAAAAAAATGTTTAAAAATTATAATTTTTGGTTATAAACTAATTTGGGTTTTTTTTTTTTTACTAAAAAGATAACAGAATAAATTGTGGCCAAGATTTATGATGAAATATTATTTATTTGCACAATTTTATAAGAAAAACTATTTTTTCAAAATGTTTTGACTTTTTCATTTACATAGAAAAAAAAATAAAATTCTCAGTGGTGAATAAATACCACCAAAATAAAGCTTCATCTGTCTCAAAAAAAAATGCTAAAAATTTCATATGGTTACAGTGTTGCATGACTGCGCAATTGTTATTCAAAGTGTGACAGCGCTGAAAGCTGAAAATTGCCCTGGGCAGGAAGGGGGTAAAAGAGTCCAGACTTGAAGTGGTTATTGTTTTCAACACTTTTTTAAGCAACATTGTCTTGATTTTTTGGTCAAAAATGTAAAATGTTTGTGGAAGATGAACATAATTTACTTAAACATGACTAAGCTGGTTATGAATTTGGAATTTTCTTAAACGAAATGTACTACAAAAACACAGAGTTATTAAAGTGGTATTAAACTCAAAACCAAAAATGTAATATATTGCAGCTTAACAATCATTAGATGTGGTGGCTGCATTTGTTTTCTTTTTTTAGGCTTTCCCCATCTGTTTCACCTGGTGATTTGGCCTGTAACACACCTCCTGTATTAGGAGTGCCCCCACTCTGGATAGATAAGCACAGGAGGCACCTTTGGACAGCAACATTGTCAGTCCTCCCCAGACTGACAATGTTGCTGTCCAAAGGTGCCTCCTATGCTTTCCCATCCAGAGTGGGGGCACTCCTAATACAGGAGGTGTGTTAGATGGACTAGCAGATATAGATAAACTCACAAACTGAAGCCACACTCCAGCTCACACTGCACTTACACAGGTACTGTAGATACAGCAACAGTTTTTTTCTTTTTTAGGATAAAGATTTGTTATGAATCAATAAAAGCTGATCATTGTAAGTACTCCTACAATGGTAAATGGTTTCAACAATCTAAGTTCTACATTTTCAGGAGAGTGTGTTCTGTTGAAAGACAACAGATTCACTGGCTGGTATAACAGATGAAAATTAAGGAAAGAAAGCCTACAAAAGAAAGAAATGAAAACGAATGCAGCGACCACATCTAAGAATTGGTAATCTGCAATATAATAAATGTTTGTGTATAAAGTGGTAGTAAACTAGTTTTATAACTTTTACCTACAGGTGAGCCTATAATAAACCTTGCCGGTAGGTAATATGACTACCTCCTAAATGTGCACCGTTTAGGTGATATGCTCTTTTTTAGAGCTGGCTCATGCGATCATGCGAACAGCATACCCGTACCATTCCTTAAGAGTACTGCGTCGTGGCCTGGGACTCCCACACCCATGCAAAGAAGTGACGTCATCGCGGCTCGGCCTGTCAGATGGCCGTAGCTCACGAACCCGGAAGGAAGACTGGGTGAAGATGGAAGCCTCTGCAGCGGTGACTGCGTGCCACTGGAGGGCTTCGTTTTAAGGTACGTTTTACATGTTAGCACATTATGACTAGAGATGAGCGAATCGAACATGACGAAGTGGAATTCGTTCCGAAGATTTGGAAAAATTCTATTCGCGACGAATCCGAAGATTAGCAAACTTCGGATGCACGAATCGAATTTTCCCAAAAATGGCGGCGACATGTGTGGCGACGGAGAAAATGGACAGAGAAGATGGGGCGGGGATCTCTGGGAAGGCGCGCAGACAAGGCGTGCTGACCCATAATGCATTCATGACATGTGATCGCATTAGCCAATCAGCAGCCAGCCAGCACTGTGTAATGGTGGAGCTATAAATCGCGGCCATCTTAGAACTCTCCATTAGCCTCCGGTCATTCAAGAGAGACAGACCTGTGTGTGTTAAGGGACAGAGTTAGGGCCACAGAGACTTTAGGGCCACAGAATCGTTACTCAGGGACACAGAATCGTTACTCAGGGACACAGAATCGTTACTCAGGGACACAGAATCGTTACTTAGGGCCACAGCTATGAAAGAATCGAAAATTTAAAGTGACATACACCCTTTTTTTTTTTGGTGGCTGTCGTGCACAGTTGGTGCTGCAGTTTGCCGATTGTGCAAAATAAACTGACTTTCTGCTTCACAACCACTATTGTACGTTCAAAGAGTTAAATCCATTTACACGCCGGCTGGCGGTAATATTTTTTGGGTGATTAGTGCATTCCAGTGACACAAACGTACAGTTTCCAGCCAACGGCAAGTTGCAATTGACCGATTGTGCTAAATAAACTGACTTTCTGCTTCACAACCACTATTGTACGTTCAAAGAGTTAAATCCATTTACACGCCGGCTGGCGGTAATATTTTTTGGGTGATTAGTGCATTCCAGTGACATAAACGTACAGTTTCCAGCCAACGGCAAGCTGCAATTGACCGATTGTGCTAAATAAACTGACTTTCTGCTTCACAACCACTATTGTACGTTCAAAGAGTTAAATCCATTTACACGCCGGCTGGCGGTAATATTTTTTGGGTGATTAGTGCATTCCAGTGACACAAACGTACAGTTTCCAGCCAACGGCAAGCTGCAATTGACCGATTGTGTACAATAAACTGACTTTCTGCTTCACAACCACTATTGTACGTTCAAAGAGTTAAATCCATATACACGCCGGGTGGCGGTAATATTTTTTGGGTGATTAGTGCATTCCAGTGACATAAACGTACAGTTTCCAGCCAACGGCAAGCTGCAATTGACCGATTGTGCTAAATAAACTGACTTTCTGCTTCACAACCACTATTGTACGTTCAAAGAGTTAAATCCGGTTTTATTTTTGGGGTGCTTATTGAATTAAAGAGTATGTCAGACAACACGCAGAGGAGTGGCAGAGGAGGCAATGTTTCAGGAGCGAGCAGACGTGGCAGCAGAGGAAGGGGTCGAGGCAGCACTAGTCGCAGCCAGAGGCCAGTGCTCCCGGTGTCATCCAGCGGTCGTGTCTCCACCGACAACCCTGCCGTCATCGATTGGTTGACTCGGTCGTCTTCCTCTTCCCAGGTCACCTCTGACACCTACAGCCAACGGTCGGTGGGTACGTCAGACACAACCGTTAGTTGGCATGGCCCGGGAGCAAGCCCACTGAAATCACGTGTCCTCGACCTGCCCCTGTCCTTTGGTGTTCCCTCACCAAGCGAAGTATCGCATGCTGTGGGCTCAGCCCCACTGTACAGTGAGGAAGAGCTAACAGAGGGTGGTCAGGAACGGGGGGAGACATCCGCCTCTTCAGCAGCCAGGCGAAGAAGTACTGGCGAGGAGAGTGGCTCGGTAGCCGGTCTAGAGACAGGTCTGTCTCCTGACCCACACGCAGCCGAGGGGGCTAGTAGTGACGCGGAGACCCTAATTGATGATGATGAGGCTGATCGCACTTGGCAGCCTCGTCGTCATCAGGCTATTGCTTCCGCATCATCAGGAGAAGAGGGTGCCAGCTTGCCAGCGAGCAAAACAGTCGGTGGGTTGCCCAGGAGGCAGCAGGGTCGCAGCAGTGTCAGTGGAGCCAAACGGCCATGGAGTACAGCATTAGCTCCACTGCAGCCTACCACCACGGCCAGTAGTGGTGCCGGTGTGCACGGAGGAAGTAGCTGCTGCTGGGGGGACTTTTTAACCTAGGCCTGTGTATGGCCTTCAATTGAAGCTGCTTCTGCTCCGCCACTCTGCCATTGGACTCTTGATAGTCGTCTCCCCACACTGCTGCTGGGGGGACTTTTTAACATAGGCCTCTGTATGGCCTTCAATTTAAGCTGCTTACGCTTCGCCACTCTGCCATGGGCCCCTGTACCGCCTCCTCTTGCTGCTGCCAGGTCCAGAGTGTGTCATGGGTCCCTGTACGGCCTCCCATTGCTGCTGACTTTATCGCCAGACTCTGCCATGTGCCACTTTCAGGTCTCCTTACACTGTTGGTGGGTTCCATTTTGTGATAGGGTGCTGTATGGCCTTCCATTGCTGCTGCCTCCACCGCCACCCTGCGCCATGTGCCTCTGTCGTCTGCTCACGCTGCTGACGGCTTCCGCTTTTTAACCTAGGCCTGTGTATGGCTTCCGAATACTGCTGCCTCCACCGCCACCCCGCGCCATGTGCCTCTGTCGTCTGCTCACGCTGCTGACGGCTTCCGCTTTTTAACCAAGGCCTGTGTTTGGCTTCCGAATACTGCTGCATCCACCGCCACCCTGCACCATGTGTCTCTGTCGTCTGTTCACGCTGCTGACGGCTTCCGCTTTTTAACCTAGGCCTGTGTATGGCTTCAGAATAATACTGCCTACAACGCCACCCTGTGCCATGTGCCTCTGTCGTCTGCTCACGCTGCTGCCAGGTCCATACTGATTCATGGCCCCCTGTACCGGCTCCTCATGAACGTGGTTCAGCGGGTTTGCATCACTTAACGGCAAATCGTTGACAAACGCTGGGACGTTCAGTGTTGTGCGCATTAAGCCAGACACCAAAGGGCAGCACAGACCTGTTATTACTCGCTCAAGCATGGCTGAACAAAACCAGTCTCTACCACAAATTGGACCCAGACCTGCCCAGGGTCTCGTAAGTAGATTGCACGGAGGAGTAGAGTTCGTTATTGGAATTAACTGTGAGGGACTTTTAAACCTAGGCCTGTGTATGGCCTTCAATTGAAGCTGCTTCTGCTCCACCACTCTGCCATTGGACTCTTGATAGTCGTTTCCCCACGCTGCTGCTGGGGGGACTTTTTAACATAGGCCTCTGTATGGCCTTCAATTTTAGCTGCTTACGCTCCGCCACTCTGCCATGGGCCCCTGTACCGCCTCCTCATGCTGCTGCCAGGCCTGTAATCTGCCATGGGCCCCCGTACCGACTCCTCATGCTGTTGCCAGGCCCGTAATCTGTCATGGGCCCCTGTACCGCCTCCTCATGCTGCTGCCAGGTCCAGAGTGTGTCATGGGTCCCTGTACGGCCTCCCATTGCTGCTGTCTCCATCGCCACACTCTGCCATGTGCCACTTTCAGGTCTCCTCACACTGCTGGTGGGTTCCATTTTGTCATAGGGTGCTGTATGGCCTCCCATTGCTGCTGCCTCCACCGCCACACTGTGGCTCCACACTCTGGTTTTGGCCCCGTGACTGCCCAAATGAGTGAAGTGTGCGGTGATTCTAAGATCGACGGCACTCATCTGCATGTCATACTGACTGACAGTATTATTTCTCTTCCCCAGCAGACTCCAAGGGCACTTAAATTAAAGGTACAGTGTTCTGCACTAATATAAAGGCTCTCTGAAGCCTAGAAACACCCTTTTTATAAGTTAAATTCGCAGCGAATATATTCGGCTCTAAGCGAATTTATTCGGCGAATTCGGCGAATCAGCCGAACCGAATTTTTGAATAATTCGCTCATCTCTAATTATGACATTACCTTGCAGGGGACCTTTTTTTTATTCCTGCGGTTTACTACTGCTTTAATACACCTTTAATTTAGAAAATCAGCCTTTCCTCCCTGGCGGTATTCCCCAGTGTAGCTCGGGGTAAAGTTTCAGTACCACAAGCGGTAACCCCAAGCTACACTCGGGCTTACCATGCGGCGCTGCTCCGCGATCCCTCGGTCACTTACCTTGTCCTGCGTTCCCGCGATGTCCCTGCTGCAGTGTCCCTGGCAATGTAATCCGGTGGATGCCGGCATCTGTCATCTGGGTTCCGTCCCCTTAGACATCGGGACGTACAGGGGACGGAACGGCGGGAAATTTGAAAATGACAAAAAGTGACATGCACAAAAATCACTAAAATCACATAGTAAAACATTACTGTATCAAACCATTTCACATACATTTTGTCCCGAGCGCTTTGTCCTGTGCCCTGGCTGCATTTTTACTGTTCTTTCTGCCTGGAAACTGAGAAACGTCCATGGCGTCCAAAAAGTGTCCCTTTAGGTCAAAAGCGGTTTTAGACCGGCTAGAGAACAGCGATAGTAAATTAGAACCACTTGCAGAATTGAGTGATAATGATTCGTGGGGGAAATTCGTCATCAGACACTGAAAACGATTTTGCAACTTTGCTCAGTGATGTGTGAACTTGGCGCTATATTTCAAATTTCAGTGTTTTTGGTTTGATTATATTATTGAATTAAATTTATTATTATATTATTATTTTTTATGATTATTTATTAAATTATAATTTATGATTTCGTGTTTCAAATTTTATCATACTGTTTACTAGACTCTTGTTCGGACAGATTTCAGTGAGTTATTCCTAAGAATTACAGGCCTACAATATAAAATGCCAAATTTCCATGCAAAATAATGGTATCGCTTTCAGCACCAAAAATCTGAAATAATCATACCGCCAGGGAGGTTAAATTGAGTTTTCTTGTGCAGATAGCCATTTCAGGTTTCAAACTGTCAACGACTAGATTTATTGTGTATCTAGCATTGAAAGCTTTAAATACCTTTGTAAGTCTGTCTACAGCAACCAAAGCAATGGTTCATACTTGACAAATGCTGCTGCCACACAGTATCTCTCTATAGAGCCAGGTGCATCAGGTTTCCCCAAAGTGAGCTTATGAGACCCCAGCTAGATATTTACACACAAGGCTAGCTTGGAACACATGGGCTTTGTTTGAAGATCATGGTAATCAGTATGGCTCCTGAGAATGGTAGTTGCTGGAATTTTTGCTTTCAATTCAGGTACTTCTGGATCCTGCATTTCAAAATAAAGTTTACTGGGGACTTTTACCTTGCCTGATTCTCTCCTAAAGGATAAATTACACCGTTAGTAATGCTTATAAACAGGTACAGAGAGCACCAAAATGTCTTTCCCTTGGAATTCTTGCCAATCACATGACCAATGCCAAGGCATAGTGTCACATACCTGGTAGACGTCAACTTGACAAAACAGCCTCCCTTACACCTCCTGCCCTGTTTCCTCTGGAGTTGATGACAGGGTACAAGAGTGGCATGGTGCCTGTAGAAGATCCTGGTCAGAAGATGCTCTGGGCAGTACAGGAATGCAGGAGGTAAAGAGCTGGAATCCATGCAGAAGGTCATCTAGGAGCTTGCAGATGCAGGATCTTGAAGCACATCCTGACACATGGGTCACATAACCACTGACCAAGGAAAGATAGAGCCATTGACTCCTCCATTCATCTTTATTAGAGAACTTGTGATCAATGCTGAGGTACTTGTTATGTGATTTGCATTGGAGAAAATAATTCCAAGAAATATAGTAGAAACATACTGCATTTCTGGTGTGTCTCTTCCTTAAGAATTACAGTAGATTGTTTGAGGAGGACAATTTAAGAAGGGTTAACTTTAGGATAGTTGCTGCACTCTTTCTTCACAAATTAGGTGGCTAATGCAACTCTTCCTTCAGACAATTTTAAAAATAAGGCCCTATGTCATTAATTTACCCAACCTGCCACCCCAGCAAAAGCATCCAGGTCACAGAGGCTGGATTATAATAGTAATAACACATGTATACCTTTTAATCCAACATAGGATCCACATAGGAACTTTGCAATAATGAATTTACAGCATGAATATGTGTTCTGTGTCTCAAACTGCTGTAGGTATCTGGCTTGCTGACTCATTGATTGTGAAACCCTGTTTTTCATACTGCAGTTGGCAAGTTTATAGGCACCTTGGGTCGAGATTGTTTTTATCCATTGAAAAAAGTTTCATTGCGCTGTTACAGAAGTACATGAAGGTCCCACAAATCTGTCACAGAGACCCCACAGTAGGCTACATTTTCAAGGTCTCCTAAATCCTGGCAAACTACAGCTATCTTTATAGTCCACGTGTTAGCGATGAATTAAAGGGAAGTTTTTCACACAGCCGGTAAAGAAATATGCAAATGTGAGCTGCAGAGGACATTATGTACGTCTGACCTGTCTTTACACACAGTCTGTATTGCCATGAGAACACTAAAACACGGGTGTCGGAGGAATAGTCATATTACAAAGCTTAGACTTTACAAAGTGTATAAAAATATCAGGACCCCTCTGAATACAAGTTCCACTGCCATTCAATCTACACATAGCCAGAGGGATAGAGAGGGAAAGCAAGTCACTTATACCTACACTATACAACTAAACGTTTGTGGACATCTGGCCACCTCACCTATGTGGGCTTGTTGAACATCTCATTCTAAAAACCTTGAACATTAATATGGAGTTGCTACTCCTCCCGCCCCTTTGTAGCTTTTTCTACCTTTTTTGGGAAGCCTTTCTATAAAATGTAGGGAATTTGTGCCCATTCAACCAAAAGAACATCTGTGAGGGTGTCAGGAATGGACTTGCCAATAACGGTGGGACTCACCTGCCTTGTGGGCTGAAGTACCAGGGCTGGCCAGCGGGTGCTCTCAGCAATCAGAGACTCAACCCTGCAGTCAGCCAAAACACCTGAAGCTGATTGCAGGGGTTGTATTTAAGGAATGGCCAGACTCACAGTCAGGGCCTTGGTGTGTGTTTTTCCATGGGCCCTTGTATCTTGTCACCTGCATTCCTGTTCCTGTTTCTGTCTGACTTGTTGCCGACCCTGCCTGATCCTGACCTCTGCTGACTTCTCTTGTTTGATCCCTGGCTTGTGACCCTGACCATTCTCTCCGCCTGCTCCTCCTGTACCTACCTGCCCGATAGTTATCGACCCGGCCTGCCTGACTACGTTGTGCTCTATATGTGTATGTACCTGTGTATCTATATCAGTTTAGGTTTGGGTTTGTTTCACCTTGTTGTATGTATGTGTGTTAGCTTGGGGTTTGGTGCACTGCGTTTATATTTATATTGTTAGTCTCAATAATTATATTATTTACTATATCTGAAGCCTACGTTTCCCTGTGTCAGTCCACACACTTCTGGTCACACCCGCATCTCTGACAGAGGGTGTACTGATGTTGGATGAGAAGACCTTGCTCTCAGTCATCATTCCAAATCATTGCACTTGTGTTCGGTTGGGTGAGGGTGCAGGCAACTCAAGTTCCTCCACAGCGAACTTGTTAAACTCTACCTTTATGGAGTTGGCTTTGTGCACAGGAGCACAGTCATGCTGGAACAAAAAAGGTTTTAGTTAAACTTGCCGTAACGTTGGAAATGCACAATTGTCTAAAATGTCTTGTAAGCTATAACATTACCAGTACCATGAACATGGAGGATGTTCACATACTTTTGGCCGTATACTGTATGTCGCCATGCTTCTTATAGGTGCACTAGAAAGAATTTCAGCTCTGTCACCTGGGAGGCCACTCAGATGACAGAGCTGTAGCATGCAGGGTATATCTTTAGGGGACACCTAAGGAGGGAATCCCCACCTCCACAATACCCCTGCCTTGCCTGCTTGTGTTCTGTATGGTATGTGAAATACTGTATGTGACAGGCCTGAGATTATGACTTGAACAAACCTCATAGAAAGCCAACAACTCTGGTCAAAAGCTGTCAAATTCTTAAAGTATGGCTAAAAGTATATAAAAGATCAGCAGCAAGTAGACCACAGGCAATACTGGTGATTAGTCCTGTGCTCTCTCCCTGCCCTTTTTTTCAGCAAAGCTTCCAGAGCTCAGTTCTTCTTTAAAGCCCCATCTACATCATGCTAATATCGGACGGATAAGTGTCCTTTTTTTTTTTTGCATGCTAGTCTCCATATCGAAAATGAAGGCTACTAAAGTTATGAAAATTTTCGTATGGCAGAATAAAATTCTGAAGCAATGTAAAGTATTGTATTTTCGGATGAAAACTGTACTGATTGAACAAAAATCATACGATCTGGCATCGCACGAGAAAAAAGTTCATGCTTGTCCCTTCGAATAATTTTGGACAAAAGCTGTGTTCCAACGATCAGATTATCTTACGATCGCTTTGAAAGCGATGTTTTTCTTATGATTTACTGATCGTGTGTACTAGGCATTACTCTTGTTTAATCTTTAGGTTGAGACTCCAGTAAGATGCAAAACATCACAATGGTAGTTTCTGATAACGAGATATCAGTCTTGTTCTGGAACAAGAACTATTTTCTTTTGATGCAGAAGCTTCCAAGTTAGGAGGATAATCTGGGGGATAAGGTTAAGTAGGTTGAGTGAAAAAAAAAAAAGATTTCATTCCTCCATCAACATACTCGGTGCTGATGGGGGAATCACTCCCAGGGATACAATGATCAGTGTTGCCAGCTATAGCCGGCAAGACTGATCAAGCAAAAAAAAAAAACCCCAACAGGCTGGTTGTACAGAAGTCAGTTGAGAGGTTGACTTTTGTACAACCAGCCTCCCTATAGGTGGATCAAAATTTGTCCAGTCCCTGCTGAACCGGACAAATATTATTCCATCTATGACTGGCATAAGTGTTAAGGGGAGGATAAAGTGATACTAAACCCAGGACCCTGCATTCACTATATCTGCTCTTCCACAGTACACACAACATGGAAGTGAAATTAGTAAATATAAACTGCTAAATACCTTTTCTCATCAGCAGTTAGAGCAGTCTTGTGACTTCAGCTGAGCACTAGTTAAAGCTTGTAGGAGAAGTTTTCTTTCTGCTCTAGGGGGATGTGAAACCTCTGACCTCTGTCTGGACAGTGCTGATTGGTCCTGTGCTGATCACATGCACTCTCCCTAGAAAAAATAAAAACCTCTCTAGCAATACACACCAAACTGAGCACTTGCATGTGACCACAGGTTCAGTCTGTTTCAGGTAGTCATTTCAACAAGATGAGGGGCAGAGAAGACAGGATCAAACAGCCTTTTTACACAATGCGAAGGATTAACCCCTTAGGTTCCACAGTGAGTATAACAAGCATGCTTTACTGCATATACAGACTGATTTTACCGTTGTGGGTTTAGTAACACGTTAAGTTAAAGTATACAGTATGTATTGGTAAAACTTTTTTTTTAATTTTGTAAATAATTTCTCTAGACAAGAAGTGAGGGAAAGTCTGCAACAGGGACACAGGAATAAAAATCTGACAGTGACAGCCTTTCCCTTCTCTACTAAAAAAAATGATTTTTTTATTTCTGTTTGAATTGCGGTTGGGGAGATCCAGGGGCGGACTGACCATGTGGGAACTCGGGCACTGCCCGAGGGCCCTGGGTCATTAGGGGGCCCCATGAGATGCCCCTGGTACCTTTTCATAGGCTTTTTTGGGTGTGGTTTGATTGTGGGCGAGGACACAGGGGCCCCATGATCCCCTATTGCCCGAGGGCCCCATGAGTTGTCAGTCCGCCCCTGGGGAGATCCTCTGACTTTCTGTCCTGTAAAACAGAAGCAGGACAGGAGGTGAAAATAAATGTCTCTTACGTAGCCCTGCAAAGCAGGAAAAACCTGAGAGGGGTTCTAACCCATAGCAGCGTGCACTAATGCTTGCACATGCATAAGCCTGCACTGGTTTCCTTACACTGCAGTGAACCCAGCCTACCTCCCAGTGGCAGTTGCACCTTGATCAGTCTACCACTGATGGAGAATTACCTATGGCATCATCGCCAGTATGACTTGGCCTTAAATGTTAGGTGGGGGATGGTTACAAACGTTGAGACACATCGGACATTCTAAAACTGCCGAGTCAAACTCCTGGCCCCCTTCATGCACACTGGACTGTTTTTACAGCGGCTGTTTTTGGCTTTTGGCGTTTTTTTTCTGCAGCCAGTAAACCCCCCAACATGTTATCCTATGTATCCATGCACACATAGGCTTTAATCAGAGTTTTTTGGCAGGGGCATTTTTTGGCTGAAAAAAAAAACAGAACTAGTGGATCTATAGAGGAGTTTTGTAGCTTGGCGCTTAAAAACGCGGCAAACTGGCGTTTAGGGGCTTTTTTTGAGCAAAAATGTTAATTTTATTTGTGTACAAAATGCACAAAAATGCAAACATGGAAAAACACTGAAAAATGCAGCAAAACGCAGAAAAACGTGGCTAAACCCTAATGCAAAACCGCTGAAAAACTTGCATTTTTACCAAGACTTTACACAGCTAACGCTACCAGCGTTATTAAAAGCCCAATGTGCATGGAGCGTAATATTCACTTCAGTCCATGCACAGTGGCTAAATGGTTAGCACTTCCACCTGGCAGTACCAAGGTCGTTGGTTTGAATCTCAACCACAGCACCACCTGCCTGGAGTTTGCATGTTCTTCTTGTGTCTGTGTGGGTTTCCTCCAGGTAGTCCAGTTTCCTCCTACACTCCAGAGACACGCTGGTAGGTTAATTGGCTCCTGTCTAAATTGGCCCTAATATGTGTATGTATGAATGTGAGTTAGAGATCTTAGACTGTATGTCCCTTGAGGGTTAGGGACTGATGTGAACGTACAATATATATGTAAAGCGCTGCGTAAATTGACGGTGTTATATAAGTACTAGGGATGCACTGAAATTTCGGTGGCCGCAAACACCCCTTTCAGCCATCGGCCAAAATGAAAAAAAGCACTGATACAGGTGCCAAAACAATTCGGCCCCTCGTCACCGCCACCGACTGCCGCTAGGTAGTTCTCAGCCTTACCTGAGAAACCATCGAATGATCCCAGTGCTGGGCATAGAGATAAGTGAAGGAAAGATGGCCGTCACTCATCTCTATGCCCTTGGAGGACCAGAGCGATGTCACTTCCCGTTCCGGCCATTTTTTTTTCTATAAAGCACTAGATCAATGCTTTTTTTGATCCAATGCTTTACATTGCAGAGGAGAGATGTCTTATTGACCCCTTATCTCTCCATAAAGAGAACCTGTCTCTAATTATTTCTATCACAAGGGATGCATGGATTTCTTGTGATAAGAATAAAAGTGATTACATTTTTTTAAAGGGACAGTACAAAAAAAACCCAAAAACCATTAAATAAATTTTTTTTGAAAAGTTGAAAGTGGCCCGTCCCCCCATGCTCGCACATAGTGGTGAATGCATACGTAGACCATGCCCACATATGTAGAGGGTGTTCAAACCATACACGTGAGGTATCACCACGAACGTCAGGGCAAGAGCAATAATTCTCGCACTAGAGCTCCTCTGTAACGTTACACACTGCTAACCTGTAGACATTTTTAAAGCATCACTCATGGAGATTTTTAAGTACCGCAGTTTCACACCATTCCACGAGCGTGCGCAATATTAAAGTGTGACATGTTGGGTGTCTATTTACTCTCTGTAACATCCTCTTTCATAGTTTTAAAAAAAAATTGAGGTATATACTGTTTTTTGTTTTGTTTTTTTTAATCAAAGTGTATTTTTTTCCAAAAAATATATATTCATTTTTAAAAACTGTGCATTTCGGTTTCGGTTTTCGGTCAAGTGCATTTTGGAGTTTCGGTTTCAGCAGCAGAATTTTCATTTTGGTGCACCAATAATAAGTACCTGAAATAAATAATAAATAAGTTAGTGTGCATGGACACATAGGATAACACCAGGGGCGGATTGACAACTCATGGGGCCCCCAGGCAATAGGGGATCATGGGGCCCCTGTGTCCTTGCCCAAACTCAAAAAAGCCTATGAAAAAGGTACCAGGGGGATCTCATGGGGCCCCCTACTGACCCCGGGCCGTCAGGCAGTGCCCGAGTTTCCAAATGGTCAGTCCACCCCTGGATAACACTATTTTGCTTCTAGGAACATGAAAAAAAAAAGCTCATAACAGCTTCTAGGAGCTTAAAAAAGACATGCTGATAGGTAGATTGGCCCTAGTATGTGTATGAATGACTGTACACCCCATGGGGGTTAGGGACTGATGTGAATGTACAATATATATGTAAAGCGCTGAGTAAATTGATGGAGCTATATAAGTATTTGTAATAATTAAATAAATATATCAAGTCATGAGACGTGCTGCCTCCTTCTGCCCATGTGTAATCAGGTAGTTGGATTCTCCGGGGACTACAGATGAGCTGGGGTGCATGCTGTACAGTACACAGAAAGCTTTTTATTTTTCAAATTGCCTGGCTCAAGTTAAACAGGAGAAACCCAGCAGGGTAAAAACAAGCAGCGTCAGAGACATTAAGAGATGGACGGAATCCAGGGAGAGCAAGAGCAGAAATAAAACACCTCTATGTAGAAAACAAACATACAAAAAAAAAAATTCGGAAGAGTTTTCTTGCAAAGAAGAAAAAAAAAAGTCAGGTTTCGGCTCAGCCTGCATGTATTTATTTCCATGTAATGTTTCTGGTATGTGTCTCACAAGACGCCTAAGCGCGCTATTTTACAAGGATGCTGTTGTGATGGGGAAATATGTCCTATTTATATAGTGTTGTTTTCACTCCAGAATTCCATAAACATTCGGTAAAACATTCTGCCTTAAAGAGTTGTGCACAGAGAACCTTATTTACCTATGTGGTTACATAAATCTGAATGAGTTAGAGATTTTTTACTGTATGCCCAGTCATAGCCAAATGATATCATATTCCTCTGGGCATAGGGGTGCCTCCTAGTGGTCAGATTATCGTGAACACATTACAAATTTTAGCTTTGTACCTCAGTATATGATTGATGAGTTGTTCCATGTTCCTGTGTTTGCTGTTCTTCAAAGCTGTACCTTAGGCAAATATAAAAGACACAAATCCATGCAGCTCTCGTAATAAATCAATGTGTTTATTTTTTTAAATGTGGTGTAAATACCTGCATTTAAATTGGTATCAGTCTATTGCATGTAGGAATATTGTAATATATAAAAAAAGCACTTAGTCCCTGGCCACACCACTGCGATTTAAAGTTGTGCGGTTTGTGTGCAATTTCTGAAGACTTTATTGCAACTTGTGAAGATTTTCAATGATTTCTTGTGATTTACATTGCAATTTCTATTACATTCTATGTAAGCGCAATCGCAATAATTGCCAGAAAAAGTAAATACCTGCATTTAATTTGGTATCAGTCTACTGCATGTAGGAATATTGTAATATATATATAGATATATATATATATATATATATATATATAAAACAATATTCCTACATTGCAATCAGAGTGAGAGATGGTGAAGCAGCACGTTAGAAGAGCTAATCAGTTGTACTCCTAGACGGGTGGACTGACCATTTAAGCACTCGGGCTCGGCCCGAGGGCCAGGGGTCAGTAGGGGGCCCCATGAAAATGCCCCTGGTACATTTTTATAGGCTTTTTTGGGTGTGCTCTGAGTGTGGGCAAGGACACAGGGGCCCCATGAGTTGTCAGTCCGCACCTTCTCCTAGACTGTAAGCTCTAACAAGCAGGGCCCTCTGTTTCCTTTTGTACCCAATTGTATTGTAACTGTAATATCTACCTTCATTTTGTACAGCACTACACAAACTGTGCTATATAAATCCTGTATAATAATAATAAAAAATAATGTGCTAACACGGAGCATGCTGATAGGAGGAGAGGGCAGAGTAACAGAAAGATGAGCTCATCAGTCTACTGCGTCTCCTTTCACTAGGGGCAAGTCCAGCAATTTTTTTTTCAGGTGCTGTGGTGGTGCTAGTTGTATAAGTGGGAGAGCTAAGCCCCCAAACCTGAAACTCAAATTATATGAGAAGCAGGCACACCATGTAAAAAAAAGCACTTAGTCCCTGGCCACACCACTGCGATTTAAAATTGCGCGATTTGGGTGCGATTTCTGAAGACTTTATTGTGACTTGTGAAGATTTTCACTGATTTCTTGCGATTTGCATTGCAATTTCTATTATATTCTATATATGTGCAATCACAATAAAATGCAGAAAAAGTACATACCTGCATTTAGATTGGTATCAGTCTATTGCATGTAGGAATATTGTAATATACATATATTATTATTTCATGTACTTATATAGCGCCAACAATTTACGCAGTGCTTTACATATATATTGTACACTCATATCAGTCCCTAACCCTCAAGGGGTGTACAATCTAAGGTCCCTAACTTTCATTCATACATACACATACTAGGGACAATTTAGACAGAAGCCAATTAACCTATCAGCATGTCTTTGGAGTGTGGAAGGAAACTGTAGTACCCAGAGGAAACCCACACAGGCACAGGGAGAACATGCAAACTCCAGGCAGGTGGTGTCGTGGTTGGGATTTGAACCAATGACCCTAGTACTGCCAGGCGGAAGTGCTAACCATTTAGCCACTGTGCTATATTACAATATTCATACATTGCAATCCCTGTAAAGCAGAGCTCAGAGTGAGAGATGGTGAAGCAGCATGCTAGAAGAGCTAATCAGTTGTACTGCAGTGCAAATGTGCTAACAAGGAGCATGCTGATAGGAGGAGAAGGCAGAGTAACAGAAAGATGAGCTCATCAGTCTACTGCTTCTCCTTTCACTAGAGGCAGGTCCAGCATTTTTTTTCAGGTGCTGTGGTGGTGCTAGTTGTATAAGTGGGAGAGCTAAGCCCCCAAACCTGAAACTCAAGTTATATGAGAAGCAGGCACACCATGTAAAAAAAGCACTTAGTCCCTGGCCACACCACTGCGATTTAAAATTGCGTGATTTGTGTGAGATTTCTGAAGACTTTATTGCGACTTGTGAAGATTTTCAACGATTTCTTGCGATTTGCATTGCAATTTCTATTTTATTCTATGTATGTGAAATCGCAATAAACTGCAGAAAAAGTACTGCAAGAACTACTTTAGAAATTGTGCCGCAGCAAATCGCAAATGTTAAGACACTGACATTCATTCATTCACATTCATTAGATGCAATTTTAGGTACAATTTCAATTCACAAATCGCACCTGAAATCGCATTGGGCACTCAGTCAGAGATGACGTAACGTGTCAGCCAAACGATCAGACAAACAGCAATGTGCAACCTGAATAAATAAATGAAATGAAACAATGTGCACTATAAACCTTGTGAGTAAGATGATAGAATAGAGCCGCTACAATAACACATAAAAGGTCATCCCACACCTAAAGCATAAAACATATATAAATAGTGTTGCGCTAACTCATATATAAATAATAGTCCATAAAAAGTTCAAATGTGATAGTTCAATCAAAAAATGAAATATAAAATATATATAAATTAATTTAGATCAACCAAGTTTGAGGTTTGCGGCCATCTATATATTTGTAGGTGGAGGAACACTAAGTCAAGGTGGAGCACTGTGTTTGTATGAAAAGGCTTCATTTATCCGGAGCACATCGTATTGATTTTTCACCATTCAAGCACTTTATATATATTTTATATTTCATATTTTGATTGAACTATCACATTTTAACTTTGTATGGATTATTATTTATATATGAGTTAGCACAACACTATTTATATATGTTTTATGTAATGTGCAACCTGGTGTTTACTGAATGAATGCAAAGTGAAACAAAAAACGAGAAGCGCACCAACCTTGCGCATTACCTCAGTAACCAAAATGTAATAATAAAAGAATGGTACTCACAAACAGCGAATAAAAACAGGCATGTAAGTCCTCTGAGGGACTTCAGAGACAGGGAGCCAGCACGAATCCCATCATGGAGATAGACACTCAGTAAAGCTGACACGTTTCGAAGGCTGTGCCTTCTTCATCAGAGCTAGCTGGACTGAGAATGTTCGCTCCCATTTATGCCCACAGACTGAAATTTGGCCCTCCCCTCTGGGTTGGACAGTCTCAGGCTGGGAGGAGGGGCTAAGATGTCAACAAGGTATAATAACTCATTCAAAGAATCAGATACAAAATCTAAAATACATATGAGTGTCTACCCCCATGATGGGATTTGCGCTGGCTCCCTGTCTCTGAAGTCCCCCAGAGGACTTACATGCCTGTTTTTATTCGCTGTTTGTGAGTACCATTCCTTTATCAATATATTTTTGGTTACTGAGGTAATGCGCAAAGGTTGGTGCGCTTCTCGTTTTTTGTTTCACTTTGCAGTATTGTTCGGGCTTCCCCAGCCTTGTTTGGAGCTGCACAACCTTTTATACACTGGTGGTCGTTCTTCTGATTTTGGTTCTATCCACTTGCCACCAGCCTGGGTCCTGGAGCGCAGGAGAAATCGCATTTGGTCTATTTACTGAATGAATGCAGGGAAATTGACAATACAGAATGGCGAAACATAAGGCAATCAGTACTGAACAGAGAAAAACAGTCAATAAAACCACTACAGGAACTGGAATGCTAGAAGTAGTTCCCAATATAATAGATTTACAGGGAATAAGGTAAGTTCACTTGCAAAATCAACTTTCGCGGTACAATCAGGTGCAAATCCAATGTCTTTCAGGTCCCTGAGAAGGGGGGTAACACCTCTCACACTAGGAGTTTGGCTGTAGCTGATAGTTCAGGTAGCTGGCCACCGATATCCCCAGGCAGGCTCCACCATATGTACAGTCAGGTCCACAAATATTGGGACATCGACACAATTCTAACATTTTTGGCTCTATACACCACCACAATGGATTTGAAATGAAACAAACAAGATGTGCTTTAACTGCAGACTGCCAGCTTTAATTTGAGGGTATTTACATCCAAATCAGGTGAACGGTGTAGGAATTACAACAGTTTGCATATGTGCCTCCCACTTGTTAAGGGACCAAAAGTAATGGGACAGAATAATAATCATAAATCAAACTTTCACTTTTTAATACTTGGTTGCAAATCCTTTGCAGTCAATTACAGCCTGAAGTCTGGAACGCATAGACATCACCAGACGCTGGGTTTCATCCCTGGTGATGCTCTGCCAGGCCTCTACTGCAACTGTCTTCAGTTCCTGCTTGTTCTTGGGGCATTTTCCCTTCAGTTTTGTCTTCAGCAAGTGAAATGCATGCTCAATCGGATTCAGGTCAGGTGATTGACTTGGCCATTGCATAACATTCCACTTCTTTCCCTTAAAAAACTCTTTGGTTGCTTTTGCAGTATGCTTTGGGTCATTGTCCATCTGCACTGTGAAGCGGCGTCCAATGAGTTGTGAAGCATTTGGCTGAATATGAGAGATAATATTGCCTGAAACACTTCAGAATTCATCCTGCTGCTTTTGTCAGCAGTCACATCATCAATAAATACAAGAGAACCAGTTCCATTGGCAGCCATACATGCCCACGCCATGACACTACCACCACCATGCTTCACTGATGAGGTGGTATGCTTAGGATCATGAGCAGTTCCTTTCCTTCTCCATACTCTTCTCTTCCCATCACTCTGGTACAAGTTGATCTTGGTCTCATCCGTCCATAGGATGTTGTTCCAGAACTGTGAAGGCTTTTTTAGATGCCGTTTGGCAAACTCTAATCTGACCTTCCTGTTTTTGAGGCTCACCAATGGTTTCCATCTTGTGGTGAACCCTCTGTATTCACACTGGTGAAGTCTTCTCTTGATTGTTGACTTTGACACACATACACCTACCTCCTGGAGAGTGTTCTTGATCTGGCCAACTGTTGTGAAGGGTGTTTTCTTCACCAGGGAAAGAATTCTTCGGTCATCCACCACAGTTGTTTTCCGTGGTCTTCCAGGTCTTTTGGTGTTGCTGAGCTCACCGGTGCGTTCCTTCTTTTTAAGAATGTTCCAAACAGTTGTTTTGGCCACGCCTAATGTTTTTGCTATGTCTCTGATGGGTTTGTTTTGTTTTTTTCAGCCTAATGATGGCTTGCTTCACTGATAGTGACAGCTCTTTGGATCTCATCTTGAGAGTTGAGAGCAACAGATTCCAAATGCAAATAGCACACTTGAAATTAACTCTGGACCTTTTATCTCCTCATTGTAATTGGGATAATGATTGAATAACACACACCTGGCCATGGAACAGCTGAGAAGCCAATTGTCCCATTACTTCTGGTCCCTTAAGAAGTGGGAGGCACATATGCAAACTGTTGTAATTCCTACACCGTTCACCTGATTTGGATGTAAATACCCTCAAATTAAAGCTGACAGTCTGCAGCTAAAGCACATCTTGTTTGTTTCATTTCAAATCTATTGTGGTGGAGTATAGAGCCAAAAATGTTAGATTTGTGTCGATGTCCCAATATTTATGGACCTGACTGTATGTCTAGAAGAGTCTGGTCTGGAGGTTTAGCTGATTGAAACCAACACCACCCCACTGGAACGGCACTACTTCAGAGTCTGCTGTCCGAGCAGCACAGGGACTGGGGTTTAAGCAGAAGCTGCATGCTCTTGTGCTCTCCGATGGTGGCCTGCAGCTGGACACACCAATGGAAGACCCAGAACCTGATAACATCTCACATCTCCATTCACTGCTGTCCCATCAGGCAGGGTCTATCTGAGCACCGAATGGTGGGAGGAACTGGAATTTAATTTGGAAGTATTCGGGATGATGGGAACCCAGAGGATTGTGGGAACAGAGCTGAAGCAAGTATGATGTAATGCAAGATTATCATGGGGCCCTCATGCACCTGGGGCCTCTGGGCAGTACCCATGGGTGCCCATGCAAAAAGAAAGCCCTACACTAAAGGAGCGCACGGCTGACATTAAAGGAGGCGAGTACAGGGGACACTCTACACTACATATACTAAAGAATAAAGCAGAACTTTTATCAAATTGGTGCCACAAGGGAAGGCACTGACCAATCTAAATTTGGGTGGTATGTCCTGGCAGTGCAGTACAGAGCAGAGAGAAAGCTGTGGGATACAACATAGAGGTCAGTTCTAAATAGTGTTTTAAACAACACATAGAGTGTAGTAGTCAAGACTATGCAATCTACATTATATTATACAGAGTGCAAGGGTCAGGAGTGTGTTATGTAGAGTTCAGGGGCCAGGAATGTGTCATGGAGAGCACAGGGGTCAGGAGTGTGTTATGTAGAGTTCAGGGGTCAGGAATGTGTCATGGAGAGCGCAGGGGTCAGCAGTGTGTTATGTAGAGTTCAGGGGTCAGGAATGTGTCATGGAGAGCGCAGGGGTCAGGAATGTGTTATGTAGAGTTCAGGGGTCAGGAATGTGTCATGGAGAGCACAGGGGTCAGGAGTGTGTTATGTAGAGTTCAGGGGCCAGGAATGTGTCAAGGAGAGCGCAGGGGTCAGGAGTGTGTTATGTACAGAGTTCAGGGGTCGGGAATGTTTCATGGAGAGCGCAGGTCAGGAGTGTTTTGTGTCTGGGAGTATGTAATGTTACAGTCCCAATAATCTATACATGGAGCACTGTGCCATGTTTTTTTGTGCATACCGTGCCCCTAATAAACAGAGATCCCTCTGGTAAGTGATCTATACATACAGTATGTGCTGATCTGCTCCTGGTTAGTCTAGGCAGAGATCAGTGGCTATCTTTACCACACTGTAGCAAATAAATTTGTTTATAAGGGACAGAAACTGTAACATTGCTACATGTCGCAAATCCACTTCAACACAGGCACTCTATGTTGTTTATTTGGTGCATGTAAAGTGCACATCATAGAAGCACCAAGAAAGTTTATCTAACCCACAAAGTACAGAGGTCAGGAGTATGTAACATAAAGAATGCAGGGAGCAGAAGTATGTAATGTTCAGAGTACAATGATCAGGAGTATGTAATGTGCAGAATGCAGGGTTCACTAATGTGTAACATATTGAATTCAGGGGTTGGTAGTGAGCTATATTCTGAGTACAGGGGCCAGAAGTATGTTATGTATAGAGTGTAGGGGCAGAAGTATGTTATGTTATAGAGTGTAGGGGCCAGAATGATGTTATGTGTAGAGTGCAGGGGCCAGAAGTATGTTATGTATAGAGTGCAGGGGCCAGAAGTATGTTATGTATAGAATGCAGGGGCCAGAAGTATGTTATGTATAGAATGCAGGGGCCAGAAGTATGTTATGTATAGAGTGCAGAGGCCAGAAGTATCTTATGTATAGAGTGCAGGGGTCAGGAATATGCACAACTCAAAGCACAGCACCCTTTATAATTAATTTTACCCCTGATAAGACAATTTGAAACACACATTTAAAGTATTTGTAAACATGCTATGTTATAGACATTTTCTAATACAGCTATCACCATAACTGTTTTTGCTTTATTTCAGAAATTATATTTCTTACCTTTAAAAATTTATGTCATGTGATCATGCATCTCTTCTTCCTGATAACGGAGGATGCAGTAACAGAACTCTGTGCAGATATACAGCACTCCCTTATTCCAGAGTCTGTTCACCCTTAGGCGTGATGCAGGCTGGGCTTGAGCGGGGGGGGGGGGGTGTTCAAGAGGAAGGTTGTGACTGGTTGTGGGGCATGTTAGCTGAACAAAAACAAACTATCCAATACAGGCATGCTGTGTGTCTGCACAGTGTTCTGCAACTCTGAATGGCCAGCCAAAGGATGAATACTTATAAATATATACTCCTGCGCCACAGAACAAACACCTCCCACTAAAATATAAGATGTCGCTGTGCACTAGTGTAAACACTAAATCATCAAATTAATCAAATAAACAGCGCAATACCCAACAAATGATACATAAAAAGAAAAATACTAATATAAAAATTTAGAAGTGTCCAAAATAAATGTGTCCAACAAACAAAAAAATTTAATAAATTTCACATAATATCCAAAAATGAAAAACTCATAATGTGATTTAAAGTGTCCAAAATTAATGTGTCCATCAAAATATCAAAAATCATCAAAATATATATATAACATTATGAAACTTTTGCCTTTTTCTTCAACTTCAAAGTGCTTCACCAAAAACGAATAAATTTATAATGTGATTATCCTTCTGTAATAAGTGCTTCCACCATCCACCAGTGAGAAACCAACATTAATCGCACTCACCAGATGTTGGCGAATAGTAAGCCTTTTAGGACTTTTAGGGATCCTACACACCCTCTTAACACCTCCAGTTGAATCATTGAACCTATTGTAAACGAGGAGAGGGTTCTTGAATTGGTATTTAAGGAGTCTGAGACTGGAGGTGTGTGTCTTGAGAACGCCCAGTGGGAGGGGCGAAACGCGTCGACGCACTTCCGGTCCGCTTTACTAACGTCATACGTCACTTCCGGTGAGTGGAACGCACGCCAAGAGGTGCGTTCCAGCAGCCATTTTCGGAAGCTGTCTGTCAATTTATTGTCATTCTCTGCACAGATAGTTGTGGGATTTCTTCAGTATATCCTGGATGGTTTCCTGATGATGTTTGGCTGTTGTAGGCTACATAATAAAGAGCCTTTTATATTGCTGCATACCATGAATGACCTGGCATCATTATTATATATTTAAGAAGAAGTTAGTAGCAATATTACACTATATGCTATATTTTCTTCTTTGGCACAACGGTGGAGCGTTTTGTTTGGAGAAAGGAAGTTGAAGAATCTTTTTAGTCTGGTGTGGTGGAATGGAGGTCTGGAGGTGTTAAGAGGGGGTGTAGGATCCCTAAAAGTCCTAAAAGGCTTACTATTTGCCAACATCTGGTGATGTTGGTAATGTTGGTTTCTCACTGGTGGATGGTGGAAGTACTTATTACAGAAGGATAATCACATTATAAATTTATTCGTTTTTGGTGAAGCACTTTGAAGTTGAAGAAAAAGGCAAAAGTTTCATAATGTTATATATATATTTTGATGATTTTTTATATTTTGATGGACACATTAATTTTGGACACTTTTAATCACATTATGAGTTTTTCATTTTTGGATATTATGTGAAATTTATTAGATTTTTTTGTTTGTTGGAAACATTTATTTTGGACACTTCTAAATTTTTATATTAGTATTTTTCTTTTTATGTATCATTTGTTGGGTATTGCGCTGTTTATTTGATTAATTTCAAGGATGAATACTGACCACACTAACGCAGATCAGCTGCTCTGCTTTGTGTAGTCAGTTTAGAACAAGGAAGAAACACGACTGGGAGGATCAACCAGGTACTTCAGATGATAGAGACTATGAATTCTACAACAAACAAAAACACAGAGAAAAAAATAAATATTAAAGGTAACATACAGTTTAATAAGGTTGTATCTAGGCATTTTGCCTTGTCTTGCAGTGGGACTACACTGGAATAGCCTCTCAGTACCACCGCACCTGCTGTGAATGGGCCCCTAGGACTTTTGCTGATGAGCATGATAGCAAGGGGATGCATTGTGCATCTTAGGATGAGTTGCATTTGAACCTCAAGCAAAGCAGGTCAAACACATCCTTTTCTAGTCAATTGCTTTTTTTTTTTCCATTTGAACGCTGATGTATATATTCACAGCATTTGCCAAGAACACCCATACAACCTGAGCTTGTTTTCTACCCAGTGATAGACCAGTAGCATCAACACAAACTGTAACATTTTAAAAAGAACCATTCCCATTATTCTCTGCCCTTGATGGAAGTATATCAATAATACACATGTAACAAAGCCACTTACCTTTCTGGCCAGACAATAGGGGGTAGAGATTAGGGGTGACTTTGCTGTGCCTTGTTTTAGGCAGCTTTCCTCATGTAAGGCTGAAGCTGAAGAAAAATGTAGCGCAGCCCAAGCACTGCAGCAGAAACATGGATTTCAGTGTCCTCAGCACCTGGGGCACCACGCAACATATGTAGGGCACATTGCCCGGGTGCTTGGCGCTTGTGACTCCCATGGTGCCTGTACTGTGTGCCACTGCTGTGTAAATCTAACATACCTGCATGTAATCAACTGGAGCCACTGGTTGGGTATTCCGATAGCCAGTGGCAACAATTGTCAGAATACAATAGCTGGCACTGTAGATGCACCCATCCACAGTGTTTAGCATTGATGAAGGAATCTGATTTCTTTCATTCAGTCTACAGGCTGAACATAAGAAATCTATTAGAGCTAGTTCACATATATGCAAAATGGATGCAGTTTGAACCGCATCCACTCCACATGACATGTGAAATAACATTGCTTCCTATGGTGCCTGTTCACATAGGTCTGATGCGCTGGCAGTGCGGATTTAATGTGGATTGAAAAAGAGTCCTATCCGATTTCTGGACAGTGCGGTCTGGTTCAGGGTCATTGACTTCTATGGGAACCGCTTCTGAATTGAACATGTCATGAGTTTGTGAACACAATTTCAGGCCGGTTTTCTGTCCTGATCTAAACCTGACCTGAACCGCTGATCAACTACTGTGTCTCATATAATCATCTTGACTCTTTCCTTTTCTATTCATAACTAAAACATAAAGCCTTTGCCAGGGATTCCAGTGTTAAAAAGCATAACTGCGGGAGATTTAAAAACATGGGAAAAAAACAAAAAAAAATCCCAACTTTTATAAATAGGTTGCATAAGAGTTGAGAAGCTCTGCCCATTATATTTTATAGGAACTATGTACCTAGAGAAATATAGGAACTGCCATTGCTGCGCTCCTTCTGAAAATAATATTTGAATACTGAAGAGCAGGAGTGAGGTGGATGGAGATGTGCTTTAAAGTAAACCTCTTACCCCTTTAGTCTTGTGCTAATCAAACCCCTAATCAAATCTCTCATATTAAAGTGATCCCTTCTGCAGCACACCTACCTTATCTTGTATCTAAAGCAGGAGGTACCACAGAGAAGAGCCTTGGACTGATTACAAACAACCCCAATCTTCCAACCATGAAAATGAATGATTTCTATCACTTGTTCTGTATGGGTTTATGTAGACAGCCACGTATTTCAAACACAACCTTTTCCATTTGAACACAACACTTCTCCAGCCAGGCCCATGGATAAGGGAGTATCACCAGTCCTCCTGTACGGGGCCCAGGCCAGCAGGAGGGCCCAGGTGAATCAGATATGGGCAGAGAGATGATTGGCAAGGCAGGGGGGCAATTACAGGAACTGTTCCCCTTTATGACTCTCTTGGCAGCAGCTGAAAGCTGGCTTCTTCTACTCTCCTCTTCTTCTGGCTGGCTTTCAGCTGTTGCATAGAGAGCAATACAGGGGGTCACTTCCACTATTTGCCCCCCCCACACCCATTACCCTCCCTGTACAGCATATATTTGCCTCTGCTGCCCAGGCCCCCTTGTGTGCCCACCCCCTGCAAGGCTTCTGGCTTCCATCCTCTCCTTCCCAGGCACACAGTAGGATCCTTCAGCATGGAGAATGTGGGAAGGGTCTGGTTAATATGTTACATTTACCAACCCCTTTCCTTCCTGAATGAATACAATGAGTGATCAGCACTGATCACTCACTGTGTTCATTCATAACTGAAGCATAGTAACCTGTGTTTTTTTTGTGGGGGAGGGGGCCCTATCAGGTTAGTTGTATGGGGCCCTGTGGTTTCTAACAGCAGTCCTGTCGCCAACAAATTGGTTCAGACGGAGAATTGTAATGTTGGACCTGCTTTGCTTCCAGTTCATATGCACCTCAGTAAGTCGTGTTGAAAACGCAACCCAAAGCGGGTCAAAAGTTACATAGTTAGTCTTGCTGAAAAAAGACAAAAGTCCATCTAGTTCAACCAAAGAAAAAAGTTATAATCCTATACCCACAGTTGATCCAGGGGAAGGCAAAAAAACCCAGCAAAGCATGATCCAATTTGCTCCTGCAGGGGAAAAAATTCCTCCCGGATCCCCCAAGAGGCAACTTTACCTATAAATGTTAGTATCCAGTTATATTCTGTGTATCTAGGAAAGAATCCAGGCCTTTTTTAAAGCAATCCACTGAGCTGGCCAGAACCAACTCTTGAGGGAGTCTATTCTACATATTCACAGCTCTCACTGTGAAGAAACCTTTCCGTATTTGGAGATTACATTTCATTTCCTTCAGATGTAAAGAGCGCTCCCTTGTCCTCTGTGATGACCTCAGGGTGAATAACTCTACACCGAGTTCACTATATGAACCACTGATGTATTAATACATGTTGATCATATCCCCCCTTATGTATTATACATGGAGATCATATCCCCCCTTTTGTATTATACATGGAGATCATATCCCCCTTATGTATTATACATGGAGATCATATCCCCCTTATGTATTATACATGGAGATCATATCCCCCCTTATGTATTATACATGGTTATCATATCCCCCCTTATGTATTATACATGTTGATCATATCTCCCCTTATGTATTATACATGTTGATCATATCCCCCCTTATGTATTATACATGTTGATCATATCCCCCTTATGTATTATACATGTTGATCATATCCCCCCTTATGTATTATACATGGAGATCATATCCCCCCTTATGTATTATACATGGAGATCATATCCCCCCTTATGTATTATACATGTTGATCATATCCCCCCTTATGTATTATACATGTTGATCATATCCCCCCTTATGTATTATACATGGTTATCATAGCCCCCCCTTATGTATTATACATGGAGATCATATCCCCCTTATGTATTATACATGGAGATCATATCCCCCCCTTATGTATTATACATGGAGATCATATCCCCCTTATGTATTATACATGGAGATCATATCCCCCTTATGTATTATACATGGAGATCATATCCCCCTTATGTATTATACATGGAGATCATATCCCCCCCTTATGTATTATACATGGAGATCATATCCCCCCTTTTGTATTATACATGGAGATCATATCCCCCTTATGTATTATACATGGAGATCATATCCCCCTTATGTATTATACATGGAGATCATATCCCCCCTTATGTATTATACATGGTTATCATATCCCCCCTTATGTATTATACATGTTGATCATATCCCCCCTTATGTATTATACATGGAGATCATATCTCCCCTTATGTATTATACATGGAGATCATATCCCCCCTTATGTATTATACATGGAGATCATATCCCCCCTTATGTATTATACATGGAGATCATATCTCCCCTTATGTATTATACATGGAGATCATATCCCCCCTTATGTATTATACATGGAGATCATATCCCCCCTTATGTATTATACATGGTGATCATATCTCCCTTTACGTATTATACATGGAGATCATATCCCCCCTTATGTATTATACATGTTGATCATATCCCCCCTTATGTATTATACACGGAGATCATATCTCCCCTTATGTATTATACATGGAGATCATATCCCCCCCTTATGTATTATACATGGAGATCATATCCCCCCTTATGTATTATACATGGAGATCATATCCCCCTTATGTATTATACATGGAGATCATGTCCCCCTTATGTATTATACATGGTTATCATAGCCCCCCCTTATGTATTATACATGGAGATCATATCCCCCCCTTATGTATTATACATGGAGATCATATCCCCCCTTATGTATTATACATGGAGATCATATCCCCCCTTATGTATTATACATGGAGATCATGTCCCCCTTATGTATTATACATGGTTATCATAGCCCCCCCTTATGTATTATACATGGAGATCATATCCCCCCTTATGTATTATACATGGAGATCATATCCCCCCGTATGTATTATACATGGAGATCATATCTCCCCTTATGTATTATACATGGTTATCATATCCCCCCTTATGTATTATACATGGAGATCATATCCCCCCTTATGTATTATACATGGAGATCATATCCCCCCGTATGTATTATACATGGAGATCATATCCCCCCTTATGTATTATACATGGAGATCATATCCCCCTTATGTATTATACATGGAGATCATGTCCCCCTTATGTATTATACATGGTTATCATAGCCCCCCCTTATGTATTATACATGGAGATCATATCCCCCCCTTATGTATTATACATGGTTATCATAGCCCCCCCTTATGTATTATACATGGAGATCATATCCCCCCTTATGTATTATACATGGAGATCATATCCCCCCGTATGTATTATACATGGAGATCATATCTCCCCTTATGTATTATACATGGTTATCATATCCCCCCCTTATGTATTATACATGGAGATCATATCCCCCCTTATGTATTATACATGGTGATCATATCCCCCCTTATGTATTATACATGGAGATCATATCCCCCCTTAATCTCCTCTTCTCAAGAGAGAATAAATTCAGTTCCTCTAATCTTTCCTCATAGCTGATCTCCTCCATGCCTCTTATCAGTTTGGTTGCCCTTCTCTGTATTTTCTCCAGTTCCCCAATGTTCTTTTTGTGAGTCGGTGCCCAAAACTGAACTGTAGGCTCTGAATTGTCATCTACACTACTCTATTGAAGTCCATGAGAATTTATTGATGTGTTTGACATGCCTTTAAAATGCACATGTAGGATTGTGTGAAATGCAGGACTTAAAAAAACAAACACAGATACTCACCTCCCCGCTGCAACATCGGTTTGATGCTACAGCTGTCCTCCACCATCTCTAAGCCTGAAAACTGAGAGATCACATGATCGCTGATTGATCAATTTTCAGTCTGCTCTGAAAAATGGGGATGATTGTCAGTCAATGCTCTCTGGTGTGCCCCTCCAACACTCATTTGAGCGCCAGGCTGTGAAAGGGGGAGGGGACTCCTGGCTCCAGTATTCAACCGCATGGTGAGAAGCTGAGCCAGCTGCTGGTCAGGAATCTCGCTGGATCCTGACATTATTGTCAGGATCATTCCAGAGCCTGGACCATCTCTGTGACATCAGCCAACAGCAGGCTTTAGCTTCTTGTTTAAATGTGGAAATAAAATGCCCTCGTCCACATAAGCCCTAACAGGCATGGTATCCTTTATAATAGACACATTACACAGTAGTAGACTTGCTGTACTCTATAATAGACATCATAGAGTAGAAAACAATAACAAAGTGAGAAATAGCCACATCATCTACTGTGTCCTTTCTTCTGTTTTTCTTTCTAATTAACTACTTTTTACTTCCCGTAATTTGCTCATATTATGACGCAAGTCTGCTGTTTATAAAGCAATGGAATCTACGATTCTTTGTGCTAGATTTTATGGGCTCTGGTTTTACTGTTGATTTTTCTACCAGTACATAAATATATAACACAAAGGAACAAAATGCTGTGAAAAAAGGATGAAAAAAAGTGGTGACACTGTGGGAAACCCAGCAAAATTAGAATAATAAGATCATCTTAAGGAAAGTTTCCTCTTTTCCTTTCTATGAATATAATGGGTTATGCCTGGTTAGGCACGCTCTTATGTGGAATAATAGAAAAAATCTCCAGTGCTAAATCCAGAAAAGGGGTTCGAAATCGCCCTCAACACTTTAACAAAAACAGGAGGTTTGACTTGGGTACTTTAAATGAAAGTGTACGCCTAAGTTGATTCCCCCCCGAGGTAGACCAACAGTGCTCCAAAGCACACAGTGTCTTCTTGGCACTACAGCATGAGAGTGTAAGTGCCCGGTCACACCAGTGCGATTTACGAATTGAAATCACACCTGAAATCGCATCTAATGAATGTGAATGTCAGTGTCTTAACATGTGCGATTTGCTGCAATGCTGTTTCTAAAGTAGTTCTTGCATTACTTTTTCTGCAGTTTTGTTGCAATTTCACCTACATAGAATATAATGGAAATTGCACTGCAAATTGCAACAAATCATTGAAAATAGCAATAAAGTCGCAGCGGTGTGACCAGTGACTAAGGTGAAGAGCCGGCACTTTATAAAAGTACTTAATTAATAAAGTGTACAGTGTGCAAGTTACAGCAACATACGCATTTCGGCAAATATATGCAGAATCCACACGACATGTCAAGGCTTCTTTGTTCTTTGTATTCCTACTCCTTACTAGATTGTAAGCTCGAAAGAGCAGGGCCCTCAATCCCCTCATGTTTTGCATTGTATTGGTATTGTTCTGTCACATGTTCTGTCCCCCTTTGTAATGTACAGCGCTGAGCGAACTATTGACACTTTATAAATACTGTATAATAATAATAATAATACTCTGTATATAACACCAGTGCTGGAATATACGCAGAATAATAAGACATTGAAAGCTGGGTTACCTGAAAGGTATTCCACCTTCCTTAGAGTGCCAATTTCCCTAAAAGTGATATTTTATTTTTAGGTAGAGCCTGATGGTCAGCTTCTGGCTTCCCATGTGGCTTGTATATTCCCTTACATAATTCATGACTCTGTACCTGTACACCTTGGAGTTTTGGATGTTCCAGACCACTTTTGAAGATTCCAACACCTACTGATGCATTTGTCCTTGTATTAAAAACTAGAATTTCCGACAGTGGGAGCCACAGCAGGTGTCCAGATCCAGCAACTAACGCACAAATATCTAACCAATAAGTCCCCTCAATTTATGAGAAATGGTCAAGTTGTTTCATTTCCCAACATCTACCAAAAACTGATATATTGGTTTTGGCTAGACTGGCCCTTTAAAGGTGGACCGCTACTAGGCTGGGCCACTAATCTGTAAAAAAATGTTGTATTCTATCCAATGTATGCTTGTAATGATAGCATTTGTAGATAATTGAATCTATTATTTTGCATACCATTTTATATTTTCTCCACCACATATGAGCCAAGCTGTTTATCAAATGTGACTGGAACTTTAGCAGTAACAAACAATAATACTAGCATTGGTGGTTGAGCAGTTGCAGCAAAAAAAACAAAAAACTAAAACCATGTGAACAAATCCCAGTGGTAGTGATATAGGTTTCCCTGACCCTTGTCAATGTCACCTTTGTTCAGTAGCTTTATACGCAAACAAGAAATGCAAAATTAAAAAGTATATTTATGATTTCTATCACTTGTATTAGGGCTTGTTCACACGAGCAGCTTGGGATGATGCAAAGGCAACAAAAATAGCATTATTTTGGCTCAAACCAATGACTGCCTTGAAAAGCAAAAAAACAAAACTGGGAAAGCTGCATATTAGTACAGCGAATGACAGGGATATAGTAATAGCATCAAAGTCTGCAACACACATAAAAATGCATTGCAGCACAACACAGTGCAATTTAAGAGCATGGGAATAAACCCATATCCATATTTTTTTGCCATTGTGTGGTCCTTTAAACTGAAATAATAAAACAATAAAACTGTGATTAGTATGGTTAAAACTGAGAGTAGAGGTTAATGATTCATACTCTGAATGGTCTAGGGTTGTCAGTGGTGTACCCCAAGGTTCAGTGTTGGGACCCTTACTTTTTAACCACCTCCCACCCACCATATAATAATATGACGGACGCAACAAGGTGGTTCTCTCGTTCTGGGAGGACGTCATATGACATCCTCCCATTCTAACCGCTCATGCGTGGCTCCCAGAGCGTGCAGCGTGGCGAACGGCGGTGCGCTGTGTCCCTTGGATACAGCGGATCACCGATTCATGGAAAGAGCCGAAGATGTCGGCTCGGTCATGTGATCAGCTGTGTCCAATCAGAGCTGATCACATGTAAACAGGGAAATGCCGGTTATCGGCATCTCTCTCCTCTCAAGCTGTCACGCTGACAGCTCGTAAGGAGAGGAGAGCCAGTAATCGGCATTCCTCGGAGGGGACATGTACACTAATCATCAGAGCACTGATCATCAGTGTGCCCTGATGATCTGTGTAGCCCCAGCAGCGCCACCTGTCAGTGTCCATCAGTGCCAGCTCTCAGCGCTCATCCATGCCACCTGCCAGTGTCCATCAATGCCCATCAGTGCCACATCAATGCCACATATCAGTGCCCATCTGAGCTGCCTTTCAGTGTCACCCATCAGTGCCAGTCAGTGCCACCTATCAATGCCAGTCAGTGCCACCTATTAGTGGTGCTAATCAGTGCCATTTATCAGTGCCAGTCAGTGCCGCCTATCAGTGCCAGTCAGCACCACCTATCAGTGTGCATCAGTGCCGCCTATCAGTGCCTGTTAGTGCTGCCTAACAGTGCCAGTCAGTGCCAGCTAACAGTGCCAGCCAATGCCACCTATCAGTGCCATATATGAGTGCTGCCTTTCAGTGCCCATCAGTGATGCCTGTCAATGCCCATCAGTGCCACCTACTAGTGCCTCCTCATCAGTGCCCATCACTGCAGCCTCATTAGCGCACATCAGTGAAGGAGAAAAATAACTTATTTACAAAATTTTATAACAAAAACTAAGTAAAAAACTTTTTTTTTCAAAATTTTCAGTGGTTTTTGGTTTGTTTAAGAAAAAAAAACCCCACAGGTGAATAAATACCACCAAAATAAAGCTCTATCTGTCACAAAAAAGGTAAAAATTTCATATGGGTTCACTGTTGCATGACCGCGCAATTGTCATTCAAAGTGCAACGGTGCTGAAAGCTGGAAATTGGCCTGGGCAGGAAGGGGGTGACAGTGCCCTGTAGGCTAGTGGTTAGACAATGTGGATAAAATGCAACTGCTGTACGCCCCAACCTCTATCTCTATTGATGTACAGTGGATATAAAAAGTCTACACACCCCGGTTAAAATGTCAGGTTTCTGTGATGTAAACAAATGAGGCAAAGGTAAATAATTTCAGAACTTTTTCCACCTTTAATGTAACCTAAAAACTGCACAACTCAGTTGAACAACAAACTGAAATCTTTTAGGTGGAGGAAAGTAAGAATAGTGTGCACACCCTTAAACTAATCCTTTGTTGAAGCACCTTTTGATTTGATTCCAGCACTCAGTCTTTTGGGGTATGAGTCTATCAGCATGGCACATCTTGACTTGGCAATATTTCCCACTCTTCCTTGCAAAAACACTCCAAATCTGTCAGATTGCGAGGGCATCTCCTGTGCACAGCCCTCTTCAGATCACCCCACAGATTATCGATCAGATTCAGGTCTGGGCTCTGGCTGGGCCATTCCAAAATGTTCATCTTCTTCTGGTGAAGCCATTCCTTTGTTGATTTGGATGTATGCTTTGGGTCGTTGTCATGCTGAAGATGAAGTTCCTCTTCATGTTCAGCTTTCTAGCAGAAGCCAGAAGGTTTTGTGCCAATATTGACTGGTATTTTAAACTGTTCATAATTCCCTCTACCTTGACTAAGGCCCCAGTTCCAGCTGAAGAAAATCAGCCCCAAAGCATAATGCTGCCACCACCATGCTTCACTGTGGGTATGGTGTTCTTTTAGTGATGTGTAGTGTTGATTTTGTGGCAAACATATCTTTTGGAATTATGGCTAAAAAGTTCAACCTTGGTTTCATCAGACCATAACACATTTTCCCACATGCTTTTGGGATACTTCAGATGTGTTTTTGCAAAATTTAGCCGGGCTTGGATGTTTTTCTTCATAAGAAAAGGCTTCCGTCTTGCCACTCTACCCCATAGCCCAGACATATGAAGAATATGGGAGACTGTTGTTTTTGTACCTTTCTCCTGACTGATACCTTTTAACAATGAGATCCCTCTGATGCTTTGGAAGCTCTCTGCGGACCATGGCTTTTGCTGTAGGATGCGACTAAGAAAATGTCAGGAAAGACTTACTAGAACAGCTGAACTTTATTTGGGGTTAATCAGAGGCACTTTAAATGATGGCAGGTGTGTACTGACTCTATTTAACATGATTTTGAATGTGATTGCTTAATTCTGAACACAGCTACATCCCCAGTTATAAGAGGGTGTGTACACTTATGCAACCACATTATTTTAGTTTGTTATGTGTACCCCCCCTCTAAAAGATTCCAGTTTGTTTTTCAATTGAGTTGTACAGTTTATAGGTCACATTAAATGTGGAAAAAGTTCTGAAATTATTTATCTTTATGTCATATTTGTACATCACAGAAACCTGACTGTGGTTGTGTAGACGTTTTATATCTACTGTATAGCTAAGCCTGGATATTATGTATTAACTTCACTCCCCCCCCCCTTTTAGGTTTTCCCCTCCTACCTTGACTGCTAGTTATCCTCAAAAAATATTCTCACATGCCCAACAAATCCAGTATTGTCTGATATAGCTTGTCGCTCTGCCACAGCAAGATGGATCCTCTGCCACCATCATTATACTGACGTCATCAAGAGGTCAGATTTTTTTTCTGGGTTCTTGCACCTGCTTCCCTGACGATGTGTCTCTGCACATGTGCAGTGTGTTTGCGATTGCTCAGAGAATGCTCAGTGTAACCCAGATTGCCCCAAAGCCTCCCAGGATGCATGGCGTAAGTATTCCAGGAAGCTTTGGGAAGGGCGGCGTCATTCTCATCTAAGCAAGAAAAACTAAAGTGTGGAACCAGGACTGTAGAACAGGTATTTTGGGGAGAGAGAAAAAATTCAATATATGATTAGTTTTTTTTTTGGGGGGGGGAGTGATTAAATAAATCTAAAGTGGAAGTGCACTCTCTCAATTAACATGCTGCTAGTGTTAGTAAATAGATAGGAAGGTATATCACATTTACTTGTTTTAAACTTTTTTTTTCATGTTTCTTCAGTTAGTTACTGGTTTCTGGCTTAGGCAAATGATGCCATACACAGTGGTGTATTTAGGTTTCGTGGTGCCCTAGGCAACACAAAAATAGGCTCCCCCTCCACATGGAGAGACCCTGACACCGACCAACACCCCCCTCCCTCACGAAGAGTGCCTGACATTGACCAACAACACCCCAGAACCCCCATCCGAGAAGAGAGCCTTCTACTACCACCACCCCCCATACACTGGCAACCCCACCCCGGCGAGAGAGAACACACTCACCTTCACAGCTCCGGACATCCCCGGGAACAAGAGTCAAGCTCTGCATACACCATCAAGCAGCCCGCAACCTCACTTAGATCCAACCTGGTCCCCATGCTGTGTGTGTCTCTTCTTCCATTCCTTCTTTAGGGGGGCGGCGCTGCCCCCCTAAAAAATGCCGCTGTCCCCCTGAAAGATGCCGCCCTAGGCAAATGCCTTGTTTGCCTTGTGGTAAAGACGCCCCTGACCATACACACCAGGAGTCATAAAGAGGTAAGGAAGGGTTTTCTCAGCTAAGCACACCCTCCTGCCTGCATGCCTGAGCTAAGGGCAGATGGATTCCAGGAAGTAAATACTACATGAATCACCTTTTCTTATTCAAGATGGCCACGGTCAGAAATGCTAGGGGACTGTTTTTCAAAATGATTTCTCAGCAAAATAAAGCATGAAGACAGGGATGGACGGGGGATATTAAAAATGAATTAAAAGAGAAGAATTTTTTTTTTTAAATTATACTTACCTAGGTGGATGCAGTATCGATCCAATGCTGCATCTGTACTCTGTACTCGCTGGCTCTAAGGCTGAGAACTGAGCAATCAGATACTGCTGATTGCTCAGTTCTCCCTGCCGCTCTGAGCTGAGAGCTGGTACTGTTCACTGCCATCTGCTCTGCCCCCCCACTCACTGGAGTGCTGGGCTGTGAAAGGGGTGGGAGCAGCTGGCATAGACTCTTAGTGGATCACTGGCAGGCTGAGCCAGGTACCGGTCCCAGCTCCTCGATGGATCCTTACCATATGGTCAACTGAGTGACGTCAGCCAACAGCAGACTTTAGCCTGCTGTCAGATGAAAATGGGTCACAGGAGTGCAGAACGAACTGCACTCCTGTGATCCACAGAAGTACAGCCAAAAGAGCTTTGGCTGTACTTCCCCTTTAAATAGTTTTCGGCTTGTGGTACTCAGATGCAGTGTAGTTCCTTTTAAAGTTCCGCTTTGATGTGAAGCAGCCTTTCTGATCCAGGGTTCCTTGAGAAGTTTCTAGGTGTTCCTTGAGCAATTTCTGCTTCTCAGATACAGTAAGTGACCACTGACATCAATAATCTTTTTGCTATCCATAAGGGGGGATTCTTTCCACTGACCACAAATTAAGGAGCATTCTTCCCATTGACCATCATGCTAATGTACCTTAAGCTGTAGATATTATTATTATTATACAGTTTTTATATAGCGCCAGAAAGGTTTGCTCAGCGCTGTACATTATAATGGGGGACAGAACATGAGACAATACAGTAACAAAACAAAACACAAGGGGGTCAAGGGCCCTGCTCTTTCGAGCTTACAATCTAGGTCTAGGAGATATAATTATTAGTCCCCTGTAAATGTAAAATGATTTTGAAGGTGTCATCCAAGTTATAAAAGTTGAGAAAAATAAAGATATGTAAAAATAAAATCCTCTAATACATTTTACAGTATATAGTAACCACATACACATATCAGGATATAATATCTGGGATGGTGGCTGTATTACCAGTGGAATATTGTCCCTCTTGACCTATAGTTCCCATCTCTGCATTGCTTTATGGAGGGTGAGGGAGGGAGGTGGGGGGGTCCTTTTCCTGCTGAGATGGATGATATTCAAGGAGGGAAATTGTGTCTGCTTTAATAAATGTGCCCCATTATCCTATATAACAGGATGACTGTCTCTGTTTGTCTTCCTAGAAGAGTTTCCAGTGTTCCTCTGTAGACCATAAGAGGAGCCTCCTGTTCTCTGCACCAACTATTATCTTGTAGGGGAAGCTGCAGGAACAGGGTTCTCTTACATCCAGCCTGGCTCTAATTAGAGAGCAGCAGGGCTGGATGGAGCAGAGGGAAAGGCTTGGAAAAGCTTCCAGAACTAGCTGAACACCCCAATGTCTGCAGATGCAGCTTCAGCCCAGGTAGGTCTCCTCTCCTCTCCTAGGGTGCTCATTACCTTTTGTAATGCTCTTTTCCTATACCAGCAGTCTCTGCAGCAACCTATATATAAATATATATATACTTTGTTTCACCTCATTCCTTTTTTACAGTTATACTTGTTGCTGCTTTATGATGACCTTATCCCTTAATATGCCAGAACCCATTTGATGCTGACTGCCACTAAATGAAGAGGATAACATGAAAAAAGATATGCCAGACAATCGGCAGTCCTTTATTAGGACATATTAGTGATAGATGCTGTATTCGCAGCTTAGTCCTGAGATTGAATTAAGAAGAATGGGAATGTTGTATGGGACCGATATATACTGCATAGAATATTGTCTGGGACCGGTATATACTGTATAGAATATTATATGGGACCAGTATATACTGTATAGAATATTATATGGGACCAGTATATACTGTATAGAATATTATATGGGACCAGTATATACTGTATAGAATATTATATGGGACCAGTATATACTGTATAGAATATTATATGGGACCGGTATATACTGTATAGAATATTATATGGGACCAGTATATACTGTATAGAATATTATATGGGACCAGTATATACTGTATAGAATATTATATGGGACCAGTATATACTGTATAGAATATTATATGGGACCAGTATATACTGTATAGAATATTATATGGGACCAGTATATACTGTATAGAATATTATATGGGACCGGTATATACTGTATAGAATATTATATGGGACCGGTATATACTGTATAGAATTTTGTATAGCCACCATTGTCATAGTTGAGACACATTGGGGGGAATTCCTAAGGGAATGGCAGGGCAGAGATTTTTGGAAATATGTGTACGATGGAGAAAATGTTTTTTTTATGCTGATTATGTTGAAAATGTCGTTTTCATGTCCTGTATAGAATGGGGACCGGTTCACCTGTTGTACACATTGCTGTATAAACCGATGCACATCTATAGGGATAAAGGAATAATAGAGACACCATTGAACCTCACGATTTCGTGTCTAAGAAGCTTTCAAAAAGTTTTTGCTTCGAATAACATTTGTTTTCCTTTTTATTCGTTATAATTGATCCTGCTGGACACCCCAGCCGGTCCCGATGTATTCTCCATAGTAGTTGTATGGTTACATCAATGGAATTAGCGGAGATTTGAACCTACAACGAATATCTGTCTGCCTGCCCTCCAGTTACTGTCATCGCAGGATAAATACATCCGATAAATTCCCGTGTACTATCCTTCCATCTAATAATGTGTGTACTATCCTCTCTTCTGACAACTCAGTTACTATCGTCTGTAATAATTAATGTACTATCATCCCATCTAATCATTTATATACTATCCCCTCATCTAATAATTTGTGTACTATCCTCCCATCTAATAATTCATGTACTATCCTCTAATGTGTGTACTATCCTCTCTTCTGACATTTCATGTACTATCCTCTGAAATAATTAATGTACTATCCCCTCATCTAATAATGTGTGTACTATCATCTCTTCTAATAATTCATGTACTATCCTCCAATCTAATAATTTGTGTACTATCCTCCCATCTAATCATTTGTGTACTAACTTCTCATCTAATAATTCGTGTACTATCCTCCAATCTAATAATTTGTGTACTATCTTCTCATCTAATAATTCGTGTACTATCTTCTCTTTTGACATTTCACATACTATCCTCTGCAATAATTAATGTACTATCCTCTCATCTAATAATTCGTGTACTATCATATCTTCCAATAATGCGTGTACTATCCTCTCAACTAATAATTCATGTACTGTCCTCCCATATAATAATTTGTGTGACATCCCCTCTTCTGACATTTCGTGTACTATCCTCTACAATAATTAATGTACTATTCCCTCATTTAATAATGTGTGTTCTATCCACTCTTCTAATAATGTGTGTACTATCCCCTATTCTGACAGTTCATGTACTAGCCTCATTATTAATTAATGTACTATCATCTCTCCTAATAATTCGTGTACTATCCTCTCTTCTGACAATTCATGTACTATCCTCTCTAATGGTTCATGTACTACCCCCTCTTCTAATAATTCATGTAAAATCCTCTCATCTAATAGTTCGTGTACTGTCATATCTTCCAATAATGTGTGTACTATCCTCTCAACTAATAATTCATGTACTGTCCTCCCATTTAATAATTTGTGTGCTATCTCCTCTTCTGACATTTCATGTACTATCCTCTACAATAATTAATGTACTATCCCCTCATTTAATAATGTGTGTTCTATCCTCTCTTCTAATAATGTGTGTACTATCCCCTCTTCTGACAGTTCATGTACTGTCCTCATTATTAATGAATGTACTATCATCTCTTCTAATAATTCGTGTACTATCCTCTCTTCTGACAATTCATGTACTATCCTCTCTTCCAATGGTTCATGTACTACCCCCTCTTCTAATAATTCGTGTACTATCCTCTCTTCTGACATTTCATCTACTATCCTCTACAATAATTAATGTACTATCCTCTCATCTAATAATTCGTGTACTGTCATATCTTACAATAATGTGTGTACTATCCTCTCAACTAATAATTCATGTACTGTCCTCCCATTTAATAATTTGTGTACTATTCCTCTCATCTAAGAATTTGTGTACTATTTCCTCTTCTGACATTTCATGTACTAACCTCTACAATAATTAATGTACTATCCCCTCATTTAATAATGTGTGTTCTGTCCTCCCTTCTAATAATGTGTGTACTATCTCCTCTTCTGACAGTTCATGTACTATCCTCATTATTAATGAATGTACTATAATCTCTTCTAATAATGTGTGTACTAACCTCTCTTCTGACAATTCATGTACTATCCTCTCTAATGGTTCATGTACTACCCCCTCTTCTAATAATTCATGTACTATCCTGTCTTCTAATAATGTGTTTACCATCCTCTCTTCTGACAGTTCATGTACTATCCTCATTATTAATTAATGTACTATCATCTCTTCTAGTAATTCATGTAATATCCTGTCTTCTAATGGTTCATGTACCACCCCCTCTTCTAATAATTCATGTACTATCCTCTCTTCTAATAATTCGTGTACTATCCTCTCTTCTGACAATTCATGTACTATCCTCTCTTCTAATGGTTCATGTACTACCCCCTCTTCTAATAATTCATGTACTATCCCCTCTTCTAATAATTCGTGTACTATCCTCTCTTCTAATGGTTCATGTAATACCCCCTCTTCTAATAATTCATGTACTATCCTCTCTTCTAATAATTCGTGTACTATCCTCTCTTCTGACAATTCATGTACTATCCTCTCTTCTAATGGTTCATGTACTAATCCCTCTTATAATAATGTGTGTACTATCCTCTCCTAATAATTAATGTACTGCCCTCTCTTTTAATAATTCATATACTATCCTATAATTTATTATTTTTTTAATAATGTGTGAACTATGTCCTTGTCTAATCATTTGTATACAATCCTGTCTTCTAATAATTCACCTCTAATACATTGTGTACTATCCTCTCTTCTAATCAGATTTTACTCAATGGTTTGAATTGGATTTTATTTCCATCTATTCATGGAAATATATTTGGTAGAAGTTATCTGAAAGCTGAGAGATAATTGAGTTTATAATAAGGACATATTCTGGAATAGATTTTGTTGGTACACATCTGTGGTTTATGGTTATATCTAGAAATGTTGTTTCCTCTTTCTTTTCCTAAGTTGACAAATAAATATAAAATACAGTCTGTCAGCTCTTCTACAGCTCAGCACCTCCAGTGTCTGCAATGATGTATTATTGCTGCCACCAGCCAATTGGGTTCTTTTACTAAAGGAGTGGATTGTTCATGTAATGTTCATGAGCTTAGTTAAAGTGGTATTAAGGACAAAAACAAAAATGTAACATGTTGCAGTTTACCAGTCCTGTGATGGCTGCATTAGTTTTCTTTTTTAGGTTTTCCAATTCCTTTATTTTCACCATGAGTTCTTACCAGTAAAACACTTTTGTCTCCACTCTGCAATAGAGACACCTTTGGACAGCAGCATTGTCAGTTTGGGGGAGAGGACAGTGTTAGATGTACTATCAGATTTAGATGGACCTAACAGATTGAAGCAGAACTCCAGCTAACGCTTTTTAAAAAGTTACAATAAAATTTTTCCCTTTTTTGGGATAGGATTCTACATTAAAAAACTAACAAAATCTAATCATTGTAAGCCCTGGCAGTGTAAATGGTTTGTCTCAAGCCTCTAGCTATCAATTTTGCTGGACAGCTTGGTCTTTTAAAGGAAGTTAAAAATAGCAGATTTTGCAGGATCACCAGTGAAAAAGAAGAAAATTAAAAAAGGGAAACTATAGCAACCACCAAATCTAAGAACTGGCGAGCTGCAATAAATTAAATGTTGCTTTTTTAGTTTAGTATCGCTTTAAAAAAGGTGACGCAGTGTTCAGTTTCTATCTACCAATCAGCAACCTTCAAATACCTCTTTTTTCATTTTTCTGTGTATTGAAAATGCACAGGTTCACCTTATTTACTACCACTTACTTTGCAAGTGAACAGTCTTTACTCCTTTAGTAAAACAGCCCTTATGTATCTGAAGTAGGGAATGTAATTATTTTGAGCACAACGACCACAATACACCTTTTATTTTCTGGTTCTGGATAGTGAAGGTAAAATGACATCTGACTATTACTATGGGCAATGGAGACAATTGCCTTCAGTGTTATGTATGAATTGTATTTGCAGGACAGTGATTAGGGACTCAGGTCTCTAATTAGTTACTATTTAAATTAATTCTCAATTCAGTCACATTTTATAAATTTCTTTTTTTATTGAATGTGAAAATATTCACCAGCAACAGGTACCAGAGAGGAGAATGTAAAAATGATCTTAATAGACAATCAATTGGATCACCAAACTGCTTTTTATTGCACTGTATGTTTGGTTTCTGATTGGTCTGATTTGAGAAGGTTCATGTAATTCAGGGATATAATCAGTAGTGATCTAAGAACGATGAGTTTCTGTGCAGACTGGAAAAATCCTAAAATGTACATTTCCAAGGGTATCAGCAAAATGCAATCACTCATTTTTCCTATTTGCAGGAAGAGATTTATTATGATTTATTTCCTTTATTTATATAGCACCAACATGTTGCACAGCACTCTAGAGGCACAGACCATCAGTGTATGACAATGAAATGACAGCATAAGATGTTGTGAGCAGAGTTACAGGCATCGGTACAAAGAGGACCTGTCCCAGCAGAGGCAGAGATCACAAAGTTTGCAGAGCAGACTGAACACATTGCTGCTCCTGTTGCCAAATGGCCATAAGTGGAAATCTGTGATTTCATCATCATCATTAAAGTGTTACTAAACCCAGGACCCTGCATTCACTAGTCTGGTCTCCCACAGTACACAGAACATGGAAATGCAATTATTTTAGTAAATATAAACTTCTAAATACCTTTTCTCATCAGCAGTTAGAACAGTCTTGTGACTTATATCAGTGTTCAGCAGAGCACTGGTTAAATCTTGTGGGAGGAGTTTTCTCTAGGAGGATGCAGGACCCCTGATCCTCTGTCTGGGCAGTGCTGATTGGCCCTGTGCTGATCACATTCTCCCAAGAAAAAAAAAACTCTTTAGCAATACACACCAAACTGAGTATGTGCAGTGTCTCCACACGATATGTCTTATCAGGAAATAAGAGGGGAACATTGGAAGAAGGGGAGGATCAGAGAAGTCAGAATCAAACAGCCTTTTTACACAATGCAGAGGATTAACTCCTTAGGTTCCACAGTGAGTATAATAGAAGAGGAGGATCAGAGAAGTCCGGATCAAACAGCCTTTTTACACAATGCAGAGGATTAACTCCTTAGGTTCCACAGTGAGTATAACAGCCATGCTATACTGCATATACAGACTGATTTTACTGTTGTGGGTTTAGTAACATTTAAGCTTCACTTTTTTTGAAAAACAATGTTAGGCAAAGCACAGCATCCAAGACCTGTCAGTCAGCAATCGTCTGTCATGATTTTGCCACTTTTGAAGTTAATTCAACTGATTGGTTGGTATTGGTTTTGGCACTTTACACATCAACAATGTTCACTGCATGGCCTTAGTGAATACGCCAAACACACATTTTCATACAGATCTGTCAGGAATACCTGAAAAGTGTCTTCTGATTATACAGTCAGCTATGCACCAATTACCTTCCAATAAACTCTGTGTTAGAATTGCAAAAAATGGTATATCAAAAAATGGTTTACAGATGGAAACGTCATATCCAAAGTACAGGTATCCCATGGCAATCAATCAGATTTCATATTTATTGCTTCTGACTGCAGTAAACTGAAAGAAGTGGCTCTTTGCATGTTCTGTATTACCCTACGTTCATACCTAAGCGGTTTTTGCAGCATTTTGCAGAAACGCAGTACAGTCCATTCAACATGATTTCCTATGGGACATATTCACACCTGTGCGTTTTCACCTATTGTGTTTTTTGGTAAGGGTCAGGGACTTTTTTCAATGCAAAAAGTTGCATTTTTGGTTCTACAGACTTCAATGGAAACACTGCAGAAAAGCATGTAGTGCAGTTTTGCTGCGTTTTGAATTTTAAATCTGCCTAGCAACAAGAAAAATAAAACATAAATGAAAAAAAAACACAAAACGAAAAAACTAACGCAACCTGCATAGGTGTGAACCTAGCCTTATCAGTCAATCAATCAACCAATCAATCTATTGTTCAGGGGCGGACTGACCATTTGAGCACTCTGGCACTGCCCGAGGGCCCGGGGTCAGTAGGGGGCCCCATGAAATGTCCCTGGTACCTTTTATAGGCTTTTTTGGGTGTGCTTTGAGTGTGAGCAAGGACACAGGGGCCCCATGATCCCCTATTGCCCAGGGGCCCCGTGAGTTGTCAGCCCGCCCCTGCTATTGTTTTAATCTATCTAGCTACCTATCACTCTATCCCTTTATCTTTAAATCAACATATAATCGATCTTTCTGTGGGTATCTATGTATGTGTATATATGATGTCCCTCCAGGATGAGTACATACAGACTGTACATCAATAGTGACTGCAATTTCAAAGGAAAGCATTGTGGAGGAAGTCTTCACAGTTCATGTTTTCTGTACAAATCAGCCATATTCATGTAGCAGTCTTGTTATTGCTGCATACGAGACCCTATTTATCTACACGTCAGGCACACAGGAATGTCCATTGTGTTCCAGGCAGGGATGTGGGCTGCTTCTTCCATTCTTCCCGGAGATAGGTGCCTGGTTGATTTTGGAAGGAAATGGGGAATCTCAGGTTCACTGAGAAAACAAAGAACATCTTTCCATGTTAGACTTAACTGTGCTCTTCCCAGATCTCCCTGTGGGGGGGCCGGGCTGGAAATGAATCCCCCCCCATAGCTGAAACAGGCAGGGCTGGGAAGAAGGAGGATGATTGATGGGGGGGGGGGGGGCAACCCCACATCAGTGTCTGTTACAAGTGATAGACGGGTGCAAGGATAGAGGGGTAATAAGAGGACAGGGACTTCATACACAGTGCAACAGGGGTGTGATCCAAGGACAGTGAGTGTGTAATAGAGAGTAATAAAAGGACAGTGAGAGTGTAATAAAGAGTAATAAGAAAACCGTGTGTAATAGAGAGTAATAAAAGGACTGTTTGTGTGTAATAAAGAGTACTAAGAAATCCATGTGTAATAGAGAGTAATAAGAGGGTTGGGAGAGTATAATAAAGAGTGTGTATTATGAAGAGAATTAAGAGGACAGTAAGTGTACAAAAAAGAGGATAAGAGGATAGTTGGGGTATAATAGAGAGTATTAAAGCGGAATTCCACCCAAAAGTGGAAGCTTTTCTGACCCCCCCCCCCCGCTGCCACATTTGGCAGGTACCCTCTCTGGTTTTGACAGGTACCCGCTCCCACTTCCGGCTGAGTTTGCTGTGGCGAACTAAGCCAGAAGTTCAGCCCATTCACAAAGCGCAGCGCTAAGAAACTGGAGGTGAAGCCGCAAGTCAAGAATTGGCTCGGGGCAAGGGCACTGCTGGATCCCTGGATAGGTAAGTGCCCTAATATTAAAAGTCAGCAGCTACAGTATTTGTAGTATTTACAGTATTTGTAGCTGCTGACTTTTAAATTTTTTTTTTTGGGGGGGGGGGGTGGAACTCAGCTTTAAGAAGACAGTGAGGTTGATTTACTAAAATTGGAGAGTGCAAATCTGGTGAAGCTGTGCATGGTAGTCAAACTTGGAAGCTGATTGGTTTCTATGCAGAGTTACACCAGATTTTGCACTTTCCAGTTTTAGTAAATCAACGCTACTGAGTGTGCAATAAAGAGCAACCAGAGGACATTGAGCATGTAATAGAGAGTAATATAGAGACAGTGAGTGTGTAATAAAGGAAATATATAGACAGCGAGTGTGTATTAAAGGAAATATAGAGACAGTGAGCGTGTAATAAAGGAAATATAGAGACAGCGAGTGTGTAATAGAGGAAATATAGAGACAGCGAGTGTGTAATAGAGGAAATATAGAGACAGTGAGTGTGTAATAGAGAGTAATATAGAGACAGTGAGTGTGTAATAGAGGAAATATAGAGACAGTGAGTGTGTAATAGAGGAAATATAGAGACAGTGAGTGTGTAATAGAGAGTAATATAGAGACAGTGAGTGTGTAATAAAGGAAATATAGAGACAGCGAGTGTGTAATAAAGGAAATATAGAGACAGCGAGTGTGTAATAGAGGAAATATAGAGACAGTGAGTGTGTAATAGAGAGTAATATAGAGACAGTGAGTGTGTAATAGAGGAAATATAGAGACAGTGAGTGTGTAATAGAGGAAATATAGAGACAGTGAGTGTGTAATAGAGAGTAATATAGAGACAGTGAGTGTGTAATAAAGGAAATATAGAGACAGCGAGTGTGTAATAGAGGAAATATAGAGACAGTGAGTGTGTAATAGAGGAAATATAGAGACAGTGAGTGTGTAATAGAGGAAATATAGAGACAGTGAGTGTGTAATAGAGGAAATATAGAGACAGTGAGTGTGTAATAGAGGAAATATAGAGACAGTGAGTGTGTAATAAAGGAAATATAGAGACAGCGAGTGTGTAATAGAGGAAATATAGAGACAGTGAGTGTGTAATAGAGGAAATATAGAGACAGTGAGTGTGTAATAGAGGAAATATAGAGACAGTGAGTGTGTAATAGAGGAAATATAGAGACAGTGAGTGTGTAATAGAGAGTAATATAGAGACAGTGAGTGTGTAATAGAGAGTAATATAGAGACAGTGAGTGTGTAATAGAGGAAATATAGAGACAGCGAGTGTGTAATAAAGGAAATATAGAGACAGCGAGTGTGTAATAGAGGAAATATAGAGACAGTGAGTGTGTAATAGAGGAAATATAGAGACAGTGAGTGTGTAATAGAGGAAATATAGAGACAGTGAGTGTGTAATAGAGGAAATATAGAGACAGTGAGTGTGTAATAGAGAGTAATATAGAGACAGTGAGTGTGTAATAGAGGAAATATAAAGACAGTGAGTGTGTAATAGAGGAAATATAGAGACAGTGAGTGTGTAATAGAGGAAACAGGGATGTTTGCCTTGTGGTAAATATGCCCCTGATTAATAGGAGAGTGTGAATCTAATAAAAGAAGAGTGCATAGCAGACTATAACAAAAAGGGAAATAAGTGTGCAGAAGAAGGTAGTAGGAGGACAATAAGTGTAATACCAGCATAGTGAATGTGTAACAAAATGCTAATGGATGTTGAATAGAGAATCTCAAGATGAGAGTGCAAGAAATAAAAACAAAAGTAGAATTATTGTGTGTTAGAATGTAATAGGACAATGAGTGTGTAACAGAGAGTACTAGGAAGTGAGTGAGCATGTAACAGGGGGAGTAATACCAGAAGAGTGTGTAAAAAATGTAATACCAGGACAGTGTTTAATATGGAGTAATAGGACAGTGAGTGTGTAATAAGGAGTAATAGAGTGTAATAGGAGGACAGTGAGTGTGTAATAAGGAGTAATAGTGTAATAGGAGGATGGTGTGTAATAAGGAGTAATAGTGTAATAGGAGGATGGTGTGTAATAAGGAGTAACAGTGTAATAGGAGGATGGTGTGTAATAAGGAGTAATGGTGTAATAGGAGGATGGTGTGTAATAAGGAGTAATGGTGTAATAGGAGGATGGTGTGTAATAAGGAGTAACAGTGTAATAGGAGGACGGTGTGTAATAAGGAGTAATGGTGTAATAGGAGGATGGTGTGTAATAAGGAGTAATGGTGTAATAGGAGGATGGTGTGTAATAAGGAGTAACAGTGTAATAGGAGGACGGTGTGTAATAAGGAGTAACAGTGTAATAGGAGGATGGTGTGTAATAAGGAGTAATGGTGTAATAGGAGGATGGTGTGTAATAAGGAGTAACGGTGTAATAGGAGGACGGTGTGTAATAAGGAGTAACAGTGTAATAGGAGGACGGTGTGTAATAAGGAGTAACAGTGTAATAGGAGGATGGTGTGTAATAAGGAGTAATGGTGTAATAGGAGGATGGTGTGTAATAAGGAGTAACAGTGTAATAGGAGGATGGTGTGTAATAAGGAGTAATGGTGTAATAGGAGGACGGTGTGTAATAAGGAGTAATGGTGTAATAGGAGGATGGTGTGTAATAAGGAGTAACAGTGTAATAGGAGGATGGTGTGTAATAAGGAGTAATTATTATTATTTATTATTATACAGTATTTATAAAGCGCCAATAGTTCGCTCAGCGCTGTACATTACAAAGGGGGACAGAACATGTGACAGAACAATACCAATACAATGCAAAACATGAGGGGATTGAGGGCCCTGCTCTTTCGAGCTTACAATCTAGGAGGGAGGGGATGGTGGCACAGGAGGAGATAGCTGTGGGGGACGGAGTGGTAGGAAGAGTGGAGGAGTTAGCAGGGGGTGGGGTAGGATTCCCTGAAGAGGTGGGTTTTCAGGGTGCACCTAAAGGAGAGGAGAGTAGGTGATAATCTGATGGGTTGGGGCAGGGAGTTCCAGAGGATGGGTGATACCCTGGAGAAGTCCTGGAGGCGGGCATGGGAGGAGGAGACCAGGGAACTAGAGAGAAGGAGGTCTTGTGAGGAGCGGAGTGTGCTGGGCGGTACTTGGATATTAGGTCAGTGATGTAGTTCGGGGCAGTATGGTGGACAGCTTTGTACGTCAGCGTTAGGATTTTGAATTTGATCCGTTGTGCAATCGGAAGCCAGTATAGGGATTGGCAGAGGAGGGTGGCGGAAACGGAGCGGCTGGAAAGGTGAATGAGTCTGGCAGCCGTATTCAGGATGGACTGAAGCGGGGATAGCCAGCGGCGGGGCAGGCCAGTGAGGAGGGAGTTGCAGTAGTAGAGTCGTGATACAATGAGGGAGTGGATGAGCTGTTTAGTGGTTTCTGGGGTTAGGAACGTGCGGATTTTGGCGATGTTGCGGAGGTGGAGTCTGCACGAGTTTGGACTTGGGGCTGGAAGGATAGGTTGGAGTCCAGAATGACACCAAGTACTCTGGCCTGCGGGGCGGGTTTGATGGTGGCGTTGTTGGACATGATGGAGAAGTCAATGGGGGGTGGTGTCCGGGCTGGGGGGAAGACAAGAAACTCGATTTTGGAGAGGTTCAGTTTAAGGAAGTGGAGCGACATCCAGTCTGATATGTCGCTCAGTAGGTGTGTGATTCGGGCAGAGACTGAGGGGGTGAGGTGGGGGGTTGAGAGATAGATTTGTGTGTCATCGGCATAGAGGTGGTAGTTGAAGCCGTGAGAGTGTATGAGTTGGCCAAGGGAGGAGGTGTAGATGGAGAAGAGAAGGGGCCCGAGGACAGAGCCTTGAGGGACCCCAACAGAGAGGGGGAGTGAGGGGGAGGTGGTGGCATTATAGGTAACGCTGAAAGAGCGTTGTGACAGGTAGGATGAGAGCCAGGAGAGAGCAGAATCTCTGAGGCCGAGGGAGTGTAGTTTTTTGAGGAGGAGGGGGTGGTCGACTGTGTCGAAGGCTGCGGAGAGGTCAAGGAGTAGGAGCACTGAATAGTGGCCATTAGCTTTGGCGGTTAGCAGGTCGTTGGAGAGTTTGAGTAAGGCAGTTTCGGTGGAGTGTAGGGGACAGAAGCCGGACTGTAGGGGATCGAGGAGGTTGTTGTCGTTGAGGTGAGAGCATAGGCGGGTGTAGACGAGGCAATCGAGGAGTTTGGATGTGAATGGGAGCAGGGAGATGGGTCTGAGGTTGTTTGGGTCATTGGGGTCCAGGGAGGGCTTTTTAAGTATGGGGGTGATGTGTGCATGCTTCAGAGGGGAGGGGAAAGTGCCTGAGGAGAGGGAGAGATAATAGTGTAATAGGAGGACGGTGTGTAATAAGCAGTAATAGTGTAATAGGAGCGCGGTGAGTGTGTAATAAGGAGTAACAGTGTAATAGGAGGATGGTGTGTAATAAGGAGCAGAGGCGGACTGACAACTCATGGGGTCCCCGGGCAATAGGGGATCATGGGGCCCCTGTGTCCGTGCCCAAACTCAAAAAAGCCTATTAAAAAGGTACCAGGGGCATCTCATGGGGCCCCCTACTGACCCCGGGCCATCGGCAGTGCCCGAGTTTCCAAGGGTCAGTCCGCCCCTGATAAGGAGTAATAGTGTAATAGGAGGATGGTGTGTAATAAGGAGTAATAAGAAGGTGACACCTGTGTATAGGAGCAGACAGAAGGGTGTGAATAGTAAGAGATATCAGGACATTGGTGTATCAGAGTATAATGAGGGGTCTCAGGGAAGGCCATGTAATGGGGGGGGGGGAGGAGGTGATACCTGATTAAGACATATATGAAGTATAAGGGTCCTGGCACACTATGGGGTATATTATGGTCCCTCACTGTTCATTATGGGATGAGGAGCACCCAGCAATAGTACATAACACAGCTACATATGTGATCCTGGAGGCAATACCCAGCAATCATCTACACAGATCTATGATACATAGAAGGGGGATTTACTAACCCTGCATGGTGCAAAATCTGTTGCAGCTCTGCATAGAGACCAATCAGCTTCCAGGTGTTATTGCCAAACTTTATCTGAACAAGTAGAAGTTAGAATGTGATTGGCTGCCATGCCCAGACTCTGGGTGCTCTGGTTGTAGTAAGCCCCCCCAGTGTGTCCCCCCAGGGCTCAGTGTAATACACGGACAGAACTAGGGGTATATATAAGCGGGTTCAGGTACAAGGTTTGTGGCCGTGATCAGACATCCTCCATGCAGTCCTCCTGGCCGGGGCTGTACCTGTCCTGTGTGCCCACAGCGATGTGTACAGAGAATAGACGGAGAGGAGAGCACAGCCCGCCTCCCCACCCCCCCTCCGCCGCCCGGGAAGCCGCATCCCAGCAGCGGACGATGTTCGCGGACTGGGCTGGCCAGCTGGGAAACATGAGCCGCATGGAGTATGCGCATTGCGGGGCGGCGGAGTGTCTGGCGGGGTAAATAGAAGGGAAGGCGAGGCGGCCGCGGTTCGTGTGGTTAGAGCTGAGGACGGACGGTGCCGGGAACATGTGCCGCTCACACGGGGGATGGCAGTAGACGGGACGAGCGGGATTAGCATCACCCTGGTCACTGGTCACCGGAGACAGCCTGGCCGGACCAATCAATGAGCCAGAATACACCTCCACCCCGGGGACAGCACCACACTGCAGGTCTGTCATCTCCACTGCATGCCAGGACAGCAGGATCCCCTGTAGGAGCGACGTCACAGTCTGCCACATGTACTGCTAGGGGGCATGCTGGGACTGATAGTTCTACAGACACATTCCAGCTAAGAGGACAGAGAATCTCACATCTGTCTGTCTAGGAAAACTATTTCTTTTCTTTGCTTTCTTTGAATCCAGAGCATGCTAAGACATGTAGTTCAACATCTGCCTTATTGTTATGAGGACAGAAAATCTACCCTCATATGTCTGATTATCTATCTCTCTCTCTATTATCTATCTATCTATCTATCTATCTATCTATCTATCTATCCATCTATCTATCTATCTATCTATCTATCTATCTATCTATCTATCTATTATCTATCTATCTATCCATCCATCCATCCATCCATCCATCCATCCATCCATCTATTCTATCTATCTATCTATCTATCTATTATCTATCTATCTATCTATCTATCTATCTATCTATCTATCTATCTATCTATCTATCTATCGATCATCCATTTGTTCTATATAACATCACTTTCTTTCTTTTTTTGTTTCTTTCTTCCTTCAGATCTGACATCCACATGTTGTATTAACCTATTATCTATCTCTCTTTCTACTATCAATCTATCATCCATGTGTTCTATACAACCTTTCTTTATCTTTCTTTTTTTCTTTCTTTCCTTCAAATCTGACATCCACATGTTGTATTGATCTATCACTCTATCTATCTATCTATCTATCTATCTATCTATCTATCTATCTATCTATCTATCTATCTATCTATCATCCATGTGTTCTATATAACATCACCTTTTCTTTCTTTCTTTCTTTCTTTCTTTTTTTCTTTCTGTCTTTTTTTCCTTCCTTCCTTCCTTCCTTCCTTCCTTCCTTCCTTCCTTCCTTCCTTCCTTCCTTCCTTCCTTCCTTCCTTCCTTCCTTCCTTCAAATCTGGCATCCACATGTTGTATTAATCTATTATCTCTCTGTCTTTCCATTTATCTATCAATCCATGTGTTCTATAACATCTATCTCTCTATCTCTCTATTTATTATCTATCTATCATCTATCTATCCATCTATCTATCATCTATCTATCTATCTATCTATCTATCTATCTATCTATCTATCTATCTGTCTATGTATCTCTGTCTCTCTATCTTTCTATCAGTGTTTGTTAGATTCCAGTGATTGTGTATGGGGTGTTGATTGACATGTCGGTGGTCTGTATACGGGTCCATAAGGACACATTCTGTATGGAGAAGGTCGGTGGGTCTCCTGAATGGCAGTGCTGTGTGCCGGGAAGGAGATGTTTGGGTAAGGCTGGGGTCCTCTCCATGGATAGCCGGGCTCTCTGGGATATATTATGTGCATGAAGCAGATTCCAATAAAAATAGAGCATTTTCATGAATACATTAAGCTTTCCCAAGTTATCTAAATACGTCTTCATGCTGGCCGGACTTGAAATCCCACAAGTGCTGCACAAACATTTCTCTGCCCTTCTTACATACTACACAGAGCCGTCACATGTAGAAGTAACGTGTTACTGGTCCCGTGCAGTAAATTAAGCGGTGGACGGAGCAGTGCCTGGGCATTGGGGCTGAGTTGGGAACTTTTTGTTTGTAGCAACTACTGAGATTTCAGTTTTTATCCTTTTTCTGCTGGTAATTGAAGGATATTGTGATTATTTTTGGCTTGCATAGGTTTTATTGCTGTTGGTCGGGGAAGGCGCTGCTGCAATATTGGGCTGTTACAGTGTGTCAGGGTGTACCGGGTAACCATCAGACACATACATGAACATGCTCAGCCATGCCGGTGGAGCATGCATGTTTATGCCTAATTTGGGCTCCCCGGGTGCTGATCTTATCTCAGGGGAGCCATAGTGATCATTTAGGAAGATCCATATCAGGTGTGAGATTCTACTCCAAGGCTGAATGCAGGGCTGTGGTAGCCCACAGACCTATGGCCCCTTATAGCCCAGGCAATGATCTATAGACTGTATAAGAGACCAGCAGTAGCAGAGAAATGATAGAATTATTCAGGAAAAGATTGCAAGGATCCGAGGTGCTATAATACACAGCAACCAATCAAATGATCTTGTTTATCAGTTCACAGCAAGTGTAACAGTGAAAGACAATTGCTGATTGGTTGGTTTTGGTACTGTACAGCCCTGCCAAGCTTATTCAATAGGACCGCCAGTCCTGATTCTGTAACCCCCCATAGCAACCGTGTATTTGTTGTCCTGTGGTCAGACTGGTTGGTATGGAATACAGCATTGCTTATTGCCCTTAGTCTTCCAAGGTGGCATTGGGGATAATGTACAAGCAATCAGATTTTAGTTCACTGCTGTCATTCCAATGAATGGTCATTTGGAATCAGTTGCTATGGGTTACAGTGCTTCACCTGTTGCTCCTCAATAAATCGGTATTGGTCGATCAAAACAGTCAAATCAGCAAACAGTCGAATTGGCATAAATTCCTTTCCGATCGGTTTAGACCTGAGTTGATCAAACTGAGTCAGTCAACCAGGGTGGAAAATCATTGATCGTTTTGCATTGATCGCCAGCATTGAGATGCTTTGGTCATGAACTGGATTTGATCAATCGGATTATGAGATGGCGTATTGGATAGAGATACAATTGATAAAGAATGATTGTATCTTACAGCTATTGATGAAAAATCTACTTCCCTGTGTGTGGTATATTGATTGAATGGGTTGTAGGCTATGGATTGATTTCTCCTATTGGGAGACATTAATCAGAAAAAAAAAGATCATGTATTGAAGTGTGTATGGCCAACACTGAGCTCTCCATACACGTTACAATGTAACTAACCGATCTCTGTACAGTCAAATTTGAGCTCACCACAATCTGATTGTACAATCTTTTTTCAAATCTACCAACAACTGTATGTAGGGCAGGGTCTGTCTGATTGGATACACATTGATTAGATAGATGAGGTAGATATTACAAAGATATAGTAAATCTAAAGCTTCTAAAACAAAGATTGTGTGACCAGGTTGTAGTGTGTATGGTGACCCCTGGGGCCCATTCACATGTGTGGCAGGGACTGCCACTCCTCTGAAAAACAATGCATGTTTGGATCGCTTCTCAGAGATGTTTGGCAGACGGTGAGGAGGCGATAAGTTGCCTCTATGCTGAATGATGTAACCCTATAAGTGCCGCACTATCATGTCGCAGTTGTATGCACCCATAGAAATGTATTAGTCGCATTCAACATCAGCAAAACTGAAAGCAACATTTTGTTTCCACAGCTATGCTCTGGCTGTATGATAGTAGATAGGCAGGTGGTCAGGGGGGTGGTAAAACCATGCGTATACTGTCCCGTAAGACAGTAAGAAAGAAGACTTGAGCCAGCCATAGATCAAATTCAGCAGGAATCGTCCGAAATTTGATCCATTTGTGGGCAGGCTGGATGTATGGAAGTCGATCCATTGAATGACTTCAGTAAAACCAGCCTGTGGGATTGTTTGCATGCAATTACTGCTGGCAGCGATAGCTGCCAGCATTGATCATTGTGTTCTGGTGGCAGCGAAGGCTTCTGCCTGCAGAACACAGTAGCGCAGCAGGAGGGATTCCCCCATCTACATCATCTACATCAATTGCATCACTTATGGCTTACTTTAGATCCACCAAAACTAGGTAACCTATCTAAATTATCGAATCAGTTAGTATCCAGCCAAACCACACTACCATTATAGAAACGCAGTCCAGATGTGTTCCGGATGTGTTTCCGCATGTGCGTTTTTGAAGTGTTCCTGTGCATTTTTGATGCGTTCCAGTGCATTTTTTATGCAATGCAGTTAATTTTTCCCCCTCTCATTTTCTTCAATTTAAATATGGACATGTGCGTTCCAGTGCATTTTTGGTGCGTTCCGGTGCATTTTTGGTGCGTTCTGGTGCGTTTATCGTGCGCTCCAGTGCGTTTTTGATGTGTTTTACCGCGTTCCAGTACAGTTCTGTGCAGAAAAAATGCAGCACGTTCTACTTTTTCTTTCTGCAACCGGAATGCATTGGAACTACAAACACTGATGTGAATCACCTGCTTTCTGTGCGTTTTGGATGTAGAAAAAAAGCAACTGAAGCGCATGTAGTGTGAACTGGCCCTGAAGGCGATTGTACAATCAGAATGTAACGTGTGTGGTGAGCTTTAGCCGGCAGCGTAAAGATCGGTAATAACGTGCGAAGCGCAGTAGCTCATAGCAACCGAATGTTATCCTTCTGCATGCTGTCGGTGAATGTTTTGGCGTGGGTTGCCGTGGGTTACCACGCTTTGTCGGTGACGCCAGCCGTCAGACCTTGTCCCAGAAGGCCGTGGGGCGTTCTATAAATAGCGCTGACACATTGCGGCGGTGTAGAAAGGCTACACAAATACAAGCGCTGCTGATGTTATTGTAGTATACAGTGGAGCAGTCTGGGGAATTCAGACAGCTGGCCGTATTTTATGGAGAACAGACAAATAGCGTCTGAATTACATCCCTGCAAATATTTATAGTGGCCACCCTTTCATGTCGCTCCACTTCAATCTAAACACAGTAAAACCACACTGGGATCCGGGGCTGAGGCTGCAGCAGGTTGTTGATGGTGCTGCTGGATGAAGGAGGGTCAGTGTGTAATCCATCACCAGGCCCGCTCACACTGTAGAGACTGTTCTGCCGCTGGAACCATCAAAGGCATCGCAGGCTCATCTGGAGGGACGGAGGGCTGAGGCTACAGCGCTGCCTTCTGCTGCAGGGGGCTGCCGCCCGCCACGCTGGGCCCTCCGGGGTCCTTTACATTACTTCCCCACTCACCACTGAACAATAAAAGTTAGAGCTTGCTGGAATTTTGACCGTACTGTTGGCAATCCACTCCATCCGGTTACGTTGTTTTTGTATGATACGTTGTTATGAATGTGTGTGGTTTAATTTTGACATCTTAGCTGCAAGTACTGGAGTATAAACGGCCAGATGTGCCGATGAGGGTCCGGCCGCGATGTTTTACTTTTACATCACGTTAGCGCGATCGGATTATGTATGTATGTGCTTTGTGGAATTCATTTTGGGGATACGGTCTGTAACCTCATTACCACAAGTATCTATAACCATACATAGGGCTCAACACATCCTTAGAAAGTCGGTAAATACCCAGTTGGGGCTCATTGCTTTATTTATTTATTTCAGGTACTTGTATAGCGCTGTCAATTTCGCAGCACTTTACATATACATTGTACGTTCACATCAGTCCCTAACCCTCAAGGGGCGTACAATCTAAGGTCCATAATTTACACATAGAGGCTGATTTACTAAAGGAGTTGCTAATCCTCATGCAATAAATTGTGTGACTATTATTATTATTGTACGGGGCTTATTGTACATTCACATCAGTCCCTAACCCTCAACAAGCATACAATCTAAGGTCCCTAAATTACATTCATACATACACATACTAGGACCAATTTAGATAGGAGCCAATTAACCGACCAGCATGTATTTGTAGTTGAGTACACATAGAGGCTGATTTACTAAAAGAGTTGCGAATCCTCATGCAATAAATTGTGTGACTATTATTATTATTGTACGGGGTTCATTTAGCTCCAACAGTATATGCATATCCTCAGAAAGTCTCACAATTGTTAGATACACCAATTAGGGCTCATTGCTTTATTTATTTATTTCAGGTACTTGTATAGCGCCGTCAATTTACGCAGTGCTTTACATATATATTGTACGTTCACATTAGTCCCTAACCCTCAAGGGGTGTACAATCTAAAGTCCCTAACTTACATTCATACATACACATACTAGGGACAATTTAGACAGGAGCCAATTAGCCGACCAGCATATCTTTGGAGTTGATTACACATAGAGGCTGATTTACTAAAGGAGTTGCGAATCTTCATGCAATAAATTGTGTGACTATTATTATTATTGTAAAGGCTTTATTTAGTACCAACAGTATATGCATATCCTCAGAAAGTCTCACAATTTTTAACTACCCCAATTAAGGCTCATTGCTTTATTTATTTATTTATTACAGGTACTGATATAGCGCCATCAATTTACGCAGCGCTTTACATATATATTGTACATTCACATCAGTCCCTAACCCTCAAGGGGGGTACAATCTAAAGTCCCTAAATTACATTCAGACATACACATACTAGGGCCAATTTAGACAGGAGCCAATTAACCTACCAACATGTATTTGGAGTTGAGTACACATAGAGGCTGATTTACTAAAGGAGTTGCGAATCCTTATGCAATAAATTGTGTGACTATTATTTTTATTGTACGGAGTTTATTTAGTGCCAACAGTATATGCCCATCCTCAGAAAGTCTCACAATTGTTAAATACCCCAGTTAGGGCTCATTGCTTTATTAATTTATTTATTTATTACAGGTACTTATATAGCGCCATCAATTTACGCAGCACATTACATATATATTGTACATTCACCTCAGCCCCTAACCCTCAAGGGGTGTACAATCTAAAGTCCCTAAATTACATTCATACATACAAATACTAGGGCCAATTTAGACAGGAGCCAATTAGCCGACCAGCATGTATTTGGAGTTGAGTACACATAGAGGCTGACTTACTAAAGGAGTTGCAAATCCTCATGCAATAAATTGTGTGACTATTATTGTTATTCTACAGGGTTTAGTTATCACCAACAGTATATGCACATCCTCAGAAAGTGTCACAATTGTTAAATACCCCAATTAGTACACATAGAGGATGATTTACTAAAGGAGTTGCGAATCCTCATGCAATAAATTGTGTGAATAATATAATTATGATACAGGATTTATATAGAGCCAACAGTTTACACACATCCTCAGAAAGTCTTAAAATTCTTAAATACTCCAATTAGGGCTCATTAGAATACATAGTGAGGCTGATTTACTAAATCAGGGATAAAGAGTGTTCATGCAATATATTCTGTGAATATTGTGTGAAAACTATTATAGAAACATAGATTTTTTTTTTTTTACCAAAAACCAAAGTACTGTCAATGATACTTAATTTACTTGCATTAACATCCAAATTTTCAGGACAGGTATTCAGGCTTTACTCCCTCCTTCAAGGTCCAAGCAGTACAGACTTTGATGAAGGGGGTTCACCTAAAAGTTGGGTGTTAGTGCAAATTAAAAAAAAAAGTATTAGACAGCACTCAATTGTATTTGTTGCAAGTGCACTAATACTGCTACAATCAGTTCAAGTTCTTTTTACAAAAAGAGTAGTTGATGCTTGGAATAGACTTCCAGCAGAGGTAGTGAGTCAGTCAACAGTAGAACAGAAAACTCAAACATGCATGAGACAAACAGATTTATACTCAGATTATATATATATATAAAAAAAAAAAAACAATGGGACAGACTCAATGGACCACTTGGTCTTGTTTTCTGCCATCATTATTTGGCTTCATGCATGCTGTACTCTATTGAGGTTTTGTTCTCCTACAGGAGTTTAGCAGCAGCAAAAAGATGGTAAAAAGACGCAGTTTGCATGCGCACTTGTATGCATGGTCACACACCTTTATGAGTGTTCCCGCGTTTGGCGTTAATACATTCTATCGTCCAGAATGCCTTAACACGGGAACATGCCTAGCATTAATCTGCATTAAGGCGCTTTTGAGCTTGTTTTATGTTCAGAAGCTCTCCTGAATGCACAAATTATGTATTTTTTTTTCCACCAAATTCCTGAAAATGTCTATAGTGTGCATGGATACATATGCTAACATGGAGGAAAGCAGAGATAAAAAAAAAAAGCTCAAATGCATGTAAAAGCAGCTTTTTGAGCCGCAGTGTGCATGAGCCCTTCATTCACTTCAATTATCCAATCATGTGAAAAGCAAATTCCTGTTGACTTATTTTCATCTGCACATGATTGAAGGGAATTTGTGATACTGGGTGAATATTTTGCAATCCTTTTATAAATCAGCCCTGAAAAATCACAAATGTATCAAAACATTATTGTATTGTATCAAAACAATTATTTGTTTCAAAATACAAAAACTATGAAAACCGTCTAAAAATATTGACCTAGTATGGACCCGTTCATTTGTTTGTCATCCATTTGAAAATACAACCACAACCAATCATATCATGTCATGTTGTCATGGATGGTTAGGTTTGGTGCATAGATGTTCATCCCCATATAATTACTGTGTGCACTCCATTCAGGGAGTGGGGTACAGTTAAGCTCAGACCCTTGTCTATAATTATTTCATAATATATATATTTTTTTTAATGGTTGAACTGGATGGACTTTTGTCTGTTTTCAGCCAGACTAACTATGTAACTATATATATATATATATATATATATATATATAATTTGGTATGAAATAAACATAGACAAGGGTCTGTGCTTAATTATAAATGTATAATGAGTAGTAGTCTAACACTATAATGTTTAAAATGTAAAAAAAAATGTAAAAGAATAATAAGAGGATATGCTGAAGTCATTTGTGGCAATTAAATAAACATGTAAAAGGTAAATTTTGTTCTAAACGAAATGCAATAGTATGTGTTTTTACACTGCAAGCAATAAAAAACAGATTTGAAATATTTTTTCTAACTTTTATTTCAATCATTTGCCTGTTTTATCAATTAAAGTACAGCAGCTTAAACTGCGCATGTGTGCCTGTACGTTCGCACCTGTTTGTCCCATTTGCACACGACGGCTGAACTTTTTGTCAAATTGATGAAACATATATCTGGCAGAGGTGGCCTGCAAAAACATCTCGGATTACATGCACGTATAGCGGGGCTGGGGGTGCGCATGCGCATTAAACATGATTGAGGATTTAGAAAATGTTCATCTGTGCTGGCTGAGTGCTTCTTTTAATAAATGTCTATTTTTAACATTTTCAAATAAAACAGTCTTTAATTGTGATGCTTCCTGATCACAACAGTATTTGTTTCAGTGGCAAAACAGTTTATGCATTCATTTTTTAAGAGTTATTTTATTTTATTAGTGAAATTATAGCATAGTTTTATTATACTTAGAGTCAGAAAATTTGTATTTATTTACTAATTTTTTAACTCATTGCATTGAAATATTTCTAATAGTGCAATAATTAGAAAAACATGAATATTACAATTTTGTTATAAATAAAATATGTACTTTTATATGTGAGGCTAAGGGATATACACTCGGAAATAGGCTTTTGCGATGTGGTTGACTAAATGTATTGTTTTTGTGTGTGCATAGTATTAGGCTGTTTTTTTTGTTTTGTTTTTTGTGTGCATTTTATGAGCATCCACATGTGCATCACATTTGCTTGTAGTAAACTAAGGTAGACCTCCATTCTGTATTGTTGGAAAATAGTGGCTCAGAGCGGTAAGTAGATAGTGAAGCCATGTCCACAGATCACTGAATTCTATGTTGGGTCACTGATGTGGATTCATGGTCATGTAGCCTTGCAAACCTCTTTATTGCCACAAATTGTGTTATGTTTGTAATAAAAAAAAGATATTTCACTCAGAGTGCTGTTAATTATTATTATTATTATACAGGATTTATATGGCGCCAACATTTTGTGCAGCGCTTTACAATATTAATGATTTTCATGTCTCCATAGATTGGCACCCTATGTAGATTAGCAGTCAATATAATAAAACATTTTATCATACCAGGTTTGTAACATCATACAGCCTTCCGGTGCCACCTGTATTTCAGCTGATGTGTTCTGGAAAGGCAGTAGTGTACTGGTAGTAGGATACATGACAGTGGTACACAAAATAATGGTTAATAACTGATTGAAATAAAACATTTTTTGGCCTCATGCACATGGGCAGAAAAAACGCCACTTTCATTTTTTATTATTCTGAATAAAGTTCTATATTAGCTGATGTGTCTATGCACCTTGTGGCAATTAGGTTAAAATTTTAGAGCAGCATTCAGGGGCAAAAAAAAAATCCCTAAACCTGCAATCAAACCAGGCATAATTTATGCACATATGTGCATAAACGCACATGTCTGCATATAAATAAATTCAGAATAAATCGATATCTTAGCCATTAGAGTTTACGCACATGTGCTTCTAAATGTCATATGCTGGTAAACACGTAAAAATGCACGTAATTAAATGCCAAAACAAGCATTTTTTGCACTGGATTTTTCCGCCAGCTCCTGGATAGGAGTATTTTAATACGCCCGTGCATATGAAGCTTTAAGCTTTTTCTACATTCTGAAACAGAACTCGCTGTTCTATGTGAACTTGGAAGACCAGGTGAATTTTCTCTAATGCCTGGATTTATGGTTGCATAGCATGCGGCTTGAAGAGCATCATACAATTTTGGATTGCCTAAATTGCACAATTCTCCATGGAGCAGATGGATCAATTTGAAAATATTGAGGCAAATAAAAAAACGATAACTTGTCAATTTCCTAGTTTGATTATCATCAGTAATCTTCCATCAAATGACAGATGTTGTCAGCCCTCTCTGATTACATGCAGAGAGGCTGCTGGAGGAGTCAAAAGTCACCTTACTGGGAATATCTTCCTGGCATCTGTTTTCATTCTAACTTTATTGCCTAAATATTTTGAGTGTAACAATTATAAGTGTTTATTATTACGTTGATAATTGTATTTATATTTGTTAGTTCAATGATGTATCAGATATTATTGCATTCTACAAAATAAACTGTATTTTAGTAAAAAAAAATCCTAAATATAATAGTTACTTCTGTATTAGTGACAGGTTGGACCGCCAAATCTGTTTCAAGTGAAGCAGATTTGTAGTGCTGTAGGGAAGATGAAAGCAATATAGTCGTTTCTTAGCTTTTATATTCAGGATATTTTTTTCTGTACTCAGCTGTACAAAAAAAATAGTTTTTGTGCCTTCCTTTTAATTGTCAGGACACTTGTTGGGTTTGGGAATTCATTACTTTAAATTCAACATTTAGGCTCCATGTACACGGGATGTTCGGAAAACACTTCTGAACGATGGAAACTGACTGCTGGAAAACGTAGGTTAAAAAACGGCTGCGTTTATGTGCGTTTATGAGGGTTTGCGTTTAGAAGCGTTTTTTAAAGATAACCTCAGGAGACCTTCCAAAATGCCCAGAATGCACTGAAAAACAGTAAAAAATGAACTATTTGAGACATTTTGAGCGAAATAGAGAGCAGAAACAGAGAGAGCAGTATTTGTTGAGATTAGCTGTCTTTTTTTTTGTGGTTTTTGGATGTGTTCCAGCTCATTTCTGTGCAGAAATTATTGCAGCAGTGTCTAATATATTTTTGTGAAACCTCAAAGTATGGTGTACCAGGTCCATTTGAGTACCGGGAAAATGCTTTGCATGCATTTTTCATGATGAAAAAAGGCTCTGGACAGCATCTGAAAATGGAAGAGTTAAAAAACATTTCCAAACGCTTATAAACGCGGTTAGCCATGTTTACAGGCGTTTACAAGCGTTTGAAACGCTGATAAAATCTACTCCTGAAAGCAAGTTTGTTGCGTTCAAAAAAACAACTGTAAACTCAACTGCCTGTAAACGACTATAAACGACGATGTGTACATGGACACATAGGAAAACATTAGGGAGAGTTCAGGGGCTGCTGAAAAAAACGCTGAACAGCTCCTGAACGTGAGTTTATCAGCTGCAGTGTACATGAAGCTTTACAGTGAACTTAGTATTACATAGTTACATTAGTCAAGACACGGATAAATTCAGCAGAAACAAGTTACTTGTATTGGTGAACTGCTGGGTTTTTTTTAGTGCTTTTTAGAGACAAATTCCCTTTGATATAACCCCATAAATGTACCTTGCTATGATCCAGTGAGCCTTATATTATTTTTCTATGTGTGGTTCATATGTTGGTTATATGCTCTCTGCAAAGTGCATTATACAAAATATCCTCATATGTGCATGCCGGTTGATAATTAATACTTTTGCCCAAATATCAGCTAGCTTTGTTGATTTGCTTTAGATTTGAAGAGTTTTGCACCTATTTAGAAAACTCTTTTACTACTTCCAATACTCCTCCAGGTTGTACGAAATAGATTCATTTGTTAACCAGGAAAATCTATTGGGGTGTTCAAAGTGAATGCAGATTTTTGAGCTGCAATTAGGCTTATCGTTGACTAAGTGGTTGAGGTACTAATTGCAATAGGAATGTTCACTTTGCAAGGGAATTTTCCCCAGGGCTTAGTGAAGCTGTGCTGACGTCCATTGATATCCAATCATGTGCAATCAAAAATGAATTTTATATTTATTTTCCTTGCATATGAGCGAGTATTCTTTGCAAAGTGAAACTCTACTGTATTCACTAAGCTTTGGAGCAAATTCCCTTACAAAGTGCAACTTTCCTTGCAAAGTAAACAGCCTGTTTTCCTTTAAGAGGTTGTAAACCTCAGACACGAAAAATGAACAAAGTAGATCCCACTATAGTGTGTACAAACCTGAATCCAAAGAGATGAGCCTGTTTTTTTTCTGGTCTCTCCCCTCTCTGCTATCTGCATGACTCACTCCAATAGATTAAGCCAGGAGTGTCAAACTTGTGGCCCTCCAGCTGTTTGCGGAACTGAAAGTCCCATTATGCACTGCAAGCATGACAGTTACAAGCTTGACTCCCACGGGCAGAGACATGATGGGATTTGTAGTTCAGCAACAGCTGGAGGGTCACCAGTTTGACACCCCTGTGACACCATAGCCTCCCGCCCCCTAGCATTATTATTATTATACAGGATTTATATAGCGCCAACAGTTTGCGCAGCGCTTTACAATATAAGGGAGACAGTACAATTACAATACATTTCAGTACAGAAGGAATAGGAGGGCCCTGCTCGTGGAGCTTACAATTTAAGCTGGCCGATATCCTCAGCTCTATGTTTCTTGGAGTCTGTGAAGAGGGGTGTGTGTCACTTTTCCTCTAGTCCGCTTTCAGACTAAACTCAGCTCTGTGCTCTAGCTCTGCAATGTGCGTGTGACATCAGATCCCCACCCCTGCTCTCTGCTGGTGAAAAATTCCTTTGATCTGTGTGTTGTAGAAGGCAGTACAGGACAGATGGGGCAGAAAAACAGGTACAACTTATGTAGGAGGATTCCTTTCATCTCTGCGTATCACCTGAGGCCAGTCACTAAACCGGGTATATGTAAAGGTTTACAATCACTTTTAGAAAATCTACCCCTAAGTCTCTTAAATGACTATGTAATTGAATCTTATGTAATTCAAGCCATTCATAATTATCATTACTATCCTGATGTTACAACATATATACCACATGCCTCTTTCTTAGACAGTTTTATCTTCTAATGTAATGGGAATAGTCTTCTGATGGATATTCTGCATCATTTGCTAATAATTGGCTGACATTTAGCTTTAGGATTTTCATAGGCTTTTGATAGCTAATCTAGCTAGATTAAACTGTACTTAGCTGGTTAATGCCCTAAGTAATTTTCATTTATGGAAATTAAATTAAAGGAACAAAATGCAGTTGGGGAAATTTGGGCAGCACAGTGGCTAAATGGTTAGCACTTCCACCTGGCAGCACTAGGGTCATTGGTTCAAGTCCCAACCATGGCACCACCTACCTGCAGTTTGCATGTTCTCCCAGTACCTGTGTGGGTTACTCCCACACTCCAAAGACATGCTACTAGGTTAATTGGATCCCATATAAATGATTAAATAATATGAGTTAGGGACTTTAGATTGTACACCCCTTGAGGATTAGGGACTGATGTAAATGTACAATATATATGTAAAGTTCTGTGTAAATTGACAGTGCTATATATGTACCTGTAATAAAGAAAATGTATCAAAATTGGGGCAGCCAGGATCTGGAGCAGCTGTGCATGGCAACCAATCAGCTTCTATCTTACCTTGTCCAGTTAAGCTTCGAAAATGAAATATAGAATCTGATTGGCTTCCATGCACAGCTGCTCCGGTTTTGATAAATTCCCCTCATTGTGTTTGACCATGGTAGCCGAGTGGGTTTTAGCTTGCTTTGTCTCTAGGTGAGGTGAACAATGGTAATGGTCAAAGCAAATCATAATAAACCATAGCGACCAATCAGGATTTCCCATCAGAATTCCTGGCTTGAGTACAATAAATTGGAATCTCACTGGTTGCTTTTGCTTATTGAGTGACGCTTATCATATTTGGCCTCAATAAGCCCAACGACACCGCCTGTTATTGAGCAGAGAATAGTAAAAGGTATACATGTGCTGGTAGGTTAATTGTCTCCTTTTAATTGGCCTTAGTATGTATATATGTGAGGTAGGGACCTTAGACGTAAGAGCTGTGGGGCATGGATTTATGTGAATATACAATATACATATATACAATATATTGCCAAACGTATTGGGCCAGCCCTCCAAATCATTGGATTCAGGTGTTCCAATCACCTCCATGGCCACAGGAGTATAAAATGAAGCACCTAGGCATGCAGACTGCTTCTACAAACAATTAATGGGTCGCTCTCAGGAGCTCAGTGAATTCAAGCGTGGTACCGTGATAGGTTGCCACCTGTGCAATAAGTCCATCTGTGAATTTTCCTCCCAGCTGAGCAGCTGCATCCAAGCCTTACATCACCAAGTGCAATGCAAAGCGGCAGATGCAGTGGTGTAAAGCACGCCGCCACTGGACTCTAGAGCAGTGGAGACGTGTTCTCTGGAGTGACCAATCATGCTTCTCTGTCTGGCAATCCGATGGATGTAGAGGAAGATGAAAGAAAGAGCGCACAAACCTTGCGCATTACCTCAATAAATAGTGACTAATTTTATTAAGGAGATATACTCACAAAGTGATCGTATAACAGGCATAAGTAACCATAATACAAACAGGGTTACAGGTAAATCAAAAAGGGGGGGGGGTGAAGGCTAACGCGTTTCGAAGGGTGCTCCCTTCTTCATCAGAGCTGGGTTGAGCAGATAGAGACTTCAGTATGGCAGAGTTCCCATGGCAAGGAGATATTCAGCCACTGAGTGTCAGTATTACAGCAGTTCAGCCTGTTTAGTCTTGCCTGACTGCATTGTGCCAAGTGTAGTTTGGTGGAGGGGGGATTATGGTGCGGGGTCGTTTTTCAGGGGTTGGGGTTGGCCCCTTAGTTCCAGTGAAGGGAACTCTTAAGGCGTCAGCATACCAAGACATTTTGGACAATTTCATGCTCCCAACTTTGTGGGAACAGTTTAGTGATGGCCCCTTCCTGTTCCAACATGACTGCCCACCAGTGCACAAAGCAAGGTCCATAAAGACATGGGGAGTGAGTTTGGGGTGGAGGAACTTGACTGGCCTGGAGAGTCCTGACCTCAACCCGATAGAACACCTTTGGGATGAATTAGAGTGGAGACTGTGATCCAGGCCTTCTTGTCTGACATCACTGCCTGACCTCACAAATGTGCTTCTGGAAGAATGGTCAAACCTTCCCATAGACACACTCCTAAACCTTGTGGACAGCCTTCCCAGAAGAGTTGAAGCTGTTATAGCTGCAAAGGGTGGGCCAACTCAATATTGAATCCTACGGACTAAGACTGGGATGCCATTAAAGTCCATGTGCGTGGAAAGGCAGGCGTCCCAATACTTTTGGCAATATCGTGTATGTACAGCGCTGCATAAATTGCGCTATATAGGTATCTAAATAAATGTAGGCTTCCCCCAGTCACCCTCTCCACCCGTTTAGTCTGTTATCGTGATCATTGTACAACGGAGAGGCATGTGTGTGGATAATTACAGGGCATTAATAGACTGAGACAGAAATGTAACAGATCATCTCAATGCATGGCTGTAATTGCCGTAGAGGAGTAAACGGCACAAAAACCAAACTGTACAGTCACAGCGAGCCGAGCGCAGGAAAGTCAATTGAGTGTAACAAATCACAGCATTGTCTTCAGCAAATTATCTTCATTGTGTGCTGCCCGCTCCTCTCTCCCTCCTCGTGGCTCCTCTCTCCCTCTTCGTGGCTCCTCTCTCCCTCCTCGTGGCGCTGTGTGTCCTATTCTGCTGCATCGCAATAATTGGAAGACAGGCCGGGGTAGAAATAGAGCATTCCTAAACATGGATGGTTGCATTTTACAACATTTTCCACAGCAACGCCTTTAGTGTACACATGGGCCTCAATTATTGAATAACCAGAAAGAACACTACAATTCCACTGTCACGCCAGACCAGCTGCAGTCGTTACTTTGGGATGAACACGTTCATTTTAAAACTGAAGTACAGAACCAAAAAACAAAAATTAAAAAAGAAAATAACAACTAGGCTATCACAAAAAAAACAAAAAAAGGGATTTTTTTTATTCTAAGTATATTTAAACCTATATATTTAGTTTTAGATTTAGTTAGATTGTAAAAACTCTGTCAGGCATTTTGTTCTGCGTCCCATCAAGGAGATTGCCGCTGACTTCCTGTCAGGAAGAAAAAGGGAGTGGAAACCCTCTTTGGTTGTCACCATAACAGGTGTCCCCACTGAATGTTTTCCCCTCACTTCCTGTTTCAGTGACATCTGTAATATTTTGAATTTCCATCACCTTCTTTACTAGTGACATTCAACTCCAGGACAAATAGAGATGGTGAATCTCCACAGTACAAAGACAGCAGTAAAAACATGATAGAGGTTCTAATCCTTCCACACCCTAAACTAATAAAACAATGTTGGCTTTTGATACAGTTCTACAAATGTTCAGGGCGTTTTTTGCAAAACAAATAGGTGCCCCCCCCTTCTGAGTTACTTCTTGTCTGCCCCCTACCACCTTCGAGCACCTTCACTTGGTTCCACCCCCTACTTACCTCCCAGTACCATTCATTTTAGAGAATACAAAGCCAAGTATCATTTTGTGGTGTTAAATAATTTGTATGGAATTCATTAATAATAACAAGAAAAACAGAAATAGAGATCTTCCACAGCCAGTAGCATTAGACCCCCCCCCAGCAACAATAGATTTCTCCAGCAACAATGGACCCCCAAAACAAAATACCGCCCTAGCAACAATAAACCCCAGCGGGTACAACAGATCTCTCAGCCAGCATCCATAGATTCTATAGCAGCCAGCAACAATAGACCGCTCCCTCAACATTAGATCCCTTCAAGCAACAATTTCCCCCCAGCAACAATATATTTCCCCGGCAACAATGAACCCCCAAAACAAAATACCACCCTAGTAACAATAGACCCCCCAGTAGCTACAACAGATCTCCCAGCCAGCATCCATAGACTCTCCAGCAGCCAGCAACAATAGACCCCTTCCTTAACATTAGATCCCTTCAAGCAACAATTACCTCCCCATCAACAATATATCCCCCACCAGCAACAATAGACCACCACATAAAAATAGAGCCCTTTCCTCCCCCTCAGTGACAATAGATCCCCAAACATTCCCCAGCACCCCTCACCATTACATAATGGGAACTGTATTCCCCCACGTTCCCGCTGAAAAAAAGCCCTTCAATAGTTATGTAGAGGTGTGCAACCACAACCAATACAGCTCCAGTTACTAAACCTGTTCTTTGAGACAAAAAAAATGTAACTGTTTAAAATGTGTTATTTGGAGTTCGGCTTTAAAGTGATTTCAAAGGTTTATGTTTTTTTTAAAGAAAAAATAACAAACATGTCTATATTTACGTGGCGTGTGCAGTGGTTTTGCACAGAGCAGCCTAGTTCCTCCTCTTCTCAGGTCCTCGCTGGCGCTCCTGGCCCCTCCCTCCTTTCGGGTGCCACCACAGCAAGCAGCTTGCTATGGGGGCACCCGCTGCTCTGTGTGTCCATTCACGAACGTAGCCACAGCTCAGCCCCACATCCTCTGACTTCTCATTGGCTCACTGGCTGTGATTGACAGCAGTGGGAGCCAATGGCTCCCACTATGCATGAGGGCTTGGGAGTAAGCATGCACAAGTGCCCCCATAGCAAGTGCCTTGCTATTGGGTGACTCAGCAAGGGGGAGGAGCCCAGAGTGCCAGCAGTGGACCTGAGAAGAGGAGGATCGGGGCTGCTCTGTATAAAACCCTTGTTATTAACCACTTGAGCTCCTGAGGATTTACCCCCCTTAATGACCAGGCCTCTTTTTGCTACTCGGCGCTGCGCTAATTCAACTGATAATTGCGCGGTCATGCAATGCTGCACCCAAATGAAATTTACGTCCTTTTTTTCACACAAATAGAGCTTTCTTTCGGTGTAATTTGATCACCTGTGCGCTTTTTATTTTTCACGCTATAAACAAAAAAAGGCCAAAAATTTTGAAGAAAAACAATATTTTTTATTTTCAGCTATAAAAAATATATAGTAAACTTAAAGTTGGTTATAAATTTAGGCCAAAATGTATTCTGCTCCATGTTTTTGGTAAAAAAAATCCCAATAAGTGTATATTGATTGCTTTGTGTGAAAGTTATAGCGTCTACAAACTATGGTATAAATACTGCAATTTACAACATTTTTTTGCTATACAGCGCTGCGCTAGTTTAATGGACAATTGCGCGGTCATGCAATATGGTACATAAATGAAATTTACATCCTTTTTTCCCCATAAATTGAGCTTTCTTTCGGTGGTATTTGATCGCCTGTGCGGTTTTTATTTTTTGCGCTATTAAAAAAAAAGGCTGACAATTTTGAGGAAAAAAAAACAATATTTTGGACTTTTTGCAATAAAACATGTCCAGTAAAAAAAATGCAGAAATCAAATTTAGTCATAAATTTCTGCCAAAATGTCTTTGGTAAAAAAAACCCCAAAACGTGTAAATTAATTGGTTTACGTGAAAGTTATAGAGTTTACAAATGGCGGGAAAGATACTGGGATTTTTAGTTTTTTTTTTATACTAATAATGGCGGCGATCAGGGACTTATGGCGGGACTGCAGGACTGCGGCGGACATTTTGACATTGGGGGGTACTGACTTGGGGTCACTGACATCCCCAAAAACACTAATACAGTGATCAGTGCAAAAAAAAAAAACTGACACTGCACTAATGGCAATGGGGAGGAAAGGGTTAACTTTATTTTGCAGGGAAGGGTTATAGGAGTGAGGGGAGTGTTTTACTAGGGGGCGGGGGTGTGTACTGGGAGGGAGAAGGCTGATCGAGAAAGAGAAACTGTTCTTTCTCGATCAGCTCATGCTCGAGCTGAGAAGGAAGTGACAGACAGCACAGCTACTGCAGCTGTGCTCTCTGTCACTGTTTGCCGCCGATCGCTAAGGAGCGGCTGTGACCCGGCGACTGACATCTGCGGCGGTGATCCGCGGGACAAATAGGGTGGCGGCGCGCCTCGCGTGCGCCCCCTATTTGTTTACAAAACACACGTCTTAAAACGTGGTTTTGCCTGTGAGTGCCGCCCTGCCGCCGTATATGTACAGTGGCTGGGCGGCATGCGGTTAAATAAAAGGCATTTAGTATCACTTTAAAGTGGTTGTAAAGGCTCTATGCATGAAGGTAAAAAACCTTAAGTGTGCAGCAGACCCCCTAATATTTACCTGAGCCCCATCGTGATCCCTCCTCATTCGCTGAGACAGTAGTGGAAGCCATTGACTCCCTCTGCTGTCAATCACAGTCAGTGAGCCAATGAGGAGAAAGAGTTGGTTGGCTGGGCCACAGATCTGTATTTGAATGGATACATAGAGCAGCAGCTCAGGAGTGAGCCTGCTTGGGTGCCCCCATAGCAAGCTGCTTGTTCTGGGGGCACTTGGCAGGAGGGAGGGTCCAGGAGTGCTAGTAGGGGACCCGAGAAGAGGAGGATCGGGGCTGCTCTGTGCAAAACCACTGCACAGAGTAGGTAAGTATAACATGTATTGTGTTTTTTTTAATTGCCTTTAATATCACTTTAACACTGCTTTAAGCATACCGAATTTTGTTGCAATATTTCCTTTTTGATGATCTGCACAATTCTGTACACATTTGTTTTGTGTCAAATGTAAAAAACATAAATAAATAAGATAGGAGGGGTGAAGATTTATATCAAATGGGTGCCAAAGCAATGTAGAATATTTGTTTTGTACGCTGCATAGAAATCCCATGGTCAGCATATAGATCAGTGACCCATAATAGCCAATCAAAATGTAATTTTTTTTAGTGGTCTAACTGGTAAACTGAAATGTAATTGGTTAACTGAAATCTGCTGCTGCATCTGACCAGCCCAACAGGCAAAACAGTTAACCCCACAGCAGCCAATGACAGTGTAAGCAGTGGCGGGACAAGGTCATCCAGCTCCCATGGCAAAAAAGCCAACTGCCCCCCCCCCCCCCCCCATGGGAGCTTAGGGCTACCCCGGCAGTCATCCACTTGTATCAGAATGAGCTCACTGGCGCCCCCCTCCATACAGTAAACTGAGTATATGGGAGCTTAGGGGATGCTTACCCTGGCAGTCATCCACTTGTCAAAAAGCCTTGTATCAGAATGAGCTCACTGGCGCCCCCTCCATACAGTAAACTGAATCTCAGGACAAAATATAGCGGGCTGTCCATTGCATAACATATTTTCAGTGGTTTTCTTTGTGTGCTGATAGACCTGCTGAGCAGTGAACTGACATTTTCTCTTTCCCTCTCCAGGTATTGATTAGTTGACATTGGCGATTTAATTGTCATCTGGAATCAGGAAAGAACCTTCATATTGTGCTGCCATGAACACCATAATGTTCAGTAAGCTCAGCGGTCAAGTCCTGTTTGAAGAGGCCACAGGTGAACGAGGCGTCAGACCGTATGTAGGGGTAATAGAGAGCACCAACCCTGACATAAGCTTACAAGATGGCGTCTCCATGAAGGACAATGCCAGCCTTAGACACCGGCGCCCCGGGTAAGATGCATCAAATTGAACTTCACTTTAAGTGGCTGATTTACTAAAGGAGTCAATTTTAAAGTATAACTAAAAGCAATTTTTTTTTGGATAGATTGAAAGGGAGCAGAATACCCATCTGTTTTTATTGCTGTCTGTGTCCCAGTTAGAGAAATTCACCCTTTCTTTGTCCTGTTTGCCATTGAAAAGCAAGAGTGAAAGTAAAAGAAAATCCCAAATTTTGGGTTGTCCCCAGAAAAGTAATCTTCCAATAGAGACACTAGTTCTGGTCACCTGTGGGTCCCCAAGGGATTCCCTTAATTTGTAGGGATTTCCTCTCATTCCTGTTGTTTCTATGGGACAGTGGAGGGAAATGATCGCAATGGGACACAGATGGCGAAAAAAAAATCTGACAGGAGTTATGACCGTTCCTTACTTTATCCAAAAAAAATGTTTTGCCTAATGCTCTACTTTAAATAATCTGTTTACCCCATGTACTGGTTTGGGAGAATTGAAAAGAAAAAGAATAATTGAATCTAAGGCCTCATGCACGCTCCAGCTGTCAAATGTCTGTTATACAGGTTGAGGTTGATTTACTAAAACTGGAGAGTGCAAAATCTGCTGCATCTCTGCATGGAAACCAATCAGCTTCCAGGTTTTATTGTCAAAATTTAATTGAACAAGCTGAAGTCAGAAGCTGATTGGCTGATTGCACAGCTGCACCAAATTTCTCACTCTCCAGTTTTAGTAAATAACCCTTATGTGCCCATGCATACGTAAGCATTTACAGGCATTTAGAAGCAGGGGTGTTTAGGGGTAGAAGTCTGAATGCACCAAATTCACATTCAGGAGAGGAGCTAATGGGCAGAAAAAACACCCAACACCTCTAAACATGACTAATGGCAAGGTGTGTTTAGCATTTGAGCGTTCATTCATTTCAGTGGCCAGAATAAGTTATTGTTCTGACCAATTAAATGAATGAATGCCCACATGCTTGAGTGCATGTAATCCCACCTAAACATGTTTGAAAAACTCAGTTTAAGAGCCATTTGCCATGCCATGTGAGTTTCAATTCACATGGCAAGTCGCACCCTATTGTCTGCAGTTAAAGCGGTCATATTGGTATGATTCCGACTTGGAATGACATTTGACTTTGAAATCGCACAACTTCACTGGAAGTCACACAATTTCAAAGTCGGATCGGTGTGACTTAGACACGTTCTTAATGCTGCTTTTCTGCTGTTAGGAGTAACAGGCTTTAAAGGTGTGCATGAGGCCATATAGGTTATCCAAAGTGAAAAATGGATCACTTAATAAAAATGGCCATGTTCTGTTACATTTGCATTTATGCAGAATACACAGTGCAGTGGCACTAGGCTTATCAATGATTTTGTGGGGTAGCTGGTCCAAGGATCCAATCCCAATGGGTCCCTATCTGCGTAGAGTGTGCATGCCTTTCTCATGCTGTGTGGACTTTTCCTTGGTGCTTTGGTTGATTTACAACATTTCAAATACTTTCTGAATATACAAAATATAGGCTCTTACCTATATTAATAATAGACAGTGTGCCAGAGCTTCATGACACTTCTAGGGGCATTAGATTGTAAGCTCTTTTGGGAAAAGGGACTGAAGTGGCAATGTGTAGTCTATAAAGTTTTAATATGTTGGCTTTTTTTTTAATTCTCTTGCATATCATTGGGTATTCAAGGAGAAATTATGATAGCGTTACTGTGTTTACTAACCCAAGGGTCCACTCACACCATAGCATTGTGTTATCTAATGCATCAGCCATGGTCCGATGTGTTGTAGAACCATTTATTGGGAATGGAAAAAGGAGAGGTTTGGGAGTCCACATACAATTAGTGTCCATGGCTACCACACTGTTTTATTAATTTATAATTACTGGTACTTGCTTATCAGATTAAAGTCCTCCTTTAACACATGGAAGCGGAATTTGTACATGGCACAAACACGGCCTTTTTTCACAGAGAATAGGTTCAGCAACCCCCTCCTCCCCCTTCTGAGTCACTGCTTGTCTCCGCCCCCTACCCACCTCCAAGCACCATCCCTTGGACCTACCCCCTCCCAGTACCGCTCCTTTTAGAGAATACAGAGCAAAATATAATTTTGTGGTGCTAAGTAATTTGTATGGAATTTGTATACAAATAAAAAAAAAGCAGTAAAATAAATCCCCTGCAGCCAGCAACAATAGAACCTCTCAAGAAAAAATAGAAACCCCACCAACAATGGACTCCTGCAACAAAATGCCACCCCAGCAACTCTAGACCCCAGCAGCAACAGCAGATCTCCCAGCAGCCAGCATCAATAGGCTCTCCAGCAACAATAGATCATCTCCCTCAACAGTAGATCTCTTTCAGCAACAATTGACCCCCCCCCAGAAACAATATTTCCCCCATCAGCAACAACAGACCTCCCTATCAACAATAGACCGCCATGCAAAAATAGATCCCCTCCAGTGAAAATATATCCCCAGCAGCCAACATCAATAGACCTTCCATCACACCCCAGCACCCCTTACATACAGTCAGTGCTGGAGGTGCCGGAACTGCGTTCCTCCCGCTGAACTACTTTCCTGGTGAAAAAGGCCCTGAGCACAAATAGTGATAGGATCTCATTGGCTGCTGCAGTGTTTGATTATGATGACAACGATCGTGTAGTAGTAGCAGGATGATACAACAAAGAAGAATGGTACTGACTGTCGTTTTTACTGGGACACTTTAGTGAGAAAATGTGTTGTGTTTCCGGAGTGGGTGTGTGTACCGAATCACATTGACTGAAAGCCCAGCATCCTTCATTTCACAGTTAGCTGGGAAGACTTTGTCTATACATGAGATTTTATTTGCTTGGCATTTTGAAATTTTACCTGGTAATATCTAGCTTATAGTACTGTGTTATATATCAATGAATGTTGCCGTTATGGATATTATTATTATTATACAGTATATAGCGCTAAAAGGTTTGCTCAGCGCTGTACATTATAGTGGGGGACGAGGTCAGAGGAGGGAAGAGTTGGTGGGGTTATCTCGTGGGCGGTGAGTGAGGTACTGGGTGGGGGTGGGGGGGGGGGAGAGTAGGGAGTTGAAAGTGGAGAAGAGCCAGTGAGGACAGGTGAAGAGGGTGTTGATGAGGGTTACGAAGTAGGCTTGTTTGGCGGTGTGGAGGGAGGAGGAGTAGGTGAGGAAGGCGGATTTGTAGAGGGAGAAAGCTCGAGGGGATCTGGATAAAAATGTATGCAGTGTTCCATCAGTGTCAGGAGCAGCTTATTTATTGGTCTTCTGCTACAGAGTCAGAGATAACATACACTGGTTTTCCAACATATGACTGAATGGCAAGAGAGACCTTGGGGCAGCACAGTGGCTAAATGGTTAGCACTTCCTCCTGGCAGTACTAGGGTCGCTGGTTCAAATCCCAACCCTGACACCACCTGCCTGAAGTTTGCACGTTCTCCCTGCGTGGGTTTCCTCTGGGTACTCCGGTCTCCTCCCACACTCTGAAGACATGCTGGTAGGTTAATTGGCTCCTGTCTAAATTGGCCCTAGTATGTATATGTATGAATGTGAGTTAGGGACTTTTGATTGTATGCTCCCATTTATAGATCCCTGTGACTGTATGGCATGGCTATGTGGTCAGAGCAAAGCACAGCAGCACTTAATTCAAAAGGAGACAATGCTGCAAGGAGAAGAACCTTATGATTCAGGTAAATGAAGGGGGCAGGTTGAGGGTGGAGGGGTTGGTCCTCTGAGGATAGACCATGAGTGTAGGGTGTCATGGTCCCACTCTTTGTGCTCAGTGCATTGATGCAGGGATGCAGGAATCATGTCATGCCGATCATTCAGAACCACACACAGCCAGTAGAACGCCCGGAAAAATACCTAAAGCATCATATGTGACCAGGGAGGAGACATCAGAAAATGGTGATTTAAAAAAAAAAAAAGTAACATACTGCTGGGTGAAGGCGGGTCCCAAATTGAGGACTTTTATTTGGGGGGGGGAGGGCGAAGCCTTGAGTTGGACTTTAAAGGTAATTATTTTAATGACAATTTAAAACATATGATCCTGGAAAATATAAAGTGATTTCCCATTAGTTACTGAATACAAACTGTTCTGAGTTGGAGAGCTCAATCGTTTGTAAAATCTGTGTAATCCGTATAACTGTGTTGAAAGAGAAGGGCTTGTGGGTTTGGAATTTCTGTCAATGAAGCAAATAGATCAAATAATACAAAAGCATATTTTAGTGTCTGGTCATCAAATGGAATTACCATTCAGCATTGCAGAGGAAGTGACCCATTTGGGTGTAATAAGACATGTCTGAATTCTATGAAGCAGACTTATCAATCAATAGAAAGAGAAGGTTTGCTTTGTCCATCAAAAGAAGATTGAAGCTAGACAGTAGCTACGGGGGGTGTAGTACATGCAACTGTCTTAGAGCCAGCAAGCACACAGCGTAGGACTGTTCCCGTTATTACTGGCTGTACACTCACATTACAGTCTGATTAATGCTCCCTCTCTCTTCTCTTTGTATCCCTTTACCTGTTCTCTTGTCTCTGACCTTCTCCTGTCATGTTTATATGCTAGAAACTGCAATGTCCGAATGCTGTTTTTTGATATGCACACATGATGAACTGATATTTTTTTTCGATCAGAAGAGAATCTCTTTATTGAAGAATTACAATTTATAATAAGAGCAAAAAAATACAAATTTGCAAGCTGCATCCTTAAATTTCCCAGCATGACCTGCATTTTGCACGTCCACCCACATCAGGTCTCAGTTCAGGATAGGCATAAGTAGAAGTTATATAATAAATGCATATCAAAACAGCATATAGTCATGGCCACACAATAAAATGTTACTGGAACAATCAACGAAAAGCAAAATCTAATTCTCACTTAACTCAGGTTTAGCGAAGGAGACAGGAGAGAGTAGAAAATTCCATAGAGTCCTCTAGCACATGGAGAAGATGAAGGGACAACGTCTAGACCTGTGAGAGTCTATAGCAGTGGTTCTCAATCAGGATTCTGTGGAACCTAGGGTTCCTCCAGCTATCACTAAGGGTTCCTTGAGCTTTTGCTGTCTGACCTCCTATTTAATGGTGTCTGCATAGTTCCAGAGCCAATGCGATTTGGTAGAGCCAGCAAAATGATGCCAGCGATCTTTTTCGCTGCCTGTAAGAGTGGCAGTGTACGGCTGTAATCCTCCTACTGACCACCAATATAAGGGACATGTTTTCTATTAGCCCCCAATGACTTGGTTTTATTAAGGGTTTCCTGAGACCAGAAAATTATTTTAGGAGTTCCTTTGGAGTAAAAAGGTGTAGAAAGGCAGGTCTATAGGACTTGAAATTTAATGAACATATTTGTATAGTTAATAACCACTTGGCCAGTGGTGAATTTTGACCAACAATGAAAACATAGCTAACTGTTTTCCTTAAAATGTATTAAAGTGTGTCTAAACCCAAAAAACTAAAATACATGTGATGGATGGGTGTAATTTTCAGGATATTTTTCCTTTAATTTTACCTGGTAATGTGAATAACATACTACCTGGTCTATGGTGGCCGTACTAACTCAGTTTACTGCATCTGTGAAAGGAAGCCATGGTTGTCACCCAGGCTGGATCACAAACATGTCTTCATCTTTTCACTCCCATTACATGGGGGGAGCGGGGATTTATGGATTAAAATATTTTATACCTTAATTCCAGGGCATAGGAAGTGACAAGAGCATAGAATTTCTGGAAAGATTAACAGGTACATGTTCTTAGCCTAAAAATCACATTTAATAACTGGTAAGGTGCAATATTTTACATTTTTGTTCTTGAGTTTAGATATCTGTTTATTCATTGCTGAATTAATTTTACTTATGCTAGTGATTGAGTTACAGTTGTGCACATATTGTACAGTATTTATATAACCAAAATGTTGGGCTGAGTAGGGAAGGAATAGAGCTCCGGTTAGGTTTTTTTATTGTTGTCTGTGTGCGTGTTCATTGGTTTCACCAAGTCTATTTGTCCCATGATTAATATTATAATACAGGATTTATATAGCACCAACAATTTGCTCAGCTCTTTACAATATAAAGGGAGACAATACAGAATCGATACAGTTCAATACAAGAAGGTTAGGAGGGCCCTGCTCCTGGGAGCTTACAATCTAATAGGAAGGGGCTGATGGAACAAAAGGTAGTAACTGTGGGGGATGAACTGATGGCAGAAATAGAGGATTTGGTTATCAGCTGAAGGCAGTCCTAGTAACTATTATCATCAAAACAGAAAATGATTGGTAATCTAAAGTGAGAAAAACTTTCCAATGTTTCAGTGACAACTCTCGAATTTTCTAGAGCCAAAGTGTTGTCTATACTTACCCTTTAAATATATGCAAAGATCAACTTTTTTCTTATTTTGTATAGAGGATTAAAAAAGCTGTTTTTATTTCCATCTGTGTCTCATTAGAGAGATTTCCCTTTATGTCCTATGTCCTTTATAGTCAACAGGATATCTTTCCAATGTGATGGAAATCCCCTCTTAGGAAAAGTGTCCTTGTTGGCAGATTTTCCCTCTATTCTTGTTCTGGTAGCTACTTAAACGGGGGGATTTACTAAAACTGGAGCACACAAAATTGGGTGCAGCTGTGCATAGAAACTAATCAGCTTCTAGATTTTATAGTCAAAGCTTATACAGGCCATAGAGGGTTTGTTTATCAGCCAATTTTTCGTCCGAAAAATAAAACATCATTCGTTCTGTAAACCGATGTTGCCACCAATGATTGCGAAAATCAGCTGTTTTTCAAGAATTTTCCAGCATGACGATAAACGAAATGAGGAGGAACCGCGAAAATTGGCCGATGCCATTGCCCCACTAACAGTGTGAAAATCGGCCAATTATTCTTTCGGACGAAAAATCAACCGATAAACGAACCGTCTATGGCCTGCATTAACTGAACAAGCTGAAGTCAGAAACTGATTGGCTAGCATGCACAGCTGCACCAGATTCTGTGTGCACCAGTTTTAGTAAATCTACCCCAAAATGTTACATTTATCCTCACCTTCCCATTGACATTGGTGATCAGGACAAATAGGGATGCCGTGGAGCTGACTTACTAAAACTGGGGAGTGCAAAGTCTGCAGCTGTTCATGGTAGCCAATCAGCTTCTTACTTCAGCTAGGATCAGGGGTAGGCAACCTGCGGCTCTCCAGCTGTTGTGGAACTACGTTTCCCATGAGGCATTGCAACATTACAAAACTGACAGTTACAGCTATGACTTGCAGAGGCATGATGGAACTTGTAGTCCTGCAACAGCTGGAGAGCCGCAGGTTGCCTACCCCTGAGCTAGGTAAATTAAGCTAGAAAAATAGAAGCTGATTGGTTTCAAAGCAGAGCTGCACCAGATTTTGCATGTTCCAGTTTTAGTAAATTAACTCCATAGTCTTCCTAACAGGGACAGAGACAGCAATAAAAACAATGGTTCTAATCCCTCACCACTCCAAATGTAAAAAAAGAAAAGAAGAAAGGTTTAGCTTTTAGTTATACTTTCAATGGGTAAAAGCGTGTAATGTGTTATTAATGTTTTGCCCTCCAGAAGATTTACACCTCTTAATGACCAGGCGACTTATAGTGGGACTGTGATAGTATTGCGGGCATTTTGATATTGGCTAACTGACACTGACATCCCCAGTGACACTAACACAGTGATTAATGCTAATAAAATGCACTGACACTGTACTAATGACACTGGTAGGAAGAAATTAACATCTGGGGCAATCAAGGGGTTAAAGTGCTACTAAACCCACAACAGTATAATCAGTCTGTATATGCAGTAACGATTGCTTGTTATACTCACTGTGGAACCTAAGGGGTTAATCCTCTGCATTGTGTAAAAGGCTGTTTGATCCTGCCTTCTCTGATTCTGCCCTTCTTCCTCAGTCCCCAGTCCATCTGCTGATAGAACAGAGCCTTGGGGGCAAGCTGCACATGCTCAGTTTGGTGTGTATTGCTCGAGAGTTTCCTTGGGAGGGTGCATGTGATCAGCACAGGGCCAATCAGTGCTTTCCAGACAGAGGGTCAGGGTTCCTTCAGCCTTATAGGACAATCAGGGAAGAATGAAAACTCCTCCTACAAGCTTTAACCACTTCTCTGATAGAAGTCACCAGACTGCTTTAACTGCTGATGAGAAAAGGTATTTAGCAGTTTGTATTTACTAAAATAATTGCACTTCCATGTTGTGTACTGTGGGAGAGCAGATATAGTGAATCCTGGGTGTAGTAACACTTTAACTGTGTGCATAACTATATGTGAAGTGTGTACTGTGTGCTGTTTTAATAGGGGATGTGACAGTTTTTGTCTCCCTGCAAAGCAGAAAAACCCGGCACATCCCGCTGGCAGTAGAGAGATCTGTGTTGCTCTGACAATCGGCGGGTCCCGGCTTTGAATCGTTGGATGGGACCAGCTGATCAGCATTCCAGAAAACCAATGACAGTGCGGGTAGCAAAGGAAGATTACGTAGATATACGTGATTATGCACAGCCGGCCTGCACTGTAGGAATAAAATGTGCAGTTGGCAAGCGGTTAATATGGAAAAAAAATGCTTTGCAGGGCTGGTGTCTTGGTTTGCTTTCAACTTGCTGCTTGGAGTTTGTATGCTCTCCTTTTACTTGTGCGGGTTTTCCTGGAAGCCTAGGTTTTCTTTCACAACTTAAAGCAAAATGATAAGTTAAGTGGAGTAAGTAAGTGTCAGGACAAAATAAAAAAAAAACATACAGTTGGGAAAATAATTATTTGAACCCCTGCAGATTTTGTAAGTTTGCCCACTTACAAAGAAATGAAGGGTCTATAATTTTTATCATAGGTGTATTTTAAATGATAGAGACAGAATATCAACCAAAAATCCAGAAAAACACATGATACAAATGCTATAAATTGAGTTGCAGTTCAGTGAGTAAAATAAGTATTTGATCCCCTACCAACCAACAATAATTCTGGCTCCCACAGACTGGCCATGTACTCATGTGGTACACAGATTCGTCCTGTCAATTTAAGAAGGTACTCCTAATGACAACTTGTTATGTGTATAAAAGACACCTGTCCAAAGTATCTCTTTCTTGGCCACCACCATGGCCAAGACCAAAGAGCTGTCAAAGGACATCAGGGACAAGATTGTAGACCTGCAGAAAGCTGGAATGGGCTACAAGACCATCAGCAAGAAGCTTGGTGAAAAGGACACAACTTGTGGAGCGAGTATTCGCAAATGGAAGAAATACAAAATAACCATCAATTGCCCTCAGTCTGGAGCTCCATGCAAGATTTTGCCTCATGGGGTAAGGATGATCATAAGAAAAGTGGTGGATCAGCCCAGAACTACACAGGAGGAGCTTATGAATGATCTCAAGGCAGTTGGGACCACTGTCACCAAACAAACCATTGGTAACACAATATGCCCCCATGGATTGAAATCCTGCAGCACCTGCAAGGTCCCCCTCTTCAAGAAGGCACATGTACAGGCCCGTCTGCCGTTTGCCAATGAACATCTAAATGATTCAGAGGATTGGGAGAAAGTGCTGTGGTCAGATGAGACCAAAATTGAGCTCTTTGGTATTAACTGAACTTGCCCTGTTTAGAGGAAAAAAAATTCTGACTATGACCCTAAGAATACCATCCCTACAGTCAAGCACGGAGGTGGAAACATTATACCTTTAGGGATGTTTCACTGCTAAAGGTACAGGCTGACTTTGCCACATTGAGAGGTCAATGGACGGGTCCATGCGTTGTAAAATCTTGGATGAGAGCCTTCTTCCCTCTGCCAGAAAACTGAAGATGAGTCATGGATGGGTCTTCCAGCATGACAATGACCCAAAACATACAGCCAGGGCAACAAAGGAGTGGCTCAAGAAGAAGCACATTAAGGTCATGGAGTGGCCTAGCCAGTCTCCAGACCTTAATCCTAGAGAAATTTTATGGAGGGAGCTGAAACATTTGTTGTCAAGCAACAGCCAAGGAATCTTAAGGATTTAGAGAAGATCTGTAAAGAAGAGTGGACCAAAATCCCTTCTGAGATATGTGCAAACCTGGGAACCAACTACAAGAAATGTCTTACCTCTGTGCTTGCCAACAAGGGTTTCTCCACCCAGTACTAAGTCATGCTTTGCTTGGGGATCAAATATTTATTTTACTCACTGAACTGCAACTCAATTTATAACATTTGTGCCGTGTTTTTTATGGATTTTTGGTTGATATTCTGTCCCTGTGTATTAAAATACGCCTATGATAAAAATTATAAACCTTTCATTTCTTTGTAAGTGAGCAAACGTACAAAATCTGCACGGGATCAAATAATTATTTTCCCCACTGTATGCAATATATCACTGCAATACATGCAATTTGCATCATGTTTTATCAATTTGAAGACTTTGCAAGTAGAGTAGTTCATGTTTCACATGATTTTTGTGGACTGAGTGGTGTCAGCCCTGTCCGGTTTTCTTTTGCCAACCTACTGAGACCCTCCCACTCTCCTGTCATTATAACATAGAGACTAATCATTCTGTATTGCCAAGATTAGGACTGACAGGGCTAATTACTCTTCTTGAGACAACACATACATTGAGCACAGCTAAATTGACAGCTGAATATTAGGTGTATAGGGCAGGTCAAATAGGCAAAGCAAAGAGAAGATAATTAAAGAGGAGGTAGTAGATAAATATAGAATGTGCAAAAAATTATCTTTGGGTGCAAATTGCCTAAGGCAGTGGTCTCCAAACTGTGGCCCAGGGGTCAAAGGTGTCCATTTGCTTGTCTTATATCTGGCCCTTGAAAAACTATTCCTTCAACTGACACCATTGATGGGGCACTATTCCTCCCACTAAAGCCAGTGATAGGTCACTGTTTTCTCCCACAGATGCCTGGACACCTTCTATTCCCACTTACCCCTCTAAAGCCTGAAGAACAGTAAAATGGCCCCTTGTTTAGAAAGTTTGGAGAACCCTGGTCAAAGGGAAGAAACTGAGTTTATGAATTATGAGCCTAAGGCTCCATTTACACTATGCAGGTGCAAGAGACTGCATGCATTTCCGAGCATCACGTGTAGGGCAGCCCATTCATTTTCTTGGGCTACCCTATGTATGTGTGAGAAATATAGAAAGAAAGTCCCTAACCCTTTTTCAAAAACAAGACACACCGAACTGCATGATGCTGCAGCACCATGCGGTTTTTAGCAAACAGAAACAGTTAACAGATGCGTGGGGATGTCATTATCATTAATGGCCCTGACGCATGTTTGCTAAAGGGTAGCATGATCCTATGCATATTGGGAAAACATGCGATTTTGCGCACGTTCTCGACAAGCACAAGGTGTGAACCTAACCTGAGAACTCAGTGGTTTATATGAGCGGTGAAGGGTTGTGATTTTTGCTTGAGTGCATTTGGTTCCTCCTCTGTTTTGAAGGGAATATTGGAAAGACAGATATAAGGTGTCACTAGCATGCCCAGTCCACCTTGAAATATGACATAATCCTTGTAGACAAAAATGCCTTGGGTGGTGACGCCAAACAGAAAACAGAGTGGAGTTTTGAGAATAACAATGTAACATAAAACGTCATTAAAAAACATTTAAAGCTCCTGCTGCCAGTAGATGAAATGGTTTTCATACTTTCATCTCGCTAAACTGTTTTGCAGACGCAAGGCTTGATAAATAACCATTGTAATTTCTGGTAGACCAGCTTGTCATTAGAGGCTTGATTTATCCCGAGCTACTCCTGTGATGTTTGCAAAAATTCTAAACATTTTTGACAACATTAAATGCGGTTGGAGTGCAACTCGGCGAGTAGGGCTCAAGTTGACTTGCAGTGACATCTGCTGGAATCCCATTACTACTCTGCTGAATGTTATTACTCATGTCTGGGCATATGAATGTGAACTAGCTTCCGAGCCAGAATTTCAGAAGATGCTTTTCGAATGTGTGCTGCCAAGGAAAAGTTGATGTCAGGAACAAATTCCAGGTAGTGAAAGCGTTCTAAAGAGCCTTTTTATTTATGAAGACTACGAGAGACAACACTTTGTCAAGTCACACAATGCAGGAGATGAGGGGCCTGGAAGCTGTACAGCTAGGATGGAAAATGTGGCTTTCTTTACTATTTTTTAATAAAAAATGATGTTCACACCAGTTTTGGACAGCTTGTAGTCCCACAGCTGTTGAAGAAGATGTCCTACCTTACGGTCACTCTTTGTACAATAACTCCAGTTTAAACAAAAGCCTTTCTTATAGTAGAATCTGTTCTGAGAGGACGATAAAGGACTATTGTATAATACAAATAATGATGCAGCACAGCTAAAACAGTGTCTCTTAAATAAATGAGTCCCAAATGACAACACAAAAAAAGTCCATAAATATGTAAATGTGGCCAACCACCAGTGAATTCCAGATACCACGGTCTTCACTTCAACGGATCACCCACGTGTTACATGCATAACACCCTGTGAACCATACAGTATGTGCCCACCTCCTGGACTAGATCTTAATAAATAATGAAGGTCAAACACACTTTTTACCCTCTAGGGCTATACTTCAACTGGCTCCCAGTAACAGGCACAGGAATCGACACATGAACTGGAGCTTCTGTTTGACCTCCTTCTCTCTGTTTGACATGTCGTCATGCAAAAGCAATAGAACCAATAGTGCTCTCCATACGTTTTATAAACAATTTAATAAACTTTAAAACGGGACATTCACAAACAAATGCACTCTCAGCGCCATGTTTTTTGAATAGTAAAAAAGCAAACCGCCTTCTCACTGCAGGGTCTCCACACCGTCCGGTGGTGGCATCAAATGTGCTGCGTTGACTCCTATATGTGTTACATCTCCAAAGGCATCCTCAATATTACCTGTCAGTTTTGGATAGCTTGTAGTTCTGCAGCTGTTGAAAAAGATGTCCAGCCTGACAACCTCTCTTTGTAAAATTAATCCAGTTTAAACAAATGGCTTCCTAATAGCAGAACATGCTCTGAGAGGATGATAAAGGACTATTGCAGACTTCTTATTCTGCAGGGCTCATTCACACTATATGCATTGGGCTGCACTACTCAGCCTTGGCCAACACAGTCCCATGGGATAGGCAAGATAATGTGCCTTATGTCCCAAGGCAAACTGCATTACCCCTTTGAAAACGTGCGGTCTGCACGAAACATGTCAGGGGAATCCCTCAATGCGACGCTGTATATGAATTTGTACCTATGGAACTTATCTACAAGCCAGTATATCTGATGTGAGTGCCTTCCTTTGATACATTTGGTTTTTATTGAATAAAGACAAAATTACACTTTTGGTACCATCTTGCCTTCCTGGCTCGTTATTTTACGAGCCCCTTTAAGGTGGATTTACTTCTGGAGTCTGAACGGCGTTGGATCCACTGGTGAGTCTGAGGTGGACCTTGAGCGCGACTAACATCATCTTCGAGAGTCCGCCACTGCGCTTGATGACATCATACCGGTCACCAGATTCTGATGCCTTTACAGAGTATATGCAACGCGCAGTTTGTATGTATTTCTGGTAAACACATTACTATACCATTACCGCATGGAATTTTGATTATTAAGGTATACAACCTGACCAGTTCAACCACTGGTGGATGATCTATCACCCTACGGAATATTTAGTACTAATGTATATAGTCTGATGAGTTCAGCTATTGGAAGACTTTTATCTGGGACTATCTTTTAACTGATGAACATTTATATAAACGTACTTGGATCATTGTCTTGTATGTTAAACATTTAGCGCTGCATACCCAATATTTGCATTGTGGTGGTGTATGCAGAAAAAGGACATGCTGTATTATTTTGCAGGGCAACAGGTTGAGACGCACTGCACAGCATCGCACTGCTCCTGCATAGCGTATACCAGCGGCCACACATTATATGCGCACTGCTGGTGTGAATGGACCTTTTCTGTTTTACTGCTGCTGAACTTTAAAGTAGATCTAGAACATAACTGAATGATATTTAGTCTGCTGCAGCACTGTTTATCATTAACAGTTGGCTTTTTTAAAAATATGAATTACTGTTTGCACCCCTTTTGCATCCCTATTTGCTTCTCAGTGCTGATCTCCTAAAGTCTCTTTACACCACATGCACTTGCTCCAGCATGTCTGCCCATCATTATTCTGGAACGGCTTCCTTGCAGCAGTGGACAATGCTTGTGCAACAAGCGTTAACAAGGCTGCTTGCAGTTTGCACCATGGATGCATGTAACAGAGTGACTATGCATCGTTACTGAGGTGAGGGGCTGCTCAGAACCGGGATTTAAGCATGTTGAGTATATGGAGTGGCTTCTTAACCGCATTAGCCAGCCCACTGACGCGTTTCACCCCACCCATCGGGGCTTGGCCACAGCCTCTGTGACCAAGCCGCAATGGCCAGGGCGAAATGCATCACCTCATGCTTGACTCCCAGGGCTGGTTCAGAGTGGCGTCCGCTCCCCCTTACCTCATTCAAACTGCTGGAACGGACTCTGCTCCCTTCATTCCCTTGCCAGAGGGGTGACTCTTCTTGAATCCGGCTTCAGAGCGGCGCCACTAAGCTTTACACACGGTCTACAGAGTAACTATGCAGCTGTGCAATTGGCAGACAGTTGTTGTCACCCAAAAACAGGAACTACCTGAATAAGGACTTTCATGGCAGGAAACTAATTAGTATTATAATGAGAGCTGCAGATTTAAACCGTTTGAAAAATACTTTTCTTAATCATTCCTTATGGGACATAGGATGAGGTACACTGGGATATGCTGCTGCCTTTACAGGCTAAGTTCGCCTTTTAAAAAAACAACCTCCCCCTTGGTTTTGCAGTTAAAAATGTGCTTTTTTTTTTTTCTCTTACACTAGAGCTTGCAAAGCATTTCACACACAATCAGTGGATTGTGGGTGCAATGTCAGGCTCCAGCAGACACAACTGACAACTCTCTGCCCATTCCTCTATACAGACAGTTACTCAGCTGCAGAAAGTTGAAATGAACTATGAGGGCCCTCATGAGCACCCTGTCAGTTCATTGAGAACTACAAGCCATCTGCTGCAGTGGCAGATGGGTCCTATAGTTCATTCATTCACAGATTGCTGGGAATGAATGACGCAGCTGTGCAGCAAAATATGTCAGCAGGTACGGAGAGAGGACCCCCCACCTGCAGTCACTTGCGGGGTGAATGGGGCTTGGGGGGGAGTGGGGAGGTAACATGTTACTAAAGGTGAACTTATCTTTTAAGAGATTGTACGCTGGCAAAACAAAGCTGTAATGACAGTCCGGTATAACCCCTTCCATTCCCCGCAAGCCTAAAGCTTTACCTAAAGTGAGCAGACAGGATTCTCTAAAGGGACCCTTAGCCTGTTAAGACCCTTCCATTGCATTCCCTCATGCACACAGACCTGTTTAGTGACTGGCCTTGCATAAAGTATCTACTGCTTCTAAGCATTTTCCTCAGCAATAACCTATATAGGAAGGGTTCCCCCCTTGGGGAAGCAGACATTGCCCGTCTTACCAAGACTCTTAACAGTCCCTGTTGAGGACATCCATTGTTTTAAGAGACATTAGATAAATGGCTAAAATACCTTTCTAATTCATTATTTTCCCTCGCAGGTCCCATTTCTATATTTATAATAATACAAATTTCTGCAGAAAAGTAACAACATTTCAGGAAGGCATAGGCACAATAGGGAATAGCCTGCCATATGAGGTTTGGTGTTTAAAAATGCTGATCCTGATTATCCTTTATGCCTGACCAACAGGACCAGGCAAGTCTTGGCATGGTGGGTCACAAGTTTGGCGCTGGAATCAGGATAAATGCTCCTCCCAATGAGTTGGGATGAGTTTGGTTTTTCCTTTATAACTGGACCTCTCATCTGCAAGGCCATATGACCAGAATTCAGTCAGACGATAGTATGGCAGTGGCTTACATCAAACATTGTACTAGATAGGAGAAACACATCTATTTCTGGCTTGGGCAGAACTTCCCAGCCTGGTCCACCATGTACAGCCTTCAAGAAAGCTGGGATAGGTGCAACCCATCAGGCACGTGGTGACGTCATCACACTGGGTGGAGCGAGGACATGCGATTTTTATATATCTTACTGTGAGTGGCAGTTTTTATTTCAAATACATTTATTTTAGCTGTCTACACTATTAGTATCTTTCTTTGTGCTTTCCCATGGGAATTCCTCCAGTAGAGTGGAGGAGACTTTTAAAGGACCCGGAGTCTTGCTGACAGTATTATGTGTCTGAAGCACTTCTGATGTCCATTTTATGGTGGGGCCTGTGAGATCAGGTGAGAGGACACCCATAGGGGATTTTGGTGGTGGGCAATTGGTGGTCCTTTTATGGTGAAGTTTGGTGCTTACTGGATTACTGAGATGATAAGGATCTCTATTACATGAGAACTGAAGTGGTATACGGGACTTGGCTACAGAGTGGACATATACATTCATATTTATGCTGCACTTTAAATGGCTTCATTTGATTGATTTCACATTGGATTGTGTATGGGACTTTGTTTTACTGAATCTTATATTTAAGTAACACTTAATTGTGCACTTTGATATACGTTTTGTTTTTTTCTGATATATGTATACAGTTAGTTAGGTGTAGTCTACGGCAACTGTTTGGTGGAGAGATCTCCTTATAAATGCAGAACTGTAGTACCTTCCCCACTGGGAGAGAGAGCTTGGCGTGGGAGCATGTGTTCAGATAAGTAAAAATATGAAAGCCAGATCGGGGGGGTTATTTTAGTTCTAGTCAGTCACTGATCACCAATAATGGGGGGGGGGGAAAGCTCACAGCCTGCTATTCACCACCAATGCTGGTGGGGGTACATTACTATCATTGACCACCAATGCTGCACAGTTACTACCAATAACCAGTGAAGGGGAAATTATTGTGGCCACTTACACCAGTTTTGGGGGTTACTATTAATGCCAATGACACCAAAGCTGAGACTTATTTTACTCCCACACTACAAGCCACACACCATGAAGTGACTGCCACTTGGGGTGTACTACAGGCGGTGAACGTGCCACATTTTTCTTCATGATACTTTGAAGGCATTCTTCCTATGTGTAAATGTTGGTAACTATGAAGGGCATAGCATCCCTGAGTTTTTGCACAATGGGCAGATTGATATGCTATCTGTGATATCTTTACATAAAGTTGCAACTGTACTTACAGTTGCTGTTGTCTGCCCTCCACCAGGTATATTCTTCTCCCAGCCCTTTATTTCTTAATTATTAGTGGAAATCATTTTGATGTATTGGGTGGGGGTTAAAAAAATAATCCGACCTGGGTGCCAGATATGCTAGGTAAACCACTGGGTTACATTACCATTGCAAGAATTAACTTTTGATTGTGAAGGGACAGCCTAGCCCGGTGGTCTCCAAACTGTGGCCCAGGGGCCAGATGCAGCCCTTTGCTTGCTTTTATCTGGCCCTTGGAGCACTATTTCATCCACTGACACCAAGAATGGGGCATAATTGCCCCCGTGACACCAATGAAGGGGCGCAATTCCTCCCAATGACACGCATGATGGGGCACAATGCCTCCCAATGACACGGCACAATTCCCCAATGACACCAACGATGGGGCACAATTCCTCACGCTGGCACCAAAGATGGGGCATTGTTTGCTCCCACTGAAGCTGAGACATTTTCTACTCCCAATGCCCACAGTCTGCCCCTCCTAAAGTCTGAAGGACAGTAAACTGGCCCTTTGTATAGAAGGTTTGGAGACCCCTGGCCTAGCCGATAAAACTTGCTAACGTGGGAAGTTACCTTTGCCCAAGTCTGCTCCTTGTAGATTGGAAATTTAAGCTTCTTCTGCTTCCCCTCTCTGTGGTTTTCAGTAATGACTGTGTAAGCAGGTCCAGTTATAAGTTAATGAAGTGTGTGACTGGCTGTCATACCTACATAAATTGGTTAACATCAGCCAAACCCTTAATGGATTAAATTAGGCTAGTCGGTCTGTTGAAAAGGTAATTTGTAACACATCCGTTAGCGTGAAAGCATTCTACATAGTGGAATCCAAGTGCTCTGGCTGACAGAAAATGTTTTATATTGTTTGACTTTATAACTATAATCGTCATTTTTATTATTATTTATTAAACACAAAATGTATTTTTTAGTTTGTTTGCCACCATGCCTAAGGGCCGGTTCATACCACAACGCTGTTCAGGAAAGCCCCATTCCACGCCATGTTCAAAACGCACCACCTTTGCGATCTGCTGCAGGTACCAATTTATTGTTAATGCCAAAAACCGCAGATCGCAATCGCAGTTTTCATTTGCAGACACCAGATTACATGGCACTGCTGTATCATGCGATTTAGTGCGGTTTGTTTTTCAAAAACTTTCAGGGGTGTGGAAATTTTTGAAAAAACTGCTTGGGACTAAATTGGTGCCCCAATCTACTTGTCCCTCATGACAATCTACTCTTCCAAGTAAAAGAAAAAAAATGTTTTAACCAAAACTGTATTTAAATTGTAGGTGATATTAGGAATGTCTGGGGCTTTTAAAAACAAAAGGGGCTTTATGGCGACTTTAACATTTAATATTTTTAACATTGCGCTGTTTACCTCCTCCTCCCCTCCCTGCCTGTCTCCAGCACCGCACCCGGGGACTAGCAGAGAGGATAGAGACCTTGCAGTGTAATGAGCACCAATTGGCTGCTCGCCAAGAAAGGGTGGGTCAGGGTTTATATTTTATCCCTTTTGCTGCCAGAGCCGTTTTTGCGTTTTCGCTGCCAAAGCCGTTTTTTGCACACATTGTAAAAATAATTTTAGGCCTGAAGATTACAAAAAAACCCCAAACATTACAAAGTTAATTTTAGGGCACAAAAAAAACAATAAATTACCCCATGTTTTTGTAAAATATAAAAGATGAGTTTGCACCGAGTAAATAGATATCCAACTTGTCAAACCTTTAATTTGTGTTCACTTGTGAAATGGCGATGAACTTCAGTACCCTATATTTTCTATAGGTCCTTATAGGTCATTAATTTAGCATTACAGAGGAGATCTGGTGCTAGAATTGTTGCTTCCATTCTGGCGTATGCAGCGATATGTGATGTTTTCATGTGTAGGTGCCCCAGCGCGTGCTTTTATGGGGATGGTATGTGCTTGGGTTTCATTTTCTACAATGAAAAAAGTCCCCTATGTGATGATTTTATGGTGACAGGTTCTCTTTATCGAGGCATCTAGGGTCTGCATGTCACCCCTGTGCTCCACTGAATGTAATGTAGTGCACATCGCACCGCATTACATTCTATCAACGGGGACCCGGAAGTGGCATCATAACGTCACTTCCGGGTCAGGACTAGAAGGAGAGGGGAGCCTGGGGAGACCTCACGGGGGAAGGGGGGAGTTGGAGAGTCTGGCACTGTGTGGAAGCAATCGGGCAGCAGCTACCACCTGACAGGTGAGCCCTCTGCTTGCCCGCAGCAGGGCTAGAGGTATAAAAAAACTACCTGCCCGACGCGTGGAACTACATGTCCCGGGCATCAGGCGATAGGAATCGAACATCCCTGTACTTTTTATGCGCACTGGTGCAATTCGCAGCCTATTCTGATACATAGGCTGTCAAATAGCAGTGTAGGGGATCGCACAGGAATCACACAGGAATGTGGACCATGTTCCTGCGCAATTCTATTGTGAACCAACCCTCACTGTTTTCTTCAGCAAATCATTTTTGTGGCTTTGTTGTAAAGTTTCTAGCTTGGATCCTGGCAATAACAGCACTTCCTGCTGAAGGCTGACTTAGATACCCCCTTGCCTTGCAAATAGCAGCAGCGTTGTCAGCCTGCCATGTGTGCTTCTTGAAAGCACCATTATCTATTGGTCTGTGTATATAGGTAGCCCATTGGCCAACTGAAGGAGCTCACACAGCAGGGTGACAACACTGCTGCTAATTTCGGGGTGTTGACTTAGTGCTGTAAACCTCCAGCAAGAAATACTCATAGGAAGGATCCCCGGGTAACAAACTATTTGATTTATGGAGAAAAACTGTAGACAACGAGCCATAATGCCAAACATACTGAAAAATAGATTTTGGATTTACAGACAGTTCAACTTTTTTTACAAAGTAGCAACATATTTCAGTTTATGTTTCTTTATTTAAATCCATGTAGCAAAAGACCAAGATTTCACATCAAACTGATTTTGCGCCTTTTCCTTTGATATCCTTCCACAGATTTTGCTGCAGGCAGCTTTGTGTACAATTTACCCCTGGCAGTGCGCAATTGTTCAGTTTGTAATTGAAATCAGTGGATGCATCAAAAGTCTGTACAGGCACAATGGATCATGAATAAAGCAGATCTAAACTCTGTCACAAAAATATCATACAAGCTTTAGCATACTAAAGTAGAACGCCATATAACAGAATAAACTCTCCAGCGCTCCAGGGATCAAATTCCAAAGGAAAGCCAGGGGAACCAGGACCACAGTCGCCTATGGGTAGCCTTTTCGGAGATGCTGCCCTCCTCAGATAGGGAAATCAACAACTGAAAAATGAGCAAACAGGAGGCGCAAACCCCTAGTACATTATCCAAGGTTTATTAACCATTTCCCGTCTGGCCCATGTATATAAACGGCCGGATTGGAGCAGTGCAGGGGAGGGTGGCCGTGTATAAACGTCCTCCCCGCTTCCCTGTTTGTGCACGCTCCCTGGGAGCACGCAGCACCGCGATCCAGTGCCCGCTGTGTCCGGAACACCGATCGCTGTACGGGACCTCTGTGTGAGGTCCCGATCATGTGATCACTGATTGGCCAATCAGTGATCACATGAAAAGTAGTATGGGCAGCACAGTGGCTAAATGGTTAGTACTTCTGCCTGGCAGTACTAGGGTCATTGGTTCGAATCCCAGCCACGGCACCACCTGCCTGGAGTTTGCATGTTCTCCCGGGTACTATGGTTTCTTCCCACACTCCAAAGACATGCTGGTAGGTGAATTGGCTCCTGTCTACATTGTCCCCAGTATGTGTATGTATGAATATGAATTAGGGACCTTAGATTGTATGCCCCTTGAGGGTTAGGGACTGATGTGAATGTACAATATATATATGTAAAGCGTTGCGTAAATTTACAGCGCTATATAAGTAACTGTAATAAATAAGATGTCACTTCTGGTAAGCAAGAGGTCACATAGTACAAGGCTATTCACAACAGCCTTGTACCATGTGACAAGCTGTGACCAATCACAGCTCACACAGTATTTCTCAATGGCTGCAGGAATGCAGCCAGAGAGAAGGAGAAATTATTGCTTTTACAGCCTTTCAATCAGTGTAATAAAAAAAAAATCTTCATCACCCCCCACAAGTAGTACAGTGTCACTATGGTGACACTATACTGCTAGGGTGACAGTATGTTAAAAAAAAAAACATAAATAATAATTTAAAATAAAAATGTAAAAACAAATTTTGAAAAATGATCATTTTTGGTTATAAACTAATTTGGGTTATTTTGGGATAACTGAATACATTTTGGCCAAGATTTATGAAGAAAGATTATTTATTTGCAAAATTTTATAAGAAAAACACTTTTTTTAAAAATTTTTGGACTTTTTCATTTATATAGCAAAAAAAATATAAATCCCAGTGGTGAATAAATACCACCAAAGTTTTATCTGTCTCAAAAAAGTGCTAAACAATTCATATGGGTACAGTGTTGCATGACCACACAATTGTCATTCAAAGTGTGATAGTGCTGAAAGCTGAAAATTGGCCTGGACAGGAAGGGGGTAAATGTGTCTGGACTTGAAGTGGTTAAAGGTAAAAAGGGATGAAAACATACAAACATGGCATAAATGTAAACCTTAGTAGAATGGTAGAGATGGCCATAACAATGGTCTGACTGTCAGTGTGGTCGGCTAGTTGACGCGTTTCAGGAACGAGTCCCTTTCCTCAGAGCCTGACCACACTGACAGTCGGACACCCACCATTGTTATGGCCATCTCTACTGCTCTACTAAGGTTTACATTTATGCCATGTTTGTGGGTATGTTTTCATCCCTTTTTACCTTTAATAAACCTTGGTTAATGCACTAGGGGTTTGTGCCTCCTGTTTGCTCTTTTTTAAAGTAGAACTCCAGGCACATATGTATGTGTATTTTTTATGTGCAAAAAAAGTTACATCTGCCTTGGTGTACTTAACCTCTTCACGCCGGCGTGCGGCCTCCCGGTGTCTGGGCCTTGACGCTGAGCAATTAACAAAAACATATGTGCGTGCAATTAACAAAAACATATGTGCTGAGACCAGGCTCCCTGCGTGTTCCCAGCACACATGTCCAGTACTCACAGAAAGGTCCCGATCTCCTCTTTCGATCAGGACCTTTCCCAAACATGTGTCCGCCGTGACGGCGAATCACGGTGGTCACATGACCTTAAAACCCCGCCTCCCAGCTTCTGAAACCCTTAAAGGGCCGGGAGGCGCCGGTGCCAAGAGGTTAAGCTCCATGCACACTAGCTTAAATAAATGCCAGTGCTGTTGGCAGAAAAAAACACTAATTTTGAGCTTTTTTTGTACTAGCATTTAGGAATGTTTAGTGCTTTTTACTGCCTGCCTCTGAAAAACAAAAAACAGAAGGTTTTTTTTCCTGCCTCTAAACGTTGAGCTTAAAAAATGCCTCTAGACTACCTAACGCTCATGGATTCATAGGATATTAGTTGCTTCAGGCAAAATGCTAAACTCAGGAGCATGGAGCCTTAATGTACAGATCGCTGAACTTTACTGTAACATGAATCAGTTTATGCTGAATATCTATCAATGTAGAATACGTGGAGATCTTGCCATGATGATTTTCTGTTGTAGGGTGACAGCTGTTTCTCAGTTGTACACCTGCCTTGTCCCAGGTTGAGTTTGCATGCAGCCGTGTCGACACACATTGTGTGGCCATGGTCCACTGTTGTCACTTTCTTGAAGCAGATTCAGAGCAATGCAGGTAATTTCCCGAGCCAATGCATGTAAATAGGATGTGGCTAAAAGAGGCCAGCAACAGTGAGATCCAAAAAAAGATGGAAAAATGGTAAAAAAAAACTGTATTCTATGAAAATATAAAATGCAATTGTTTATGATATACAGTGTTTTAGCAAACAAAATGTCATCCAGTTTGGTTTCACATCTGCCAAAATAGGAGCTATTTACAGTATACACTTTTTGGCTCTACTCTTCTGTCTTACAGTATATTGTAAAGCGCTGAGCAAGCTGTTGGCGCTCTGTAAATCCTTTATAATAATAATAATATTAAAGTAAAAGCAACACCGTTTAGGTCACTCATCCAGGTTATCATCATTGTTTTTTTATTTTTCTTGCAGCAGTTCTAGAGGAAGCAGCGGTAAAGTGAGGCACAAACGGCAGGCGCTGCAAGACATGGCGCGACCATTGAAGCAGTGGCTGTACAAGCATCGGGACAACCCATATCCAACGAAGACCGAGAAAATCCTCCTGGCACTTGGGTCACAGATGACTCTGGTTCAGGTAAATACAGTAAAACATTGCTGCTGTTAAATAGTCTACATACCCCACTGCAGCAAAAATAAGAGAAAAGTCACATAACCAAATTATAGGGTTAGTGATTGAGAAAGAGCTTGGTGTTCTTGTTCCACCTTTATATTAGGGCCCCTGAGGCATTTTATTTTCTCCTTTGCCTATTTCCCTCTTTTAGGTTTTGCCTACCAATACTTGATACCATAGGCCTTGACGATGATGTGGTTTTTCATCAACCAATAGTGGATTGTATTGCCATTGCCGCCCTTCCTAAATATGAAGGTCGGAACTGCATAGATTTAGAACCAATATGGTTCATAAATGACAGCTAAAGGGAAAAAAGGATCTTTGGCCAAAATAAATAATAACTTTTAGGTCTGGTCGTCATCCCAGCACATACATATTTCAAAAGAAAAAAAGCATTGGAGATAAACACTAAGCCAGTCATGGCCAGTCCAGGTGTTATGTAGCAGACGTTTTTGACATGGCTCAGTTAAATTGATTCATATAGAGGGGATGAAAAGCATAATGTTTTATTTTTTATCTTAAACTAAAATGTAAAAAAAATGCCCATTTTAGCATCTCCCTATGTCCCATAAAGACTTAGCTTTGTAACTTTATTGCCTTTCTTTATGGTGTGCTGTATTTGAAAGTTATACTGCTTAGTTCCTTTTTGACCTATTATACAAGAGAAATCTGCGAATGTCGATTGTATATGTAAATGCTGAGTACAGAAGGATGGTAAGCGAGCGCTATCTGAAACTCTAAAATAGCCACTAGAACACCAAAAAGGCAACCAAATCAAACCTTCCAAACACTATAAATACAAATAGGTGCAGCGCTGAATGTGCGTGGAAAACTGAACCATGACAATATTAAATGGCATAATGAATAGATATAAGATATAAAATATGTAAAATATAAAGTGCAAAGTCATAAATCACCCTAAGGTGAAAAAGCTGAATGGAATGTCCCAAGGTAATGGAAAAAAAAAGCCCACGTGGGGATCCGGTAGATCCTGATGAGTGCGTGGGGAATAAATCCAGTGTAGCAAACAATGAGTGTAAAATGAATAAAATGCGCACTGAATGAAGTGCGTCAAAAATTTGCATATGAGATTAGCCTGTCTCATCAGGTATGGTAATGGTCATATGCAGCCAGGATAGGGTCAGGATCTTACACCATCTGGTCTCGTCTAGAGTTGGGTACTCCAGGGACCTTACTGCGTATCACTGTCTGGGATCCCTTAAAACAGGTTCTGCGGGTGGAGGCTCTCAGTGAGTAAGCCCAGCACCCAATGATGATGTGCAAACGCGTCAGGGGGGCTACAGTTTCTGGACGTCTGACCACCGCTGGTGGCCATCCTGAATTTTACATGGTCAGTTTCTATTTCATTTATTTCTCTTGTATTTTATTACACCTTTGAAGCAATAAACAAGTATCTACGGTATCACACTATGTGGTGTCCTTTATTGGGCTCTCTTCACTGAGAGCCTCCAACCGCAGAACCTGTTTTAAGGGATCCCAGACGTTGATACGCAGTAAGGTCCCCGGAGTACCCCACTCTAGACGAGACCAGATGGTGTAAGATCCTGACCCTATCCTGGCTGCAGATGACCATTACCATACCTGATGAGACAGGCTAATCTCATATGCATATTTTTGACGCACTTCTGGTGAGTGCGCATTTCATTTATTCTACACTCATTGTTTGCTACACTGGATTTATTCCCCACGCACTCATCAGGCTCTACCGGATCCCCACGTGGGCTTTTTTCCATTACCTTGGGACATTCCATTCAGCTTTTTCACCTTAGGGTGATTTAAGACTTTGCACTTTATATTTTATATATTTTATATCTTATATCTATTCATTATGCCATTTAATATTGTCATGGTTCAGTTTTCCACGCATATTCAGCGCCGCACCTATTTGTGTTTATATGTAAATGCTGAATGATTCACACGGTAGATGTTATGATCATGGTGCAAACCAACATTTTTTCCTGTGTCTATGGGTACCTTAAGATGTTTCCTAATCTAACACTGCCTGATCATAATTAGATTTAGCAAGGACCGAAGATAACCTCTTACTTATACAAGAGAAACCTGCGAATGTCGATTGTATATGTAAATGCTGGATGATTCACATGGAAGATGTTATGATCATGGTGCAAACCAACATTTTTTTCCTGTGTCTATGGGTACCTTAAGATGTTTCCTAATCTAACACTGCCTGATCATAATTAGATTTAGCAAGGACCGAAGATAACCTCTTACGTGGACCAGGTTTTTTATATTTAAGCACCGGCTAGTGAGTTTCTAGCCAAAAGAGACAAAAGAGATGCACAGCACAGATTGCCAGATCTGCTGGCAAATGTGTTGAGCAGGTGCTACAGATGAACCCAAATTTTATTAAGGGATAGTCTTCTGTTTAGTAACTTTAGCTTTGACCTTTATCGAGTAAATTAGTTTGGCTCCCTGCCACAATCTGCTTGATTTTTTTGTTCTTCCTACAGTAAAATCCATCACAAAAGCTTTCCCTAAAATGTTCCCATATGCTGTTTGGAGAAGAACTGATGTGTCTATAGGAGAGTAAGGTACTGTGAAGGGACAAGCTAGGCCTAGACTACACCCATCATTGTGTAATCCCATACATTTGGTAAAAATCATCTTTAGCTCCGGTATTTTCTTTCTCCTTGGTGTAACATTTCTGAGCTGACCTGATGAGGTGTAATGGTTAGCTCCTGAAAGCGTGTCTATAAAATCCTCTTGTTAGAACAGTAAACCTTTTTCTCCTCCGTTTCTGCCTCTATGAAATTACATGATATTCGATGCACAGAAGGATTCATTTACTGTTCCCAAAGAAGCCATCCTGTTCAGGAGGCCAGCCTCCTGTTTAGCAAAATAAGAGCGCTTCCTGCTCAAAGGCAATTCATGCTTCTCTCTTGTGGTCATATCACTGTTTGTTGGATATTAATGTGGCCTTGGAAGGTTAGCTTTTTGTTCAGCCCAATTTCATGTTGATGTTTTACAAATGTTTAGTTAGCTTTGGAAGGTCAAGCTACTGTATTTAAACTGTTAGTGTTGGCCTTCGAAGGTTAGCTTACTGTTCTTCAGCTGTTTGTGTAGATGGTCAGCCTATTGTTCATCTACTGTTCATTTTGACCTTGGAATTTTAGCCTACTGTTCATAGGTTGTTCATATCGATGTGGGAAGGCTAGCAGATTGTGCATTGACTTTTCATGTTGACCTTAGATGGTCAATCTACTGTTCATCAGCTCTCCAGCCTACCAGCCTATCAGCTCTCCAGCCTATGATCCATTCCATCTGCTTTTCGTGTTCATCTTGGAAGGAGAACCTACTGTTTATTGGCTGTTTATGTTGACATTGGAAGATCAGACTACTGTTTTTAGGCTGCTGGTCAAGGGTTTTGACACTCCTGGTGCAAGGGCTATGCACCAGTAGCTAACAACAGCATCAAAGGGGAAGTCGGGTTAAAGCTGGACAATAGCCTATTAAGATTAAAGCCAAAACCAGAATGTCAAGCAGAAACAGGGTAAACAAAATCTAAAACACAAGTAGATAACGGAGGCAGACCTAGCTATCAACCATGAGTCAATGAGAAGACTTTGCTGTTTTCGTGTGCTCTTTCACCTTTAGCAGCCAAATTTCAGACAAATTACTAGTGCTTTACAATACTTAACTGCCCCTAAGGTCTTAGGGTTCTGAAGACCTTTTTCTACCCCATGGCAACAGCTTGTACCCGAGTCTAGAGAGTAACAAGTAAGGTGCACACAAGGGTTAGGATGGCCATGTATTATACAATTTTCTTGTTCAATTTACTTTAGAGTTACCTTCAATTATGTAGTGCAAGGGTCTTCCTGATTGCATACAAATTGAAAGTGTTTAGGTTTGACCTCATATTATTTGGTTTTGGTAAATCTGAAAGACAAAAGAAAATTGTATAATGTATGGCCAGCCTTCGTAGGGACCAGATGGACAAAAATGACAAGCGAGCTGAAGGCTGAATAATACCAGGATTGAAGTTCCCAAAAGTAAACACAAACTGATAATAAGTGATGGGGAGCAAATGCACTCTTTTGCAATCAAACAACTGGAGTTGGATCAGAAGGTTGCCAGGGCAGAATAAAAAGAAAACACAGTCATACATTAGGATAGGACCTATACTCAATGAAAGTCAAATAACACACATCAAGGTCCACAATCAATGTGCCAAGACCTGGCTACTAATAATGCATAAGTATTTATATCCTCAGGAATGGGAGAGACCAGTGATAGTGGTTTCTATCCACAGGCTGATAGGAGACACACAAAAGAGCAACAGAACAAGCAATGAGATGTGTGTAAAGAAGACACAAAAAGCAGGCAAAACCTGCAAGTTACCAATGGCAGCAAGAATGAAACCCTTTCAAAATTATTTATGTCTATAACTGTAAGGCTACTTTCACACTGATCCACCGCAAAAACACAGCAAAACCGCATAGGCCTTTTTACCGCGCTTTCTGAGCGTTTTTAAAGGACACGTTACTTAAAAACTGCACCAAAAACTCTTTTCAGAGGCGTTTTTGAGGCGCTTTTCAGGCATTTTTCAAGCGTTTTCTATTGATTTCAATGGGAAGAGGCGTTTTTGGGGCGTTTTTTTAAACTCACCAAACATGCCCCAAAGATGCTGCAAGCAGGAGTTTTTACACCGCACCGCAAGCACAATGCCTCAGTGTGAAAACATACATTAGATATACATTCAAATACATAGGGAAGCATTTTTCTTGAGCTTTTCAGGCACTTTTTTAACACAAAAATGCTTCAAAAACTCCTCAGTGTGAAAGTAGCCTAACTCTAATTCACATGTCTGTGAACAATCAAGCACAAGCAGTGTGAAAGTTAGTGACGAAAACTTCATCCAAATCAAGACTTTGTCAATTATGTACACTAGGGTTGAATAGGAGGTCAGGAAGGCCTCAGTATAAAATGCTATTGCTTCTATTTGAGATGTAACATTTAAAGTGTTTTGGACATCTTATACAGATGGGGTACTTTCCCCCAACTGTGTTGATGCCACAGGGCATACCCATAAAATGCTGATGTCTACCATATTATTAATGAAAACAGGGGGAAAGAGACAAGCTATATTCACTAAGATATCTCAGATGACACCATCCCATGTGTGTCCAAACGCCAAAATGGAAGAAAAGGGGGGCTTTTTGTGCAACACTGAGGACTCACACTAAATCAACAATGTTCATAAAAATATACCACTTTTTTTATATATAAAATATTAGATTTAAAATTTGTTTTTATATGGATATGTACAACTGTATGTACAACATGTGTAAATATTAGACCTTAACAATTTTGTGCATGTACTGCATTTCACAGCAGGACAGGGCAGGTATGCGATACAAGGTAGAATAATGTAAGAGTCTAATCACCAAAGTATGTACACTAGGACTGAATAGCAGGGCAGGTCTCAGTATGAAACAGTGTTGCTGGTACTTTACAGGTACCAGTTGAATAGTTTTGGACATCTTATTCAGATGCCATACAGAATACTTCCCAAGGAACTTCCAAACAGGGTGGATATCACAAGACAAGTCCATAAAATGTTGATGTAAAAATGTCTGCCATCTTGCCTGGAAAATATTTTCTAATTTCCCCATTTGGGGATCTCTGGTTAGGGCTAAGCAAAAGGAAGTCAAGATTGTTCGTACTGTTTTCCCCGTGACCTCTAAAGACGATAGGAACTGAGAATATTTGAACCCCTCTTTGTAAATTAATTTCCATACAAAGTAGCAAAGTTTCCCAATTATTAAATATCATACAGTTTTAAGCATCCTAGATGGAGGACATTGCTTGGCCACTGTACATGTATGATGTCTTATGCAACTGTTCAGATAGATTTAGCCAGTCCGGAACAGAAACACGTGGCCAAAGTGGTGGCCCTCATTAATAAGCGCCAAATGTCCTCATCAATTACAATATCCCTCCTGCTCTAAAGCGACATTTAATAATGGATTGCTGGCATCTACCGCAGTGTGAGCCCAAGAAAGATGTATAATTCAGACATCTCTGTTAGAGTGAGATTGTTTTGCAGTGGAAAATGAGGGATGGTTTTATGGATCCTGAGTCTAGTGTTACCTAACAGCATCTCGGTGCAAGACGCTTATAATTCAACTCATTGGCAAAACATCTCACTTTTTCAACACATGTGGACATGGTAAATCCCAAAGCTGTCGCGTAGCTAATCCCTAATACGTGACCTTTCCAGCGAATGGTTTTGCAGCTTATAAAACAAGGCAACACCGTGAAATAACAAGTCTAATAATTACACACAGAGCATAATGCGGGTTTGTTTCACCCTTTTTCTTGAAGAATGGGATACAGAAGTGATATACAAGTATGGGGAAAACAAAATGTATGAGAAGAGTTATTGCTGTTAATAACACATGGCCATGTACACTCCATTAATGTTTTTACAATGGCAACCCAGAAACACTGACGCTTTTGTAGCACTTATTTTTCAGTGTTATGCTGGTAATGCTTGTTAAAGAAGAACAGAGCTTAGTTCATATATAACTCTGCAAAAGAAGAATGCTATCTGCACCTAAATTGGGAGTATTTATTTATTACAGGTACTTATATAGAGCCATCAATTTACTCAGTGCTTTACATATATATTGTACATTCACATCAGTCCCTAACCCTCAAAGGGCGTACAATCTAATGTCCCTAACTTACATTCATACATACACATACTAGGGCCAATTAAGACAGGATCCAATTAACCTACCAGCATATCTTTGGAGCGTAAGAGGAAACCGGAGTACCTGGAGAAAACCCACACAGGCACAGTGAGAACATACAAACTCCAGGCAGGTGGTACCGTGGCTGGGATTCGAACCAACGACCCTAATACTGCCAGGCGGAAGTGCTAACCATTTAGCCAGAGTATAAATTAACTTCTCTGTAATTTCAGAAACATTATCACCCTTTGGATTAAAAGAGATACCAATTGGAAATGGTGTTCCTATGTGTTTAACTGCCAGGAGCACCTACGCAGATTTAAATTTAACATGTATCTAAAGCCAAGATTAAATATGTAATATATTGCAGCATTTCAGTCTTTAAATGTTGTGGTTCCATTATTTTTTTTTTTCAAGCTTGTTCTTTCATTTATTTTCACCTGTTGATCCTACCAATAGTACACTTAGGGCAGTGGTTCTCAACCTTTCTAATGCCGCGACCCCTTAATACAGTTCCTCATGTTGTGGTGACCCCCAACCATAAAATTATTTTCGTTGCTACTTCATAACTGTAATTTTGCAGTGGGAGGACTAGCGCCCCATCACTGATGTCAGTGGGATGAATAGTGTCCCATCGTTGGTATCAGTGGGAGGAATAGTGTCCCATCATATGTGTCAGTGGGAGGAATAGTGTCCCATCATTGGTGTCAGTGGGAGGAATAGTGCCCCATCATTGGTGTCAGTGGGAGGAATAGTGTTCCATCATTGGTGTCAGTGGGAGGAATAGTGCCCAATCATTGGCGTCAGTGGGAGGAATAGTGCCCCATCATTGATGTCAGTGGGATGAATAGTGTCCCATCGTTGGTATCAGTGGGAGGAATAGTGTCCCATCATTGTTGTCAGTGGGAGGAATAGTGTCCCATCATTGGTGTCAGTGGGAGGAATAGTGCCCCATCATTGGTGTCAGTGGGAGGAATAGTGTTCCATCATTGGTGTCAGTGGGAGGAATAGTGCCCAATCATTGGCGTCAGTGGGAGGAATAGTGCCCAATCATTGGCGTCAGTGGGAGGAATAGTGCCCAATCATTGGCATCAGTGGGAGGAATAGTGTCCCATCATTGGTGTCAGTGGGAGGAATAGTGCCCCATCATTGGCGTCAGTGGGAGGAATAGTGTCCCATCATTGGTATCAGTGGGAGGAATAGTGTCCCATCATTGGTGTCAGTGGGAGGAATAGTGTCCCATCATTGGTGTCAGTGGGAGGAATAGTGCCCCATCATTGGTATCAGTGGGAGAAATGGTGCCCCATCATTGGTATCAGTGGGAGGAATAGTGCCCCATCATTGGTGTCAGTGGGAGGAATAGTGCCCCATCATTGGTGTCAGTGGGAGGAATAGTGCCCCATCATTGGTGTCAGTGGGAGGAATAGTGCCCCATCATTGGTGTCAGTGGGAGGAATAGTGCCCCATCATTAGTATCAGTGGGAGGAATAGTGCCCCATCATTGGTGTCAGTGGGAGGAATAGTGCTCCATCATTGGTGTCAGTGGGAGGAATAGTGCCCCATCATTGGTGTCAGTGGGAAGAATAGTGCCCCATCATTGGCGTCAGTGGGAGGAATAGTGCCCCATCATTGGTGTCAGTGGGAGGAATAGTGCCCCATTGTGGGTGTCAGCGGGAGGAATAGTGCCCCATTGTGGGTGTCAGTGGGAGGAATAGTGCCCCATCGTTGGTGTCAGTGGGAGGAATAGTGCCCCATCGTTGGTGTCAGTGGGGGGAGGAATAGTGCCCCATCGTTGGTGTCAGTGGGGGGAGGAATAGTGCCCCATCGTTGGTGTCAGTGGGGGGAGGAATAGTGCCCCATCGTTGGTGTCAGTGGGGGGAGGAATAGTGCCCCATCGTTGGTGTCAGTGGGGGGAGGAATAGTGCCCCATCGTTGGTGTCAGTGGGGGGAGGAATAGTGCCCCATTGTTGGTATTAGTGACACAAATGATGGGGCACTATCCCTCCCACTGACACCAATGATACTTACCTTTCTGACTCCTGCTCCAGCCTGGGCTCGCTCTCTCCCTCTCCCATCTACAGCCTGCATACCTGGCTGCAGCAGCAAAATTTGCACTTACCTGTCAGCTGTCTTCGTTCTCTGGCCTCTCTCTTCACTCGTTCCTGCAGCTCCCTCGATCTTCTTCGATCTCCGCGCGCTGCCGCTCGGCTCCTCCTCTCCAAGCTCCACCTTCTCGCCGGTGATTGGCCGCCTGTGTGCCTCTCCTGAGCTACAGTTCCGGTGGCCAATCAGCGGCGAGGAGGCGGTGACAGGGGCAGCATATCATCCCGCCCACACATCGCCGGAGACAGGAGCGGCGTCTCGGTTCCTAAGACCATCGGAAATATGTGTTTTCCGATGGTCTTAGGCGACCCCTGGGAAATGGTCGTTCGACCCCCAAAGGGGTCGCGACCCCCAGGTTGAGAACCGCTGACTTAGGGGTTGTTTACTAAAAGTGGAGAGTGAAAAATCTGGTGCAGCTCTGCATTGAAACCAATCGGCTTCCAGGTTTTATTGGCAAAGCTTAACTGAACAACAGCTGATTGGCTACCATGCACAACTGCACCAGATTCTGAGTGCACCAGTTTTAGTAAATCTCCCTCTTTCTGTCCTAGGCTGAAACCGTTCACTCCTTGTACTAAATCTTTTGTGGAGGAACATGGTCAAGCTAGGTTGCTCGCTCCTGATTTAGACTACAGAACACCTTACCTCTTCTCATCCCCATAGCTTAATGGGAAAGGGCTCTGTAGTTCAGAGAGGTAAACTTGGCGGGGTTGATAACATTGTTCAAGGTTTCGATCGGAGATTACGAGCTAACTGGATTTCTGCCACAATTGACAGATATTTATTTGCACTTATTGGACAGATATAACAAAATGCTTTCAATGGTATATTGAATGAAAAGAAACGCTTCTCTTCCGACCAGCCAGTGTGAGTAAGAAATGGCTTCAGCCTACGTCTCCTCTAAGAAACTGATGCGTTTCGCCCTTCCCATGGAGGCTTAGTCATATGCTTTCCATGGTATATTTAACAAAACAAAAGGGAGCAAATTAGAGAAATTCTCTAGTTTGATGTACTGGAGGCGGTATGCACAGCCACATAGACTGTGAGAGCGTTGAGCAGTGGTCTCTGATTGAAAGGAAAGTAGTTTAATATAAATATTGGTTATAATTTAATGGCTCTTCGTTTTAAATTCTTCCCGTCCAGCCCATGTTGATAAACGTCATCGCGATCGGTGCCCGCTGTATCCGGATTGGTGCCCGCTGTGTGAGGTCCTGAATCATGTGATCTCTGATTGGCCAATCAGTGATCACATGAATAGTAGTAAACAAGATGTCACTTCCTGATATAATTGCTTACTATCTGTCAATCATCACAGAGATCACATGGTACAAGGCTATTCTCAACAGCCTTGTACCATGTGACAAGCTGTGATCACTCACAGCTCTCACGGTATTTCTCAATAGCTGCAGGAATGCAGCCAGAGAGAAGGAGAAATTATTGCTTTTACAGCCTTTATGGGTGTAAAAGCAATCAGTGTAAAAAAAGAAAAAAAAATCACTATGGTGACACTGTACTGCTAGGGTGACAGTATGTTAAAAAAAATATAAATAATAATATAAAAAAATAAAATAAAAATTTAGAAAAATTATAATTTTTGGTTATAAACTAATTTGTGTTATTTTTCTTTTAATAAAAAGATAGCTGATCAAATTTTGGCCAAGAGTTATGAAGAAAAATTATTTATTTGCAAAATTTTATAAGAAAAACACTTTTTTTTCAAAATTTGTGGACTTTTTCACTTACACAGAAAAAAAATAAAAATCCCAGTGTTGAATAAATGCCACCAAAATAAAGTTTTATCTGTCTCAAAAAAATGCTAAAAAATTCATATGGGTACAGTGTTGCATGACCGCGCAATTGTCATTCAAAGTTTGATAGCACTGAAAGCTGAAAATTGCCCTGGACTGGAAGGGGGTGAAAGTGTTCGGACTTGAAGTGGTTAAAGGCCAATTCTATCTAAAAGTAGTATTTTGGCTTTGCATAGGCAACGGCAAGTTAAATCACTTGTCAGCTTCTTATAGCTATCCAGGATTGCACGATTACTTTACAAGTGTTTTGTGTTTCTGCACTCTTCCTTCAAGGTCATAGGTAAAATAAACCTGTCACAGACATCGACAGTTCATACTGAATGTACGATGAATAATTTCTCATTAAAGTGGTAGGAAAGTACGAAAAGAAAAGGAAAAATGTCCACCTGCAAGTTATTGTTATAGTGTGATGGTACTCACCGCATACTAGCACATTATGGCATACTTGCCTTAAAAAGAATCCATCTTCACCCAATCTTCCTTCCGGGTTTATGGACTCTTGACTGTATGGCTTTGAAGATACGGCACGGGTATGTCGTTCCTTCAGAGCGCATGCGCCAGTGACGTCACCGACTGCATCCTGTGCGAATATTTACCAAAACAGTGCACATTTAGGAGATATTCACTGTACCTATGGGTAAGCCTTATTATAGTCTTGCCTGTGGGTACAAGTTCAAAATTGGACTTCACTACCACTTTAAATCGAGAGCTGTAAGCAGATGAAATTATATGCAAATCTTGACTTTTGCTGTAAAAGTCAAGGTTGGTTGTGCACCCTCATATTTTCGAATGAGCAAGTTAAACGCTGCTTATACAATTTTCTTTAACCCCTTCGCGCCGGCGCCTCCCGGCCCTTTAAGGGTTTCAGGAGGCGGGGGTTTAGGGTCATGTGACCGCCGTGACACGCCGTCACGGCGGTCACATGATCGGGAAAGGTCCCAATTGAAAGAGGAAATCAGGACCTTTCCATGAGTATCAGACATGTGTGCTGGGAGCGCGCAGGGCGCGCGCTCTTAGCACATATGTCTTTTTTTAATAGAACGCAAATCTAGGCCCAGACACCGGGAGGCCGCACATTTACGTTCAGCCGGCGTGAAGAGGTTAACCTCCCTGGTGGTATTCCCGAGTGTAGCTCGGGGTAAAGTTTCAGTACCACAAGCGGTAACCCCGAGCTACACTTGGGCTTACCATGCAGCACTGCTCCGTGATCCTTCGATCACTTACCTTGTCCTGCGCTCCCGCGATGTCCCTCTTGCAGTGTCCCCCGCAATGTAATCCGGCGGATGCCGGCATCTGTCATCTGGGTTCCTTCCCCTGCAACGTCGGGACATACGGGGATGGAGCGGCGGGAAATTTGAAAATGACAAAAAGTGACATTCACTAAAATCACATAGTATAACATTACTGTATCAAACCATTTCACATACATTTTGTCCTGAGTGCTTTGTCCTGTGTCCTGCCTGCATTTTTACTGTTCTTTCTGCCTGGAAACTGAGAAACGTCCATGGCGTCCAAAAAGCGTCCCTTTAGGTCAAAAGCGGTTTTAGACCAGCTAGAGAACAGCGGTAGTAAATCAGAACCACTTGCAGAATTGAGTGATAACGATTCGTGGGGGAAATTCGTCATCAGACACTGAAAATGATTTTGCGACTTTGCTCAGTGATGTGCGAACTTGGTGCTATATTTCAAATTTCCGTGTTTTTGGTTTGATTATATTATTGTATTAAATTTATTATTATTGTATTTTTTTTTTTTATGATTATTTATTAAATTATAATTTATGATTTCGTGTTTCAAGTTTTATCCTATCCGGGATGTTTACTAGACTCTTGTTCGGACAGATTTCAGTGAGTTATTCCTAAAAATTACAGGCCTACAATAAAAAAAATACATCTTTCCATGCAAAAAAATGTACCGCTTTGAGCACAGAAATATGGACATAATCAGACCGCTAGGGAGGTTAATATTTGATAGAGAATGAACTAATTAAAACTCATCCATTTCTTTTTTTTTTGTTGCTGCTCCTGCTGAGCAGATTTCCTGTTCTTGTCCAACAGGAAATGAAAGGTAATCTTTTCAAAACAAGGTATCCCCTGAAAGATTTCCCTTCACTTCATGTTCTGGTAACATCTCTAAAATGTTGGATTTCCCATCATTTTTGTCCTGTTGACAGTGGTCACTAGGACAAATGGAGAAGGAAAATCTCTCCAGCAGGGACACATATAACAGTAGAGCCTTTCCCTAGGGACACGGAGAACAGAATAAATGGGGTAGAGATCTATATAAAGTATAACAAAATGCGAAAGAAAAGTGATTGTAGCATAACAGTCATTAGATGTTGTGGGTGTATCAGTTTCCTTTTTCCTAAGAACATTTTTTCTTCAAGTATGGAAAAAGACTTGCTGATCCTTGTACAAGATATTGTGTTCTTATAATCTATGCACTGAACTGAAACATCAAACAATGATATCAGTCTTCCTGACACCTTACCCTGTGTAATGGAGATGTTTGTAGTCCAGATGAAGAATGCAGCCTAGGGTGACAATTCTGCTCTTTCATAGATACAGTGCAGTGAGTAAAGGTTGTCACTCTAAGACAGGAAGTATGTTATTGGTAAGATCACTGGGAGAAAAAAAAAAATAAAAGACTGGAAAAAAAAGCTAGTGCAGCCACTACGTTTTAGGACTGGTAAGCTGGAACATATAACATTTTTTTAAAAAGGTGTTTATTTTGCATTCATAAAACACAAACAATAACAGAACAAGGAAGAGACAAATAATAACAGGAATTCAAAACAAAAATCAAAGAATAAGGATACAGAAAAGGGGATTAAAAAACAAACAACAAATTATTGTAGGCAGGAAACCCCATACATATAACAAAAGAGAATCACAAAACAACATAACATAACAGGTAAGCAGTCAGAAACATACAACAGCAGCCAAACGCCTACAACAGTCATAAACAAGCACAAACACCCACACCATCAACTCCCTTACAAATCAGAGGAACATTAGCATGCAAAATTTAACCACTCAACCCATAGAATCCTGTGACAATGATTGTGACAAGAGAGCATCTCCCCAAAAAGAGTCCGCTATATCTAGTCAAGGCTGCCAGATTTTCGTAAAATTTTTTGGGACAGGCCCATCCTTTATAGATTAGCTTATATTGAGTACCAGATTAACCATGCGGTAAAATTGGTGTATAGAGGGCGGAGTATGACCCTTCCAATTCAACAAAACAAGTTTTCTAGCATAAAACAGAAGAAATGTATCAATATCCTAGAATGAGTGTGAGGTACAAAATCGTTCAATATACCCAACAGGCCAACTTCTGGGGTATGTGGCACTGGCAAATGCAAAGTTTCGTCAAAAAAAAAGAGGTCCTGCCAATATGAAGCAAGGCCCAGACAGGCCTAAAACATGTGCCACAGACCAGCATCCTCAAGGCCACAACGGGGACACGAGGACACCGATCCAAAGACCATACGGGCCAGCCAGGCCAACATATAACATTTTAGTTTTGATATTGAGAATGCTTTAAGTCTGTTCACACCTGCAGCCAGGGGGTGGTAAAGCCAGGCAGTTGAGGCATGGTTTTACCACCTTCTGACCACCCATCTGAACACAGACATGCAGTGGCTCTGGGAAAAAATTAACGCAATCCATACAAGCCTTTGGGGCCCGTACCACAACCAGCTTGTGACCGCATGCAATGCACGTGAATATGGCAAGATGGTGTGACATTTACAGGGTTAAATCAGGCGGTGAGAAGGCAAAATATCACCTCATCACCCCCTTCCATACACCTCTGAAAAGCTATCAGCTACGGATTGTTCTTTAGAGGGGTGCTAAGACCTGCTGCACATGTGAATGAGACCGTACTGCTTCTGTCCAGTGAGTGAAGAGATGAATGAAGTAGGTGGAATATGCTCATAAATTGCAGAATACCAGGTGACACTTCCTCCTGTTTTGCACATTACTCTCCCCCCATAGTCTCACCCCCACTTGTATTTCCTTTTTCTTTTTATGACATCATTGATATAAAGTAAATGAGAATCCTGTTTGACTTATAAAACCCAGGATTACGGTAATGACTTTTTAAGACGTGTAGGTATAATTTAAACGGAAACAGTAAAAGTCTCTTAACAAAATTGTTTCCCGTAAAAACAAATCTTTTTCTAAGCCGAGAAAGATATGGTTCACATGTACATATGTCTCCACGCAGTGGACTCAGAATTATTGTGGTACACTCATCACTTAACTGAGAAATATAATGTCTAGCGAGCGCTACCTAGAAATTGAAATAGAAATAATTGTATATAAAGAGAAAGCCGCTAGAACACCAAAAAAGGTAACCAATACACCTTCCAGCAGAGTATGTAAAATAATAAAGGTGCAGCGCTGGGGATAGACACCAAAATTGCAGATGGTAATCAGATATGATATGCAATATGCAAAAACGTCTTTCAATGTGCAAAACGTGATATCATTTCTGGTGATCACAGACCAATAAAACGTGCAGATAAGGAGACGTGTGACGTGGAGATCCTGTAGAGTTACTGCTTATGATAGGAATGTGAGGTCCAGAGGTGATAGGTGATAAATGAACAGAATGCACACTCACCTGAAGTGCGTATTAAATACGCATTAAGTAGATCTCCTATATCATCAGGTACATGTAAGCTCCTCTGTATTCAGGTCAGGCTGCATTCGCTATTGTCATTTGGTCACAGGCATAACAGGATTCCAAGGTTCATCAGTCAGTCACAACATCCGGGGTCACCTTTTAGGGCAGGCACTGCGGAGGGTGGCACTCACAAAGAGAGCCCAATAAGGGACACCACATAGTGTGACACTGTTTGGATGAACTTTATTCCAATGTAAGGTAAGTAAAATAACAATACTGACCAGAGATTAAAGATGGCCACCAAAGGTGGCTAGATGTCCAGATGCTGTAGCCCCCCTGACATGAATACATGCTAAGCACGTATTCATAGGGTGCAGGGCTTACAGCTGGATATCTGCACTGGGCTATTTATATTCAAATCTGGCGCTTGTGCTTATTGCACCCGCCATTTTGCCAGCTACCAGTGTGCCAGCGCCATTTTGCCGCGGATCGCGGTGACTTGCACTATCCTTCCTAAAGCTGAACTCTGAGCAGACATACAATATGTGCGTTCTCATTTGCATGGGAATACGCGGGAATGCAGACACTTAAAATTTTATTTTTAATTGCATTATTTATTTGATTTACTCTTTTTACACTGTAACTTATAAAAGATATGAAAGATGTTGTTACACCGAGTAAATAGATACCAAACATATACAATTGCATATGCCTGTGAACCAGCGCCAAACTACGGTACCAAAACATCTCCATAGGCATGCTTTAAAAGTCCTTACAGGTTACCAGTTTAGAGTTACACAGGAAGTCTGGACCTCGCGATCATTGTTTACGTATGCATACGCCTTCACATTTGAGGACAAACACAGGGTATGGGGGCACTTTAAATTATTTTTTTAATTTTATAATTTATTTTATTTACATTCTTGTATCACTTGTATTGCTAGTACAAAGGATGAACAGCAACCCTTGTGATAGCATGGGCTGTGACAGGTCCTCTTTTTGGAGAGATGTCTCCTCTGGCCACCGAAGCATTGGATCAAACTGATATCAGTTTGTTCTGATACTTTTACAAACCAGTAATGGTTTACTTACATGAGACTGAAACAGGAAGTGACAAAATCCTCGTCGCTTCTAGTTGCTGACGTTACACAGTTTGAGGAATGACATACTTTCTACTCACTATGTCTCAGGAACTAGATGCCGTCGTTCGCATCTTTGCCAGGCTCCCTGATTGATCGTGGGAGTCCGGGAAAGGTAGTGGCAAAAGGGGCTAAAAGGGGGTTGTGTAAAAGTAATCAAGCGGCTCTTTAGCTGTTCAGATCACTTTCACTTTGTCCAACATCGCCAGCTCTAAAAAAGTGTATCTTGGTTATCGCTGAAGCTGCACCCATCCAAGTTGTAAAAGAACTCCTGATCCTGTATGAATCCTCACTGAGTTTTGTAGCTGCAGACACCATGGAATAATTGATCTTCGAATTTTACAACAGAGGCACCAGAATCTTGGCTGTCCTTATGTCCTTTGGCGGCAAGAACTTGGCAGCCTTCTAGACTTTTAATGTAGACGAACAACAGGTGACGTAAGCTTTTAGAAAGTTACTGAATTTCTTTGTTGTGATGTTTGAGGATTATTTACTCAACAGTACCTGCAGCTAGAGAAGTCAGTTGTAAAGCTGAACGCAAGTAAAAAAGGAAAATTAAAAGCCCTTCCTTGCAGTGGGGTTGTGCCTGCACTGCAAGAGTTAACTGCATGTTTATGTCTAGGGGACCTGGTAAAGCAGTTTTACTTATTGGATCGTCTGCTCTCACATGTTTCTTCGCTCTGCTAGCTTGGTCCCTACAGCCTCTTCTCCTCTGTACTTAGGTGGTCAGCTCCACCTAATGCCATCAAGACCCTGCATTTGAGGGGGCTAAAGGAAAAGTCCAGATCTGGAGCATAGCGGAGTATTATTTGCTGGGGAAGCGAAGGATCAGCTAAGTAAAACTGCTTTTACTGTAACATAGGCTAAAGACGTATGGAACCCTGCGGTGCAGGCATAGCCCAACTGCAAGGAAGGACTTTTACTTTTCATGGAGTTGAACCTTAAAGTTGTTTTGTTACGTGCTGTGTGAATACTTTAATGTCCATACTCAGGGTACAAGTGCACTTTATATGTGTTTTTAAAAGGAACCAGTATAAGTAGCAGAATGTGTACAGCTGTGGGATTACTTTTACATCTGGTGGAAGTGGGTGTCCCCCACCTTCACCGCCACCACCTTTACCGGGCTCTCCCAATTGATTGGGTAGCCCAGTAAGGATACGATTGGCAGCATCCAGTTCCTGGGACACAGGGAGAGATAACTGGAAGTGATGACGATTTTGTCACTTTCGGTTCCGGTCTCATGTAAATAAGCTGTTACTGGCTTGTGAAAGCAGATGATTTGAAGGCCAGATGAGGTATCGGAAGTTTAATAGATCTCTCCACAGAGACGACCTGTCAAGGCCCATGCTATCACTTGGGATGTTGTTTGTCCCTTGTGATAGCAATAAAAGTGATTAAAAAAATGTAAATAAATAAATAAATGCTAAAAAAAAAATTAAAGTGCCCCCGTCCTTTCGTGCTTGCCCGCGAATGTGAGCGCGCACTTCGGTCCAACGCGCATACGTAAACAATGGTCACACCGTACATATGAGGTATCGCTGTGAATGTCAGAGCAATAACTCTATTACCAGACCTCCTGTGTAACTGTAAACTGGTAACCGGTAAATCTTTTAAAGTGACGTCTATGGAGATTTATAGGTACCATAGTTTGGCGCAGTTCCACGAGCATATTTTAAAGCATGTTAGGTATCTCTTTACTCAGCATAATATCATATTTTATATTTTACTAAAAAAATGAGTATTAATACGTTATTTTGTGCATTAAAATTCATTAAAGTGTATTTGTAAAAAAATGCATTTGAAAAGAGCTGCGCAAATATCGTGTGGCATAAAAATATGCAAAACCCATTTTATTCAGGGTCTCTGCTTAAAAAAAATATATAAAGTTTGGGGGTTCTAAGTAATTTCTAGCAAAAACATAGATGTTTTTTATATGTAGGAGAGGAGTGACAGAATTGGCCTGGACTAAGAGGTGTAGTAGCGGTATTAATCCCCATACCAAGAATGTAATATTTTGTAGCTTACCAAACATTAGATGTGGTGGCTGCATTAGTTTTAGTTTCTGGCCAATAACACACCTCCTGTATTATAGTGTCCCCATCTAGGATGAATGAGCATAGGGGGCACCTTTGGACAGCAGCATTGTCAGTCTTGGGGGAGGAAAGTATTAGATGTACTAGAGATTTAGATGCATTAACAATTTGAAGTTGAACTCCAACTAATGCTTTATAAGCAATTACAGCAAACAGTTTTTTTGTAACTTTTGGGATAAAGGTTTTACATATATAAATAAAAGATGATCATTATAAGTACCCCTGTCAGCGGTAAATGGTTTGTCTCAACCCTTTGCAAGGAAACTAATGCAACTATGGCAGCTAAGAACCGGTAAGCTGCAATATAATACATGTTTGCTTTTGGGCTTAATACTGCTTTAAGCTCTCCTATACAAGGACTGTAGGGGCTGATACAAGTCAAATTCAGGTTCTTGCATTTCTAAAATATATTTAAGGATGTGTAGGACCCTCCTAGTTAGCTAGGGGGAGCTCTAGTTCTAATTGTTAGGTATAAGCTGAGTAGCAGCCTGGGTGTGATAGTCAGGTGGGTCAAATTAGGGTCAGGAGCTGAGACTGGCTCTCTGAGACTTCCCCCTGCTCTGGAACTTTGGAGAAAGATCTAGAAGTAGTGGATGGAGGTAAGGGGTGGCTAGTCTGTACTCTTAGAGGATCCTGGCCAGTCCACAACAGGAGGCTTGGCAAGGGGCCAGGACAGCCTTTAAGTGTAACTGAGCCTTCCCAGCAGGGGAGAGACAGTTTGGGTGGAAGATGAGGAAGTGAGGCTGGAGAGCAGGAGCCTGGGAGGGGGCCCAGATGCAGGGAGGCTCACCTACAGGCAGAGGAGCCTGGAAGGAGGAAAGCTCAGGATTTCACCGGCCCCCTGAGTGAGTACCACCTGTACAGCAGGGAAGGAGCGGCCCAGCTAGAAGGCCTGGTAGCAGCTGCCGACTCACCATTAGCACAGAAGAATGTGAATAAACCTGTACCCCCTGGGCCAGTGGGGGAAAGAGGCACTGAGGTAGGAAACCAGATTAGTTTTTTTACCTGGGACTGTTCATACTACAGTGGCAGGCACTGGTCCCCTGCCCAGGAATTTACCCAGTACAGTTCGATGAGGAGAGGATTCATCTGGGGTCTGGGGTGGTACAACAGAAGATGCTGGCTAACTCTCCAGAAGAGACTTTTTGCTGTAAAACTTTGTACATAGTTCCTAAGAAGTTTGTCCTCTGTTGCCATTTCCCTTGGGCATCCCTTACCCCATCCAAGTTCAATTCCCATAATAAATCCCCACCCCCCCCACCCAAAAAAAAAAATCTCAGAGACGGGTTACTGTCTCCTGGATGAAAGTCTGAATGGAAGATTTGTGTTGCCTGGCTGTGCAGGACTATACGAGGACCCAAAAGTCAGCGACTCCTAAGGGAGTAGTGCTACAGATGTATCAATGAACAAAGAGCTGCTTTATCCCTGGTTTACACTGATGCGGTGCGGAATTCGCAGCATTTTCAGTGTGAATTCCGCACCGCATCAGAATCGCACCCCGTTCATGCAAACCGCTGCGGGTGTGTATGTTAAGTTAACAACACCCCGAAAGCAGTCCGCAAAATGCGGTGTGATGTGCAGAATCGGATCGCATAGGTATGGATACCCATGCTTTCCGATTCTAGTGCGGACCCAAAAAAGGATCCTGCATTTTTTTGGTGCAGGAGCGGTGCGATTAGAGCCATACAAAGTGTATGGCTCCAATTGCACCGCACACAAATCGCATGTGATTTGCACAGGAATGCGGTGCGGTTCCTGTGCAAATCACATTCGATATACCGCATCGCACATATGTGAACCCAGGCTTAATGTGTTTGTCTTTTTTATCTGTCTGGATGTCACTTATTTCTTCTATATTCTGCAGCAACATATCTACATCTGAGATCTGTAGACAGGAGGTGGCTGTATTGGCTACAGTCCAATCCTGAGCTGGGGCACAGCAGCCGCTGGTATCCGAATGGGAATACATAATCTGATCACGTGCAGAAACTTTTTGTTTTCATTCCAGTTATTATTTTTTGAGACTTTAGGACTTTTTTTGGCACGGCTGGAATATGCAGACCAGCATTAAACTAATCTTGCCATGTTGTTGTGTGTCACAGTAAATCCTACAGACATCACATGAGCAATATATCAGCTGAAACATTTGGAGGGAAGCCTCTCTCCGTGGTGCATTAAAACATGGAGGTCTTCCAAGGCATCCCTCTCCGCTGATATCTCTTAAGGGACTTGTCAATTCTAAGTAATCCAAACAAGTAGTAGGGCTGTGGAGTGAGAATGACAGGAGTGCTGGATAAATCTCTTAAAATGTTTCCAAAGGAAGATGGCGGATAAAAGACTAGTATGATGTACTAAATAGCCAAAACACATTTTATTAACCAATGCTATTTTATTATATCTGTTTGTGTACTTGTTTATTTCCGTGCCTTGCAAACTTCTATTCTGGAGAGACAACTAATTCCACTTTCTTATAGCCCATGGGCTGAAGGACAAAAAATGTAATAGACTTCTCAGTCTACACAACACAGCATGGATGGGTGAACCTCCCAATGCGGCTATTGTATTCTGACTTCTGGCTGTCAAAATACCGGCACACTGGCTGCATCTGATTGGATGCAGCTACTGTTTGATCAACGATTTTCCTCCTGGCTCCTTCAATTTTTCACTTGTTGGGCATCATGGTCAATCACTGAGTCAGAAAGGCCCACTCAATGATCAGGAATTGTCCAAAACTCAAACAGCATACAGCCAGATTTACAAACCAAAAAAAGGAGGAGATGGACAAACTGGGGTTGATTTACTAAAACTGCATGGCGCCAAATCTGGTGCAGCTCTGCACAGAAACCAATCAGCTTCCAGGTTTTTGTCAAAGCTTAAAGGTTGTAAACCTTAGACGTGAAATATGAACAAAGCATTTCCCTCTATAGTGAGTACTTGTCTCAATCCAGAGCACTAAGTGTCATTTCTGTCAGCTGCCTCGTTCCCCTGCTATAAGCATGAGTCACTTCTAAGAGTTTTCCTGACACCAAAAGAAAAAAGGTGACAGGGGAGGGCACAGCCTATGACTGACAGTTTCAGCTCAGTTCTTGTGTGCTGTGTGAAGGGGGTGTGTCTCTTCCCTCCAATCAGCTCTCAGAGCTCTCCTCACTGATGTAACGTCCACTCTCTTCCCCCTGCTTTTCAGAGCTGAGATATCCTGTGTACATTCTACACTTTGGGTGGATGTAGGGGAAAGATGGCTGTAGATAGACAGGTACAACTTATGTAGGAGGATTTGTTTCATCTCTGTGTATTACCTGAGGTCAGTCAATTCACTGGGTATATGTGAGAGTGTACAACCACTTTAAAGTGGCACTTTAGTTAGAAAATTAAGTCCAGCTAGATCACTTCATACTAGCCCCTTTTGTAGGTAAAGCTATCTGTCCAATTCGGATGAAAAAAATTGAATTGTATGTGACCACTAAAAAAAAAAGCAATGAAAAGCACTGAACATCTCCAGCATTATAAGGGCTTATTCATACATGCGGTAGATTGTTTCTTATTTTATAGGCGGTGGAGAAAAGATGTGTCGCCTCCTCGCCACCTGCTTTAACTATCAAAATGTCAACCCACCACACCTCAACCACTTGCATTGCATGTGGTTGCAGCGCGGCTCCATTAATTTGAATGGGTTGCTTTTTGCAGTGGTATTGCATGTCGAATGCAGCATATCATTTAATTGTTGCTGCAGCATGGGTACAGTTGTGTGTTTAGGTGGATGGCCAGGGAGTGGTAAAACTTTGGCTCAACTATCTGCTTTTACAGCCTCTTGGCCACCCATGTGTATGAACCTAAGTGTCAAATTCTTGTGTCCCCTGCTGCACACTGTGGCTCCATCATCTGGTCCCTATGTCAATACAAGGCATAATAGTGATATATTCATCAGCAGATGGAGCCACAATGCATGGTGGGGGATGCTGACATTCCACACTCCCAAAACTGTTAAATGTTGAAAATTCTGACTGGAGATCGTACCACTTCAATAGATCAAAGATGGAAGACACCAGTCACCTGAGAGGTAAGTATAATACCTTTTCAATAATACCTCTTCTTTGGCATTAAACTGATTTGGGGATTTTTTCCTGGCAAAAACAGTGTCACTTTAATGCTCAGTTGTGCCTTCCTTTAACAGTCCAGGTAGATCAGCACCATCAAAAGGTTGGACAAGTGATTTTTGTACTTTCGGGTCCAAATGTTTTAACAAAATTATACAGGTGTAAGACCAGGATTTCTCTCCTCCTGGGTCTTGCCCTATTCATTGGCTTGTGATAAGGTCTCTCGGAGTTCAGTAGCCCTGCTGGTGGACATATCCAGAGAGACAGACCAGAAGATGGCTGCCTGTATGGAGCATCCTTGGAGAAGTTTTCTGTACTGAAGACTGTCCAGGCAAAAGCTGGATATGATCTGCTAGACTGGACACTGCAAGAAGATCCCACTGCTCATCAAGTAAGATACCTAAAACTGATTGCATAGTTACATAGTTAGTAACTTTTGTTGAGAAAAAAAACGTCCCATCTGTGATCTGTGTACATTGCAGGGAATTTAACAAACTTTGTTGCAGAGTCCTACCTTGTGTTATTCTGAAGAAAGAGTTGTTTGTTTGTCTGCATGTTGAAAGTGAATCTAATGGGATTGGATTCATAATTGTCAATCTGCTGCTGCACTTGCAGGGCTCTAACAAGAAAAGTGGCAGGGTCTGCATCCCTTTAGACTTGAATTCCTATTGGGAGTATCTCACCAAAAATTACATTTTTGCTGCAGGGGATGCCTGAAATCACACAAGAAGAAAATGATGTTTCTGGGAGGCGATCTATACACATTCTCTCTACAGAACACCTCCAGGTTACATAGTTAGTCTGGCTGAAAAAAGACAAAAGTCCATACAGTTCAACCATTAAAAAAAAAAAGTTCTAATCATACAGTTGATCCAGAGGAAGGCAAAAATCCTTCCTGATCCCCCGAGAGTCAATCAGATATTTCCTTTATCAACTTTACCTATAAATGTTAGTATCCAGTTATATTCTGTGTATCTAGGAAAGAATCCAGGCCTTTTTTGAAGCAATCCACTGAGCTGGCCAGAACCAACCCTTGATGGAGTCTATTCCACATTTTCACAGCTCTCACTGTAAAGAAACCTTTCTGTGTTTGGAGATTCAATTTCTTTTCCTCCAGACATAAAGAGTGCCCCCTTGTCATCTGTGCATAGGGGTAGGGGCCTAGAATCTATCTAGAATAAGAAGAAGATTCATTGACCTTCACCAACAGATGGGCACTGCTCTTGCTGGGCTGCTTGTATTAAAGTTCAAGTTTGCAATTCACAACAAGCACGGTGGGAAGGCACTTGAACTGGAATACTCACAGAATGCAACAGCGATGTGTAGGAGAGCAGGTCTTGGGTGCGTCAACATTGCCTGTTTTGAGGGGCGGAATGTGGCCTGGCCAGTCCATGCCCAAATGGAGAGGTCTCCAGAAAAGATGGCAGGTCCCTATCCTTTCCCTACCTGTCTAGAACCTCTCCCTGACACTAATCGCTGTTCTTGTCAGACAGGTGACCTGTCCCTACACTACCCTACCCACACACGAAATGCACGCAAAGCCTGAGAGCCAGGCCTTAAATAGGCTCTGCCTGACCCAAGATGGCTACCAGGGTCACATTGAATGGCAGTATTCAATCAGCTTCCCCAGTGATCCAGGAAACCATAAAAAAAAAGGTGCTATGCCCAGATATATTTCCTACATAGGTGCACTGGCGCTGCTTTGGCTTTGTGTGTTCTACCAACATAAGCACAACTTGAAAATGAAGATTAGGAGAGCCGGCTACTCGTCTTTCAGATCGATTAACTTTATTAAGCGAGTAAGATGTACAGACAAAATAGCTTTCGCATTTTGCCAATCAGTCTTAGTCACAGCCAATCAATCAGGAAGATGAGCTGGCTTTCCTAATCTTCATTTTCAAGTAGAGGAACCATGTTCCTCTTGACTTCCTCTCTAACAGCAAGGCCACCTACAGTAGAGAAAAACGACTGCACCCGCCTACATACTGTTAAAGGGCCAATTGCAACATTAACTGCTACTAGATGACCTGAGCTATATTTGGTCGATTGTTTGGGTATCCTGTGTCCCTAATCCTCTCTCCAGGCTTTAGTGAGCAAATAAAATCGTAAAAAGATTAAAGTGACTGGTGCCCAACTTTCTTCTGGCCAACAATAAGCCAAGAATTCTGCCCTGGGAGTTAAATGTTAGCTTGCCACACCATCTGAAGATTATCCTCAACCACCCAGAGAGGTGGAGCACTTCATATATCACGGGGACTTAGCAAGTAGTAAAAACGAAATCTTTGTGTTTTTGATTGGTCCTTGTGGGTAGTGCTTTTGTTGTTGTGGGCAAGTAGTCTGGCTTGGTTCTGTTTTATATAGCAACATAATAAACACTGTTTATACAACTACGTTTTCTGTTCCTTCTCCGCCTTTACCAGAACATTCTCTTTTGTTCCATTTCAAAAGCAAGCTATTTCATATGACCTTAAAAGATGGAGCAGGGAGTAGGTGGCGGTGATGTCTTGGCTTCTCCTTCGGTTTCCTGTTAGGACTAGTTTATACTATACATGCCACGTTTACCTGTTATGGATGTGGCTCTGATGTGGCTTACTCTGAAGTATCAGCTCAATCCTGGCACCACATGGAACTCCACAATGTAAAGTGTACAGGGACAATGTAGCTGCACTGTAAACATTTGTGAAAAGTAATACTAGATTTCAATATATGGCTTCTCTTAAGCATCCTTTCTGACTTCAAAGAGGTGGGCATCCTGAGATCCTTTACATTTATTATGTGTGCTCCTGATCTATTTTAACAATGTAACCAGTATAATGTGCAACAGTACGCTCTCTATTAAAATTAAAATAGAACCAGGGGTGGACTGACCATTTTGAAACACGGGCACTGCCCGAGGGCCCGGGGTCAGTAGGGGGCCCCATGAGATGCCCCTGGTACCTTTTTCATAGGCTTTTTTGAGTTTGGGCAAGGACACAGAGGCCCCATGATCCCCTATTGCCCGGGGGCCCTATGAGTTGTCAGTCCGCCCCTGAATAGAACATAGAATTTAGTAACACATTACCGTGTGAACATTATTTTATGTTTGCTTTTTTTTTTTTTGTGGATGGATTTTTTGGAATAAACATAGTATAGAAAGCCTTTAGCAAGAAAACAAAAGCCTGTGTGAGACTCAACACTGCTGCTGTGTTTTGTGGATGCAGAGTAGTGAGCAAACACTATCGTATTCAGTACAGTAATGAGGCCCTGCACCATTTCTGCAATCCATGTAACCCAGTAAGCCCCTGGGCAATCTCGTATTCTAAAGAATATGTTACCGCAATATTTCATATTCCTGATATGTACCTGCTGTACCATGTACTTGTGTTAAAAAGTATCCTGTTCTTTGTATTGCTCCCTGTGTGTGAAATACCCAGTGTTTCTGCCAGTCCCCCCGCTTTCCTATTTCAGACTGACCACACTAGGTGTGAGAGCAAAACCTGCCTGTCCTCCAGTGATCATACTTTTTCTGACATGCGCAGCCATTCATTGGGAAGATAAGTGTACTGCTGCTTCTCCACCCCTAGCTCTCTATGCCCTTTATGCAGCTGAGAACAAAGGGTATGTGATCATTAAAAAAAAAAAAAAAAAAGTAATTTATAATTGAGATAGATATATATATATATATACATACATATTGTATTTCAATTCTATTTTAAACTGAGGTGAGGGTTTACATATACTTTAACTAGTTCTAGCTACTGGATTGTCTTCCTTCGGTGGAAATGTATCAATGTCTGTGTTGGCACTCTCCTTTAAATCAAGGCAAATATATAAGTGAGCAGTTTTACCTACCGACGTGGTATGTCTGTCCATCCAGTTGTGAGATTTGCAATGCCTGGCACAGGAGGATTTTGCCACTGCTGTACTTCAGTAACACAATCCATCCACCTTACTAACCGTTCCATATCTGCCATCCCTCTCTGGAAATCCCTCCACTGGCTTCCGATTGCCCAACAAATAACATTCAATACATTAACAATCACATATAAAACCATTTATAACTCTGCCCCAAATGACATCACCAATCTGGTCACCAAATAACACCCACATCGTCTCTCCGCTCCTCGCACAACCTCCTGCTCTCTAGCTTCCTTGTCTCCTCCTCCAATGCTCATCTTCAGGACTTCTCCAGAGCCTCCCCCATCCTCTGGAACTCTCTTCCCCAATCTATCAGACTATTGCCTACTGTGCCGGCTTTTAGGCGATATCTGAAAGCCTAATTCTTCAGGGAAGCCTATCCTGCCCTCAGCTAATAATGGAATCTTCTGTTGCGTCTACCAGTCCATCCCCCACAGTTATTACCTTTTGTACCACCAGCCCCTTCCTCTTAGATTGTAAGCTCCAAGGATCAGGGCCCTCCTATCAGTCTTGTATTGAACTGTATTTTTTCTGTATTGTCTCCCTTTATATTGTAAATCACTGAACAAACTGTTGGCATTATGTAAATCCTGTATAATAATAACACAAGCATCAACCCAGTAACACACCATGTCCCAACAGTGAAAGCGAACCAGCCGATGAGCTCCTCTCCATGTTACTCTGTTCTCTATTCCTATCAGAATGTTCTTTCATTGCAGCACAGCTGACTGGCTTCTTGTGTTGCTTCTGTCTCTCCCATTCCGAGCTCTGCTGTACAGGGATTCAGATGTTTGGATTACTTGAATTCAAAAACGTAATTAAATGATACTGTATATTGATGATTACTATAAACGACATGCTTAGAATACATTAAATGCACATATCATTTTATTGGAATATTTTTGTTGATATGAGTGGTCTGACAATATGGTCTCTTTAACTCTTATTTAACATATAGGTCCTTATAAGACAGTCCATGTCATGCAGAATTAGTTGCTTTTCCTGACAAGTCTTTTGTACTGGGACTTAGAGCCGAGAAGATGTCGCTACTAAGTGAATGTTTTAAGGCACAATTTATTGGCTTTGTAAATCCAAACCTAATTTAATCAATATGGTGTAAAACATCCAGACTAGATACAGATGTAGCGGAAACAGGAATATATGGAATCAGCATGCGGGCCAGGACAAGGCTGAGATTTTTAGGGGTTTTCCTGCTGTTGGTAGAATTTAGCACTTTCTTTGACTGGACCCAGTTTAAAGGAACTGATAAGTATTCTTGTAACACATTCACTTGTATTAAGACCTGCTAAGTGCACAAGACCTAGACCTAAAATTATATTCAGTATAGGCTGCTACACATACTACTAGTAGTAATATATATATAATATATACAAGTCCTTGTATTGTTGTAGCAATAATAATCTTTTAGATTGTAAGCTCTGACGAGAAGGGCCCTTTGATTTTACAAATATTAAATTGTATTGTAACTGTACTGTCCGCCCTCATGTTATAAAGTGCTGCACAAGATGTTGGCACTATATACAGTTGCAAGAAAAAGTATGTGAACTCCTTGGGATTACGTGGAGTTTTGCATGAATTGGGCATAAAATGTGCTCTGAACGTCATCTAAGTCACAACAATAGAAGAACACAGTCTGCTGAACATAATACTACACAAACATTAGATGTTGCCATGGTTTAATTGCAGATAACATGTAAACATTCACAGTGCAGGGAGGAAAAAGTATGTGAACCTTTGGACTTAATAACTGGTTGACCCTCCTTTGGCAGCAATAACCTCAACCAAACGTTTCCTGTAGTTGCAGATCAGACCTGCACAACGATCTGGAGTAATTTTGGACCACTCCTCTTCACAAAACTGTTTCAGTGTAGCAATATTCTTGGGATGTCTGGTGTGAATCGCTCTCTTAAGGTCATGCCACAGCATTTCAATCGGGTTGCGGTCAGGACTCTGACTGGGCCACTCCAGAAGGCGTATTCTGTGCTGCTGCAGCCATTGTTTTGTTGAATTACTTGTATGCTTTGGGTCATTGTCCTGTTGCATCACCCATCCTCTGCAGAGCTTCAGTTGGCGGACAGATGGTCGTACGTTTTCCTGCAAAATGTCTTGATAAACTCTGGAATTCATTTTCCCATCAATGACAACAATCCGTCCAGGCCCTGAGGCAGCAAAGCAGCCCCAAACCATGATGCTCCCTCCACCATGTCTTACAGTGGGGATGAGGTTTTGATGTTGGTGTGCTGTGTCTTTTTTTCTTCACACATAGTGTTGTGTGTTCTTCCCAAACAACTCAATCTTGGTTTCATCTGTCCACAGTATATTTTGCCAGTAGTGCTGTGGAACATCCAGGTGCTCTTTTGCAAACTTCAAACGTGCTGCAATATTCTTTTTGGACAGCAATGGCTTCCTCCGTGGTGTCCTCCCATGTACTCCATTCTTGTTTAGTGTTTTCCTTATTGTAGATGTGTCAACAAAAATGTTAGCATGTGCCAGAGATTTCTGTAGGTCTTTAGCTGACACTCTGGGATTCTTCTTTACCTCATGCAGCATTCTGTACTGTGCTCTTGCAGTCATTTTTACAGGACGACCACGCCTAGGGAGAGTAGCAACAGTGCTAAACTTTCTCCATTTGTAGACAGTCTGTCTTACCATGGACACATGAACATCAAGGCTTTTGGAGATACTTTTGTAACCCTTTCCAGCTTCTTGCAAGTCAACAATTCTTGATCGTAGGTCTTCTGAGAGCTCTTTTCTGTGAGGCATGGTTCACATCAGACAGTGCTTCTTGAAACCAGTAAACCCAAAACAGGTGTGTGTTTTTTAAGGGCAGGACAGCTGTCAGCAACACATCCAATATCATCACACTATTTTTAGTCAAGGTTGGCTCACTCCTGGCTCCAATTAGCTCTGGGAGAAGTCATTAAGCTAGGGCCTCACATACTTTTTCCTCTCTGCACTGTGAATGTTTACATGTTATGTGCAATTAAACCATGGCAACATCTAATGTTTGTGTAGTATTATGTTCAGCAGACTGTGTTCTTCTATTGTTGTGACTTAGATGACGTTCAGAGCACATTTTATGCCCAATTCATGCAAAACTCCACGTAATCCCAAGGGGTTCACATACTTTTTCTTGCAACTGTAAATCCTGTATTATAATAATAATAAATATTATATTTCTTATGCTACTGTTACAAATCTCTGTACAGTGTGTGTGCTGAGCTCTTGGGGTGAGTGGTTAGCTTTCTTTCCAAGAACTACATTTTCTTCTAACGGCTTCAGATATCAGTTAACCTAGTTATGGACTTTTCCCCATGTGATAGTGCTTGGTCAATCACCAAGCGCCAGCGCTATCACATGGGAGGAGGGGAAATGAGACACATGTTACTCCATGCTCAGAAGTACCAGGTGCTTGAATGGAGTGGTGGGGGAGCATAGGAACTGTGAGTAGATGAGGTGGAAGGCTAAGGTAAAGCTATCGCCTGAGAAAAATTGCTGGCAGTAGGCTTTTTTTTTGCATAAGAAGCTCTGTATGTGCAGGCCATGGCATGACTTGATGCTGGGATGTGTGTGCATGTACAGAAGTTACATTATCCTGGGCTGGCCAGTCAAGAAGGTCAAGGATGCCTAACCTGAAATAAGACTGGATGAAGAGGTTATTGGTGGCATGGGAGCTCCCAAACGTCACATGGCAGGGGGGAAGGTACAACAGACTGTAATTCCACTTTAACTGAAGCTGTTGCTAAGCCATGGACAATGTAAAGGTTCACTTTAAGTTCAGGAGTCAGGGACATGTGGCCAAACACTCAATTTTTACTTGTTTTTGGTGCCACGTGTCCAAAGCTAAGAACTAATAGCACTCGGTTTTTGGTACTGAAAACAAATATATTGTACAGCAACTACACATTAGTTTTCTTCAAACCATGTTTATGAATGCTGTATTTTTGTCTTTCCTTTATTTTAAAGCAATTATTGTTAATTTCAGTAAAGATATTTTAATAATATTATTATAAATATTTTTATTATTATTTTTATGGCTGGACAGATTCTGTTAGCCAGGAGAAAATGCTATGGAGAAACCATTAAGTTGGTCGCTAAGATTATGGTTTTTGTTTATTTGCAATCAATGTACACATGTGATCGATCACTTTTTACAGTACTTACTGATAAACTGGAAGCAATATAATAAGATAAAATTATTTTCTAATTTTCAGGTGTCAAACTGGTTTGCAAATGCAAGACGTCGCCTCAAAAACACTGTGAGACAACCAGATCTGAGCTGGGCATTGCGGATAAAGCTATATAACAAATATGTACAAGGGAATGCTGAGCGGTTAAGTATCAGCAGTGAAGACTCCTGCTCTGAAGGTTTGTTCATCTACCTTTATATTGTGTCTTGGGCACTTTGTTCATGCAGTTCATAGATAGGTGAGGTCAGTTGTAGGGTGAAAGTGGAGAGACTTCTTACTGAAGTTCATGTACGTTGATTGGCACACCAGAAAGTTACAGTCAAATTTTCCTTTATTAGACCATCCACAGTTTTGACTAGGGCCCTGTTGGGATGAAACTCATTAACTTGTTTGTTAGACTTTTATCTCTGTGAATGGTCTAAAGGAAAACTTTAACTGCAGCTTTCTGGTGTGCAGATCAGATTATATGGAATCAAGTTACAACAGTTGTGCGGCAGACGGTCTTGCATCCACTTATCTGCTTCCATCTGACATTGGCTTTTTGACTGCAGCACCACCTCTCTCTCTCGTGTTTGTACTGAAGTTACCTTTAGAATTACTACACTAAGCCATGCAGTAAAAAGCGCCCATGCTTCCTGTTGAACATTGGAGTTGCTTATCCTGCATGCCTGCACCACCATCGTCACTTGTAAAAGGTGGCAGCTGAATGGCCAGTGAGAACATCAGAACGTCAACCATGTTTTCATGACACGCGAAGATAAAGTGCAATTAATAATTTGAATGGCACTGTCCCTTTAATGAAATGTCATTTTTAAAATGTGAAGTCATGACTTCCGACTATGAATGCTTGTTATATTTCAGTGATCCAGAAAGTACTGGATTTGCATAACAACTGGGAAAACAGTATTTTCGGAAGGGGAGGTAGGCAATGGTACCACCACAATTTTTTTTAGCAGAGACGTCCTTTGATGATTATCAGTTTACTATTTGGATACCCATAGGGAATTCTGTCTGAGAAAAAAAAGCTTCTTTACAACTTATCCTCTTATTCGCATGCAGGCCAAGCTGTCCAGAAAGTGAATGACAGAGGTTCGGACAAGCTATAGCCATGGATACTGGAGGAGTTGCAGCAACTGTTCTCTATTTAAATATTTAAACTAACTGTTGTTTCTATTTAGAAAAAAAATAAAATTCACAATCTGCTTGTTTGAAGACCCAAGCATTGCTAAAAAAAATGCTTCAGCCACAACACTCCCACAGAGCAGAAAAGGGGACCAGGCTTCCAATACTAAGATAGCTTAACCAGTTTGCACACTGCTAGAATTTTGTTCCAAATTTTTCATTTTAAGAACCTTCAATAGATTTCCTAATCGTTAGTTGGGTAAAATCAACATTCGTTTTCGACCAAAATGACAAAAGAAGGAGGAGCAGGATAGAATATTTTTCTTGAGCTAAAACTTTTTCTTCTTTAATTCTTTTTTTATTGAAAAACGTACATGGTAAAGGTATAGTATGTTTAAGGCACATCATATATACACAAATCTAGTATTAAAAAAACAACATGTATGTAGGTATCTGGTTTCATTAGTCACATTGAATCATAAGAATGCATTTGTAAGTCTTACAATTGTGGAAATACCAGAGAATATTAGTCTTAACATGGCTAAAATGAAACACTTCATGTGCGGTCTTAGTTTTTGCAATTTTTTGTAGTGGAACATCCAGGGAAGGGAGGGGGAAACCAACAAATTTCTAACAGTGTTTGTGGTTTTCTTTTGGTAAAGTACATTCATTCCAACATTGAATATTAAATCAAACTAAATTTTGAAGAACATTTGGCAAATTGTCTAATTTTGTACAAATTTTCATATGAATGTTCATTTTAAAATTTACTAGGGTATGGCCAGCTTTAATGATGCAACAAGCAGAGTTTGTCGGCACTTTCAGCGGGACAGCTAAATACTGATTGCTTCTCTGCAGGTAGCTTCTTATTGTAGACAATAAAGGCTGACCGTTGGAAGCACCCATTCTTTGGGAGTGCATTTTAGGAACTCTTCAAGTTAAACTACATACAAAGGGGTGGTTTGGTTCTATCTTCTTGTAAACACCCCAGCAGGGTTATAGTTTCTGCCAACCTCAGTTGGACGCATGGATAGCTGGATGGCATGTAAATGATGGGAAAATTATAATTAGAGGAATGTGAATTGAAAAGGATTTAGTAACGCTAAATACTATAATTACATGCATTAACTGCATTCAGTTTTTAGAATAGATTATCTTTGACAAAATTAGTCACTTCATTTTGTATTTGGGTGCGTTGAGGCAGAACAGCAGTAGTATAAATGTGAGGATCTTGAAGTCATACAAAAGAAACAAGACTTGATACCTAATTCCTTCCATGCCGTGTACACAGTGGCAGCCCATACACGACGTATCTGTTTATATTGGATGCTGGCCAGACTTTCTAAGAAAAGGAGGATTATTCCTGTAAAGAATAGGTTACATATCAGTAGAGGAAAAACTGCTGGACTGAGCCAGTGGGGAATGTTTATTGGTAGAGAAATGAAGGTTGAAACACAAGAATACACACTATATTGGGTAAGAGGGCACGATCTTACCATGTTTGAAATGCATATGTTTATTTATGGTGCCTATTCCGACAATCCAGTTCCTCTTAAACGCGTGACCCGTTCTTCCCCTTTACACTCAGTTTACAAAAATAAACTGACGGGATTCACTGTTCATCGCCTGCAAGCTCTCGTGTTCATTGAGGAAGAGTGTTAGGAGGGAGAAAAAGAAAATAAACCACATCGGATATTAAAGAAGATTCCACTGCACCTACTGTGAGCAATCTTTAAAGTGCACCTGTCGTGACAAAAAAAAAATGCCTAAAGTAACAATGTATTTGAAGTGTAGGCACCTTGTGGTTCATGCAAGTACCAGACTGCAAATCCATCTCTGTGTCTCCATAAAGCCCCTTGGATCCTAAGCACAGGCTATGCAGAAGACCTTGTCATTTAGCTGTCAAATGCCAGAACATCAGTGAACTGTAGAGACTCTGGCATTTGACAGTTGAAGTATGGAGGTGGGGTTTAAAATTGGGAGGGGTGGAGTTTAATCTTTGCTTGGAAAGAGGCCTGCGCCTAGAATAAAAGGGTCCCTAGAGGAACACAGAGATCAATCAGAAGAATAAAGCACAAGTTTATAGGCCTCACTTCATCACTCCTGTTACCCCTAAAGGTTTACTTTAAGGAAAACTTTACTTTGTAAAAAAGAATGGTACAACAAACACACACACACACACACACACACATATATATATATATATATATATATATATATATATATTGCTAAAAGCCTGTTTTATTTCTTAAGTACTAAGCCCTAAGTACATAGTAGCTAATCAAAATTAAATGTTGGCTACCTAGTATATGACAAATTCTGATTGATTGATGTTATTGAATAAATTCCATAGTGTTTTTTTATGGTTTTCATTTTTTTAAAAATTTTTTAATTAAAGTAGACAGCAGGGAAGTAAAAGTATTTACTTCCATACAAGTAATTTTATAGAAAAACATTGCAGGCCCTTTACAAACATAATGTATTTGACCAATTTCGGAGTACTAGACTTGCAGGCATAATGAGACTAATCCAGGTACTAATTTCTTTGAACCATTTGATATGACCTGTTATCACTTGTAAATTCTGGTCATATAGATGGATCTAAATTTTCAGCATATCCATGGCTGTTTCATTGTTGGAAAATTTTCCTCAGTCAGTGCTGCAGTCAGTAGGCTGCAGCACTGATCAGTGTATTCTGACAGAGGAGGAGTCCCGGCTGTCAGAATACAATAGCACAGCAGGGAGAATTTCAGCAACAATCTAGTTTGTGTGGGTCGGGCAATTCGTTCAGTTTTTTTTATCAGCCTGCCAGTTGATTGAAAAAACTGAGTAATCCATGGACAGCTTAGAAGTGAAAATATTTCTTGAAATGCTTTTCAGTTTTAATCTGCAAAGAAAAATCTTCCCTCTTTATTACTATTGCAACACTGTAGACCAGGGCTTGAAATTTCCACTTGCGTGCTCGCCAATGGGGAGTGGAACTTATGGTGGGGGCGAGTGTGTCCCCCAGGGCTGTCTTGCTGAGCAGGCTCGGAGCTCAGGCCAGATCTGTCATTGTCACTGGGAGCCGTCAGACTGCTCAATAGCTGAGCGCTATGAAAGCAAAGGAAGGAGTGTGTGCTGTGCTCTCTGCCTCCCCCTGGAGTGCAGTACCCGGATCTGTGAGTGAACAACGAAGTACTGCAACTTTTTATGGTGTGTGTGTACGTGTACATGTGTGTGTTTGTGTGTGTCTGTGTATGCATGTACAATTGTATATGTGTCTGTGTGTATGTACATGTGTGTATCTGTACATGTGTCTGCATGTATGTACATGTATGTGTGTGTGTACATGTGTCTGTGTGTGTGTACATGTGTCTGTGTGTGCATGTACGTGTGTGTGTGTGTGTTTGTACGTATATGTGTCTGTGTGTACATGTGTCTGTGTGTACAGGTGTCTCTGTGTGTGTTTGTTGGTGGCGAGTAACTCTAAGGCCTGGCATGTAGCTCAGGACCTGAAATTTTAAGCCCTGCTGTAGACTGTGTTTTATGTATATTCTGGAAGACTAAGCTAGCCATTGCAGACTTTGTGATCTGAGCCAAAAGTAGATACACCCAAATTCTACAGTAATAATGGATATAACAGTTAGGAACTAAAGGTGCCAGCATTCTAAAATTTCAGTTAGCTGATATCTGAAGCTGAAATGTGAAAAAAGCAGTATTAGGTGGACATCTGCTTTTATGTGAGATAGTTAGTGATGTGTGTCTCAACTTTTTAATAAAGGTGCAAGCTTTACTACAGATTAGGGGGTCCGTAATTGTTTCTAGTTCTTAAAGTCTTGGGTAGAATAAACCAAGATTAGATCCTTTGAGGGCATTTTACTTTTTGTCAAGGTCCCGGTGGGAATTTCTGTCCATCCCTAGTAACAGATTAGATCCCACTTTTTCAAATCTTCATTATTTCATTGGGTGAACATAGCATACATAGCATACAAGTGTTTTTCAATGAATTTATACTCCGTTTCCTGTTTTTAGTGGTAACTGAAGAATTAGTATAGATGGACACAGTAACACTTGGTTTTGTTGTTCTACAGATGGAGACAATGTTCCTAGGAGTCACGCTAATGAAGAAAGCTACGACAAACCCATCCACCATACTGTGATAAACAATGAGAGCTCAGTCATCAAGTCAGGGATAAGAGCAGAAGCTAGTACAAATGAAGACTATGTGTCCCCTCCGAAATACAAGAGCAGTTTATTGCATCGCTATCTCAATGACTCCTTACGACATGTCATGGCCACTAATGCTGCCATGAGAGAAAAGACGAGGCAGAGAAACCACTCAGGGTCATTTAGTTCCAATGAGTTTGAGGAAGAGCTCGTGTCTCCCTCGTCATCGGAAACTGAAGGCAACTTTGTCTACCGAACAGGTGAGGCTATTCATTCAATTCTCTGCATTTCTTCAAGGTAATACAGAATTCTGGAACTACCATTATGGCATGGTGATCATTTCAGGATTTAGATCACTATTGGTAAAACTTATTTATTTTTTTTTTTAATTCTGACTGTTTTCATAATTTAGCTGTTTTCTGTGGAATCTCTACTAATGTTCTTCACAATCCCTGCAAGAGACAGTCGGGGATGTATTTATAAAAGATTCACATAGCTTTTCATTTGAAATGGCATGTATATGCTTTCTGAATAGGCAAAATACCGCATTATGGCCACTAGAGGGTGCTGTGTGTTATAGGAAATAAGTATGCTTCTCAGCTCCATCTAGTGGCTCTAATGCAGTATTTTCTCCACTTGCACTTTTTTGCAATGAACATTCATTCTGCAGGTAATTTAGCCTGAGAACATATGATGCTCCCCCATTCTTGATGAATGAATTGTTCAAGCAGTTTTGTTGGATGAACAGTGATACAAATGTTGTATTAATACTCCTCTTAGTGATTGTGTTACCATGATAAGATATTTTCCTTACAGTTAAAGGAACTTTCCATTTTAAACTGGAACTGAATCTCTGTTAGCCATCCTGATGTGCCATAAAACACAGAGCTCAGGGGATGTTTGGTCCCATTCCACTGCCATTAAATTTGAAAAGCCTGCAAGAGGGAGCTTTGTGATTTATGGTTACTGCTCAGCCATGGCAAGGTGGTATACCACCAACAAAGCCCACAAAAGTCAAGTATGATAGCTGGGAGGGGGGTTAATGTGTATATGGCCACTGTGAGGAGAAGGGGTACTATTTATTTTACTGATGTGGTGGAGAGTGTTGCAGTTGGACTGTATATGTGGTTGTTTAAGGAAGGGGACTGTATTTAGGGCTTTTGTCAGGGATGAGAACTGCAAATGTCAGTTCAGAGTTGGAATGTTGCTGGCTCCTAACTTTACGCTTCAATTTCGTATGTCCAGGCCTTATGAAAGATTTCAATTGGTGAAACTGGGAAAGTGGCTCCTCTATTCAGATATGAGGATGAGGATGGTCCCATAAAGGATACTTGGGAAGTTGGTTGCAAGTGACAAGGAGAAGGCAACTGTAATAAATGCATTCTTCTCCTCAGTTTTTACAGTTGAAAAGGAGGGTTATAATAAACAATACTGTATTGCTAGTAACACTGCACAGAACATACCCTTGTGGCTAACAGAAGCCAGTGTCCAAAAAAGAATTGAAAAACCTAATGTGAATAAATCACCAGGACCAGATGGCTTACACCAGAGAACGCTCGAAGAACTTAACCAGCTTATTGCTAATTTTTAAGGACAGCTTAGTAACTGGATGGTATTGAAAAGCTAATGTACAAATATTCAACCTATATATACCTGGGAACTACAGGTCAGTCAGCTTAACATCAATAGTATGTAATCTAGTGGAGGATAAGGAGCCATATCCAAGAATCTGCTTACGAAAACAGCAACATTAGTAGTAACCAACATGGATTTATGAAAGATTGTTCTTGCCAGACCAACCTGCTAACATTCTATAGAGGCAGGCCTGTGGATGTGGTGTATCTGGATTTTGCCAAAGCATTCAGTCCAGTTCCCCATAAACGCTGAATTTACAAATTGAGGTCTGTTAACATTGACAATAATGTATGTACTTGAATAGAAAACTGGTTACCAGAGTGCATCCAGTTGGTGGTGATAAACAGCATATCTTCTGAATGGTCTGGAGTTGTAAGTGAGGTACCCCAACGCTCTGTCCTGGGACCAATTCTGTTTAATTTGTTCATAAATGATATTGAGGTCGGTATAAATCGTTCAATCTCAGTGTTTGCTGACAGGACAAAGCCAAGCAGGGCTATACCTTCACAGCAAGAAATAGAAACTTTACAGGAAGACCTCGATAAAACAAAGCGAGGGGCAACTACTGTACATGGGAAATTAGGTTTACTGCTGAAAATTGCAAAGTAATGTACTTGGGGGCTAAAAATAAAAAAGTTAATAGCTAAGGGGAGAATCACTGGGAGAATCTAGGATGGAAAAAGGTATGAGGGTCTAAGTAGATGACAGACTCAACAATAGCATGCAGTGTCCAGCTGCAATAAGCAAAGCTTGCAGACTGTTAGTATGCATTAAAAGGTATAGTATGTACTCCAGAGGTAAGACTGTAATTCCACCACTTTCCAAAACTTTGGTTTGGTCACATCTTGAATATGCCGTCCAGTTCTGGTCAACAATCCTCAAGACGGATATGCTGGATCTGGAGAAAGTCCAGAGAAGAGCAACAAAACTAATACGGGGGTGGAGAACCTCAGTTATGAGGAATGACTACAAACATTAAACTTATTCTTCCTGGAGAAGAAGAACTGAAGAGGAGATATGAACTCAATAAACAAATATCCAAATTGTGATCCTAGCATAGGGAGAAAATTATTCAATCTCAGGTTCCTTAGAAAGACACGCAGCCAATAAATGAAGTTGGATGAGAAATGGTTTTACCTTAAACTGTGCAAAGGGTTCTTTACTGTCAGAGTGGTAAGGATGTGGAACCCTTTCACAGCGGGAAGTGTCGATAATTTAAAAAAACTTAGATGAGCATTTTAGGGAACACAATATACAAGGATATTGGAAATGGTAGGGACATAAACACACACCCAGGTTGAACTGGATGGAATGGTGTCTTTAGTCAACCTTATGTAGCTATGTAAACAGCAGAATGAGGAGTTTGTCATTGTGTATGTGTAATCGAGGAATTTGAGATCCAGCTACCTATTCTTGAATGGAATAGGTTGGGGTAGAGTCAGCTAATGTATAGTGGGGAACCCCTTTAAATTGTGTACTAGCTATTTTCTTAGTTGCTGAACACACAGGAAGCTCTTTTGGATGAAAGGTCCACTGTCAGTACTGTGGTCAGTACAGTGATGCCTTGCAGAACTGGCATCAATAGATCAGTTCTTATCTAAGACACTGCTTGCATGATTTTATGTTTTCATTTGTTTGTGTAGCTTCCTTCTTAAAGTGGTTGTAAACCCTTACATATGCCCAGTGAAGTGACTAGCCTCAGGTAATATACAGATAAAACAAATCCTCCTAGTAAGTTGTACATGTGTATCTGCAACACTCTCTTTTCTGCATCTGTTCAAAGTCCATAATTTATAAAGCTTGTCTGAGCTTCCAGAAAACAAAGGGTGGAGAGCTGAAGTTACACTCTGCATACCTCAGTGAGGAGAGCTCTGAGAGTTGATTGGAGGAAAGGGACCCACCCCCTCCACACAGCACACTAGAAGAGACCTGAAGCTGTCAACCACAGACTGTGTGGTGGAGGTCCTTCCCCTGTTACCTTTTGTCTCTAGGTGTCAGGAAAACTTGCCAGAATTGACTCATGTAGATAGCAGAGGAACAAGGAAACAAATTATACTTAATACTCTGGATTGACACAAGTACACACTATAGAGGGATATGTTTTGTTCATATTTCATGTCTGCGATTTAGAACCACTTTAAAGCAATAAAAAGCCTACAAACTGGTCAGTTTTTGTCTAACTAGACTGGCTATTCCAATAAAACAAAACTCCAAAAATTCCTTGAGATACGGCTCTGCTAACTAGTAAAAAACAACCAAATCTGTTCACCTACTAAATCAAAATAAACCCATTTATTTTAGGACTTAATTATGTAATCCTACTGAAGTCAGTAGCAGCATTACATTTTTTGTTTTCAGAATATATGTTTGATTTTATAATTATTAGTGGGGTCAAATTGAGATTTGTTTTCGGGAAAATTCAAAGGAGCAGGATGGAAACCTTTATGTGAATGAACAAATTTCTGACAGTGAATGTGGTTTTCATTGGGAAAGTCCATTGATTTAAAAAAAAGTGGACAATATTCACACTAGGTGCTATGGACTGAGGCAACTACACCCTATTGAGTATATACTTTGTTAATTTTTCATTTCAGAGAGTCACAACTGCTTTAAACTTTCTTACAGATTTACTGTTTCAGGGCTATAATACAGCTGCCATGGATATTTTTTCATTAAAAGGATAATGTTCTTTGTTAAATTAATTAGCCCATGGACTGCCAAACCTGGTCCTTTTCACAGTACATTAATAAATAGTTATGCTTTTCTCATTAGTTTTCCATATGCAATAACCTGGCCTGAATTAGATCATTGATCCAAAATGAGGTTTAATTCCAGGCTGTTAATGCAACCCAGGTGATTGTATTTGCTATAAAAAGTAGACTTTGTAGAAAATTACATGAGTGTTTCAGAACCCTACATCTCTGTTAAAGGATGGCTGTCATCTATAAAAGTGTAATTTCTGTTTTGTACAGATAAACTGCAAGGTGACATTAGTGTGTCACTATTTGTCCATATATTTTATTTATTGCATATTCATATCACTAACATACAGCACAACCTCTTTTACAGTGCATAGAACATCGGTCTAATGTGTAAGGTGCCCATGTAATGGATTCTCTTTGTGTAGCTATACTGGATTGACTAGGAATGTACTAATATCTAAGTGGAGTGATCATTAAATCTTTCCTACTCTGTATCTTCTGATCTGGCATTGGTTGTGTACAACCAATGTTCCACGTTTGTCTGTGTTCCAAGTACAGAGCAATTCCTTTAGTAGAAGAGGTAGGCAAACTCCAGTCTTAAAGCAGAACATGGAAAAAGAACACTTATGTTATATGTCCTTTGATATACACTCTTTATTAGGTGCACCAGTTCAATTGCTTGGTAACACAAATTGCTAATCAGCCAATCACATGGCAGAAACTCAATGCATTTAGGCATCTAGACATGGTGAAGACGACTTTCTGAGTTTCAAATTGAGCATCAGAATGTGGAAGAAAGGGGACTTAAATGACTTTGAACATGGCATGGTTGTTGGTGCCTGATGGGCTGGTCTGAGTATTTCAAAAACTGCTGATCTACTGGGATTTTCACAGACAACCATGTCTAGGGTTTACAGAGAATGGTCTGAAAAAGAGAAAATATCCAATGAGCGGCAGTTGTGTGGACAAAAATGCCTTGTTGATGTCAGAGGTCAGAGGAGAATGGGCAGACTGGTTTGAGATGATAGAAAGGCACATTAACTCAAATAACCACTTGTTACAAACATGCTATGCAGAATACCATCTCCGAACACGTCCAACCTTGAGGCAGATGGGCTACAACAGCAGAAGACCACTCCGGGTGCCACTCCTGTCAGCTAGGAGCAGGAAACAGAGGCTACACCACTTTGTAAAAACTAATATCTTTTGACCTATAGATATAGGACTAGATGTTTATCTGCTACTCATACATCTGATTAGGTCATCTTCTCATATATCTTGAGCGCGGGGGGACCATTGCAATATTTCATACAGAGGCTACAATTCGCACAGGCTCCCCAAAGTTGGACAATTTAAGATTGGAAAAACCTTTCCTGGTCTGATGAGTCTGGATTTCAGCTGCGACATTCAGATGGTAGGGTCAGAATTTGGCGTAAACAACATGAAAGCATGGATCCATCCTGCCTTGTATCAATAGTTCAGGCTGGTGGTGTAATGGTATGGGGGATAATTTCTTGGCACACTTTGGGCCCCTTAGTATCAAATGAGCATCGTTTAAATGCTATGGCCTACCTGAGTATTGTTGCTGTCCGCGTTTTTGAAGCTTGGAGCTCAATACTCAAGTGTGAATGCAGTCTTAAGAGTAACTTTTGTTGAGAAAAAAAACGTCCCATCTGTGATCTGTGTACATTGCAGGGAATTTAACAAACTTTGTTGCAGAGTCCTACCTTGTGTTATTCTGAAGAAAGTTGTTTGTTTGTTTGTTTGTCTGCATGTTGAAAGTGAATCTAATGGGATTGGATTCATAATTGTCAATCAGCAGCTGCACTTGCAGGGCTCTAACAAGAAAAGTGGCAGGGTCTGCATCCCTTTAGACTTGAATTCCTATTGGGAGTATCTCACCAAAAATTACATTTTTGCTGCAGGGGATGCCTGAAATCACACAAGCAGAAAATTATGTTTCTGGGAGGCGATCTATACACATTCTCTTTACAGAACACCTCCAGGTTACATAGTTAGTCTGGCTGAAGAAACAAAAGTCCATCCAGTTCAACCATTAAAAAAAAAAGTTATAATCTTATACCAACAGTTGATCCAGAGATAGGCAAAAAAAAACAGCAAAGCACGATCCAATTTGCCCCTAAAGGGGAAAAAATTCCTTCCTGATTCCCCGAGAGGCAATCAGATATTCCCTGGATCAACTTTACTTAGAATATAACTGGATACTAACATTTATGTGTATCTAAGAAAGAACCCAGGCCTTTTTTAAAGCAGGTTGCCATATTGCACTGCATTTACAGAACTTTACAGGGCTGCAGATTGAAAAGGAAAGGTAATTTTTGATAACGTTCAGTTACAATCTTGATTGTCCAAGAACATGATGGAAGGTATGAAGGTTTGCAGAGGACCCTTTTTAATAACATAATCCAGTCATCATAGTGCCATACAGTGTGGGACAGCTGTTAATTGCTTAAGTTTCACAATTGAAGGGGTGAATTTATGTCAGATCACCTGGGAAGAGATGTTGAAGGATGCTATGGGGTTGATTTACTAAAATCGGAAAGTACAAAATCTGGTGCAGTTCTGCAAAGAAACCAATCAGCTTCTAACTTCAGCTTGCTCATTTAAGCTTTGACAAAAAACACTGGAAGCTGACTGGTTTCTGTGCACAGCTGCTTCAGATTTTGAATCTCTAATTTTGTAAATCAACCCTTATATGCAAAAGGCCGATGGTGTTGAAGGCACCCAGCCTGTTTTGGGATGGTCATTCCAGTTTGATGTAGATGGACTCTTACATGCCTCTTGCAAATTAGTTGATCTCCCTGACCAAAATGTGCTCTTCACTGTCCTTGAAAGAATGTTTGTTTTCCTTAAAGTATATTTCCACTTTTGCCACCAACTTTATATCTGTTTCACATAGTGAAATCACCAAAAATAGTGCAAAAACCTTTCAAAATTGGTGCTGCACAGCAAAGTCGGACTCGCACCGATATGAACGGTTCCATATGCACACACAGGGTGCGACTTGTCATGCAATTTTGAACTGTCAAATCGCATTGGTGTGAACGGTGGCTGAGCGCTGATGTAGGATGAAACACATAGACTTTTCTCATGGCCCACAGTGTTAGTTGCTGTAATTTTATGACTCAATAAAGATGGACATTTTCAGAGTGCAGCTGGCTGGACTGTTGTGAGCCTACGAGGTCAACAGCTACTTTCTAGATTGAGACACTGGCATAGAAATCACACAGTCATATGAATCCTGGTGCCTGTGCAGTTTTTGGATGTGTTAAATGTCTGACACAGGTCAAACCCCTACTACACCCTCTCACCTTGTGGCTCCAACAAACGCTGGAGGAGAATGAGAAACTACTTTCTCTTGCCTTCAGCAGACTGATGACAGCTTAGGTAAATTCTCTTGCCTGGAGATCACAGATAGCGTTTTAATGATAAAATGTTGAGTTTTTGTTTTACAAATGGTATTGTTGCCATATATTGTGATATCTTAAGAACTGATTCAAGCAGACTTGAAAAGTTACTAAAAGGCCCGCTTTACCTCTTCTCATTGTGAGCTTACATGCTTCATAGGTGTGACTCCCATGGCACAGACCAAGACCAGCGCTCACTTCTAGCTGAAATGAATCCAGCTGGGACTTATTACTGAGATCTGGAGTCTGGACGGACAGGCAGCTCAAAGGACTGATGTACAAAAACACGGCTACACTTGAGAATATGTTTCAATTACAAACCAGTCTGCATTACAGCAGCCCTAATTTCTAAGATCATTATCACTCAGTGGAAAGTCACACCTTTCGTCCCTTCCTGGCCCTGCAAATGCAGTTTTACGACCTGTGGAAACCGACATTAACCACATAGAGGGAAATTTACTAATGTGCTGTGGGAAATAATGTTTTAGAGGAAGGTGACAGACTTGACATTGTGTTTATTGAAGTGTACCTGTCGGCTATTCACATTCAAGGCGCCATCTCGTAGGCTGCACAGATATTCATTTCTGGAAGAAGGGCGCATTGAACTTGAAACAGAGTGCCAAACTGAGTAGTAAAACTAAACAAGGGGTCATATTTACACGATGATGGTAATGGATGCAGTCATGTCTCCATACATAAATTCTCTATATTTTATTGATTCGGATACACAGAACGTACAAGCAACTGGTTTTTAAAGAATATCTAAACTCAAGAAAAAAAGGTAATATTTTGCAGATTAAGGCCTCCTTCACACAGCTGTTTAGCCGCATACACCGTATTCCGGCAGCAAGATTTAGAGGATTCTTGTGGCTGGAATGATTGGTGCATGCGAATAGCAGTGGCCTGTAAAGATGAGAAACAAAATAAAGTCAGATCAACATATCATTCTTATATACATATATTGAAAGTTCTCTTGTATAACTGTTCTGTACTTGTTTTCTGTTCTTGAATTCTTTTGGTATTATATAACCTTTGTAACATATTTTGTATCTTGTTGTTGTTGGGGCAGCTAATCTTATATCAGATGAATGCAACTGAATTGGAGTTGATGTCCTTCATTCAAAAGGCATACTTAACAAGCCTATATAAAGTAATGGCAGGCTGACAGCAGCCGCCACTATTCACACTATTCACATGTAGCCGCACACCAAGCGGTTACCTGTGGATATCTGACCTGGATGCAGCAGACTTTGTCCAGGATCAGACATTCATTCCTAACTGCAGGTAACCATGTGTTGTGTGGATACATTCAAACAGCGATGGCCGCCATCAACTGTCACTATTTTATATAGGCTGAGTACCCAACACCATTCACAGGAATCGGGTCTATGCAGCTTAATGGCATTGTGAACGAGGCCTGAAGGTCCTTAAAGGATAAGTTCACTTTTACTATTTTTTCTTGGAGCCTGAAAAGCATTGTACCAGTGATCAGCAGATTGTTGGGGCAATTCAGGACTCCTGAAAACTGTCGGTGTATCTGTCTGCCCATACATCCCATACAGGCAGGCAGATACAGTCTGACAGGAAGACTCAATGAACTACCACAGTGTTCATTAACAGACCTGTGGTAGTTCATTGAGAACTACAAGCTGACAGCCGCAAGGGCTGTCAGGACGTGTAGTTCATTCATTCACAGGACTCTGTGAATGAATGATGCAGCCGTCAGTTTGGAGCCCCGAACTGCAACGCTGTTTTCATAAAGTGCCAGCTAGTACGGGCAACTTCTCCCCATACTGCTGTCATAGGAAGGCAGGGGGGTAGGGAATCAGGCAGCGACTGCAGCTGTGGGAACATGGTACATGTTCCAGCCTAAAAATGGGTGGAACATGTAACATATTCTCAAAGGTGAACATATCATTTAAATGTGATGGCTGCATTTGTTTTATTTTTTTCTAGCTAAGTTCATTTCCTTTAATTACAGAAAATATCTGATGATCCTGCCAGAAATGCATTGTCATTTTAACTTCCTGTGCACTGAAGTGAAATGTCAAACAGTGTTATCAGCTTTCTCAGCTGTCTTCTATGAACTAAAAAGCAACACCCCCCTGTGTAATGGAGATAAGGAGAGGAGGAGACGTTTGTAGTTCAGTTCAGGAGAGAAGCCTCAGGTGACAACACTGCTCCTTTATAGATACTGTGCAATGTGTTGCCACCGTAGGACTGAAAGTCTGTGGTACTGTGGTCCTGGCAGGATCACCAGATGAAAATGAAGACAAAAAAGTCTGAAAAAAGTAAATTAATGCAGCCACCACAACCAAGGACTGGTAAGCTGCAATATAGTATATTACAGTTTTGGGTTTCAATAGCCTTTAACTTTCGCAAATGATTGCAGTGTCAGGGGGGCTTCACGCTGGCAGTATCAGCCATACAGTACAAAGCATTTTCTTTTGGAGAAAAAGAAACAGCGAACATTAAAAAAAAAAACTGAAATAAAACTCTCCAACAAATGAAAGGCATGAAGTGAAAAGTGAACTTTGGGACAGTTCTGTAGTTTTCTCTGCCCAGAAAATCCTCGGTAGTAATACAGCCACTGTCTTGATCAATTATTTGTGACATCATTCAAGGCTGCTTGTAGCCCTGTAGCTGTTTTTCCTCTGACTTGCAATCAGATTAATCGTCTCATCTTTCCAAAGCAAAGTTCCCTTTCAGGTCATGCATCAGTTGGTACTTAGAACTGCATTTCGGTCAATGGTAGGAGCCAGATTTGTGATGTTTAGTAAGTTATGGGCTGCCTAGTGTGCCTTTTTCCCTGTCTCTATTAGCTGGATTAGATAATGCAAAAAAATATTGAGCCTTATTTTTGTTATTGATTGGGATCTGCCTTTCGCTGTTAACACGGCATGTCTCTGTTGCTCATTTTAAGAGCAACTCCCCTTAAAATGGATATATCACTTTTTGTATGGTTGGGTTGATTCACTTGCAGACTTTTTATATGCCTTTGAGGCCACCAGGGCAGATTTTCTTGCAGCTATTTGTGTCTATGATGTGTGTCTTGCTGGGAGGAAAGTGAGGAAAGCATGCATTCATAATTCAAAGGGCTGGGTACTCTGTCATTGCCCATTTGTGACATCTGTGGGTGCATGATTGGCCAGTCACCAAGCTCTAATACCAAGAGTCACATGCTCCAGCATATCTTTAAGGCTTCTTTCAGATGGACGTTGACACCCATTGACAGGCCGTGTGTGTTGTTGCACCTACATTCACCCCAAGTGCAGCTTGTCCATCGGCATCCAACTCTATAGGCTGCCTGCACTTAGCTCAAAGTGAATGCAGACACCACAACAAAGGCATGCAGAAGCCCATCTGAATGAAGCCGAAAGCTGAAGTATGGCCAAAAGCAGAGGTAACAGGCATGGAAAAGAAGAATATGTACCCGATCCTCCTCTTATCCATGCTGCTAGGCCATTTCGCACATCATCTCTTCCCCTATGCTCCAGTAGTCTAAGGTCCTGGCATCATCAAGACAGATGCAGGTCCATAGATGTGATGACAGTGAGAGACAGTCCACCGCCAGAGCATAGTGGAGCGCTGCATGCTGGGGGAGCAAAGGATTGGCTATGTAAAACTACTTTTATGCTGGATATATTCTTGTAGAACTTCGTTCAACATTTTTCATTGTAAGAATTGTTCATTTTTCTAAACATTAGTGGGGTCAAAATGATGTTTGTTTTTGACCGCAGTGATTAGACAGTTAAAATTAGCAGGATAGAATGTACAAATTTCTAACAGTTTTCGTTCGGCCATTATTTCCAAAAACTACTTTTAAACAACACTCAAATGAGAATTTTCATACAAATTTTCCTAAGAATTTTTCTTCAAATTGTTACTAGTGTATGCCTATGTGAGATGGGGAAACAGCTCTCATTGTATGAACACTGTTTGTGTGCAGTAAATTAAACATTCTGGAGTGACATTCTGCGGTTTAGCCACAAGATGTCACTGTTTTTCCAACACAGCCTCAGACTGCATAGATATTTCTATATTCAATAAGAGGTGGGGTTTGCACATTGAGTTTAGTGAACAGGAAAAGGAGACTACAGCCATGTTTTGGACGATGCTGAATGAAGAGGCCGTGTGAGCTGAGAATCCGATGACATCCAGGTGTGAATGCATCCCTCAGTAACCAGAGCTGCGGCTAAGTGAAACTGATCATGTCCAAGACCCTGATCTTGTTCAGAGAAAGGAAGATTGCTGCTAGGAATGCTGATGAGAGCATAAGAACAACGCAACATACACTGCAGTACTGCATGCTTGTTGGAGAGACATTTGTTCTGTTCAGAATCACCAGCGGATGCAAAGCAGACCCGGGTTGGTAAGATCGTGCACGCACCTCATTTCAGTGTTGGCGCCTAGAGACTGAGACTAGGCCTATAGTTGGTTAGTAGGGTCTCTGTTTGTGTCAGGCCACAAGTGTTGTTACTGATCATTGGAAGGACTCCATAACTTAAAGTGACATTTCACATTGGAGAGCTGATAAAATCCCACAAACTCAAGCCAGACTGGCGTTTTGCTCAGAAGGAATACTCAGGCACGTGCTACAGGACCAGTTATGGGAGGGGGAATACTGTAGATTTGTGTAAGATTGTAAGCTGTTGTGCTGCACCGCAGGCTAGCCTATACCGTACACCCATACACTGATTCTTGCTCTTTTAGGGTAATAACGGGTAAGGTGTGGCAGCTTAGTTGTGCCCATCAGTAGGTAAATTGCTACACCTTCTACCTTCATCCATCAGGAGGCGCCGTGCTGTACAGCACAAGGGTCTCAGCCTTTGGGCTGGGTGTATGTAAATTTATTGTATGTTTCCAGCATTTGTGGTTGTGTTTATTTGCCACATCTAAGTAAAATTCTGTTGTGGCAAAAGCTGGTGTTGGGGTTGCTTTCCTCAGGCCAGTTTCTTGTCCTTCAAAATTCATGGTGGCCAGACTCTGGCCAGTGGGAGTGAAAAATGTCCTGGTATCAGTGGGAGTAAATAATGCCCCATTATTTGTTGAAATGGAAGTAATACTGCCCCATTGTTGACATCATTAATGTCTGTAGGAGGAATAATGCCCTACCATTGTTGACAGTGGAAGGAATGGTGCCCCATCACTGTTGTCAGTTGTGGATGTAATAGTGTCTCAAGCGCCAGATAGAGGCAAGCAAAGGGCAACAGTTTGGAGACCACTGCTCTTGGTTAATGAAATAACAATATTCAAATAAAGCAGAACTCCAAGCAGTTTTATTTTCTTTTTTTAATGTTACAAAGTTACCACCATTTTAAAATCACTACTTCTTTTTTACCTTGGATTCTTCAGCTATCGCTGTACTGTGGCTTTCAAACAAGAAAATTAATTTTTGCTAGAAACTGGATTTCTAGTGTGACATCAACTTCAGGCTTAGCTATTTATTCAAAGTTTACAGAACGAATACTAGTATATTTTGAAACGGGTCAGTTTTTTAAGGGCTTAGCTATGTAAAGGAGGTAAATGGGGTTGATTTACTAAAGGCAAATAGACTGTGCAGTTTGCAAATGCATTTACACTCATTTTCCCTGTAATGTGATAAAACATCACTTTGTAAAGTATACCCCTTCAGGTGCAAGGAAATTTTTTTTTAAAAAGCATTTTTGTTTGCACATGATTGGATTGTGAAAATCAGCAGCGCTTTACCACATTTATAAAGCTGTGGGAAAATGAGTGCAACTGGTAGGGCTTTTTTCAGCTGGAACTTGATGGAACTCAACCACCTCTGGGTCAGACCCTCTGCTCACTGCTATCATTTGTAAACACAGAAGTCTAGCTTGTCTCCTAACGGCTTCCACAGATATGATCTCCTGAGCGGTTCCAACTGAATGCAGGATTGGGACAAGGGAGATGCAGGTCCCCGGGGTGCAGGAAGATGGAGGAGCTTTTAAGGAGGGGAGAAAAGAGGATCTAGTGAAAGGGAGGTTACATGCAGAGGTCAGAGCTGAAGAGGGGTGAAAGTGAAATGCAGATGGGGGTTGCAGAGATAAGCATAAAAGATGATCATCAGAAACTATGAACAACCCTTCTGCGCTCACACAGAAGATGGAAATAAATATTTTGGGAAATTAAATATGAAATGAACTGGAATAAGAATGAAATTAAAAGGAATAAGAAGAAATAAAAAGAATAAAAACCAGTCCACAGATTCATGAATGGGGGGGCAGGATTCCAGGCGAGATCGGTGTGTTCAGGATGCAGCGGTCAAAAAGTCCATCCAATGGGTGTGCTGAGTATGGAAGAAGACCGTGCCACACGAGTGGATCGGCTGCTCCTCGCCAAGGACGGGGGAATCCCACAGAGGTATGCAAAGGAACAACAAGCAGGGCACCAGGTCAGCATTGATAAAAGCAATAATACTTTATTTAAAACACACTTACATCTAAAAATCCCTCAGCGAGTGTGGCAGATGAGAACACCGGAGCCAGGGGCATCAGAAGAGCGGATTCGATGATCTATGCATGGCCCGGGACGCCAATCATTTACCGCTGTGGGTCTCTTCCCGGACCATGCACAGATCACCAGATCCGCTCTTCTGATGCCCCTGGCTCTGGTGTTTTCATCTGCCACACTCGCTGAGGGATTTTTAGATGTAAGTGTCTTTTAAATAAAGTATTACTGCTTTTATTAATGCTGACCTGGCACCCTGCTTGTTGTTCTGATGCAGAGGTAAGCAGCTGTAGAAGAGGGCTGAACTCTTCTGGTGGGGGGGTTTGGGTGTTGTGGTTGAGTACCTGCACCTATTTTCTGAGAAAAAAAGCCCTGGCAACTGCACTTGCAGAGTGCACAGTCTGTTTGCCTTTAGTAAATCCACCCCAAAGTATACAGAAAGGTCACCAGTATATAAGAGTGTGACTGTGTTTTAGGCTCAGTTACTTGCTATCCCAGCATCCAAGATGTTGAGCCATCAGAGCACGCGGTTACTGGTGAATGTGCTTCAACTTCTAAGAAATGTTTGCTCTGGAAGCTTTGTGGATTCTTCTATATAAACCAAGCAGTTATTGCATATTAAGTAGTGATTTAAGGCAACATAACCTACTTATTAATATCTAAAATGAACATTTCTTGCAGTTTCACGTTAAGAGTAAAAATATTTATGTACTGAAATAATAATTCAATACAGGCACGCCTAGGGTTTTTTTCATAAGCTTATATCCAGGGAAATCCGAGTGAGCGTAACTATATTTTAGTGCCTAAACTTGGCAATTACACATTATATATTCCAGTAGTTCACAGACTTCAAGACCTCCTTATGTTAGGTTGATTCAAGGTAAAGTACTATAATGGAATATATATATATATATATATATATATATATATATATATATATATATGTACATATTCTTGTGATTTTAGCTTCTCTATTTAGTGTTCCAAAATATCTAGATATTTAAATATACTTATATATAGCATTTAATTTTCTTGCATTGGGAACAGTAGTGAAGTTTATAGATTCATTGACTGATGATGTAAGTAGAACCGTTTTGTTTTCTTTTGCTCACCAAAAGAAAATGTTAGATTTTATACTAGTTTCTAGTAGCACAGTTATTGCTTACATTTTGGAAGGTTTTGTCGTTAATACTTATACAGAGTTTACCTAAAATTCTGAGTTATGAATTAAACTATTGAAATGTATAAAACCATTTGAAATGAAATACGTTATAAAAATTACTTATATTCCTTAAGTGAACTTTATTCCATAAATGAACCTGTAGCCAAGCTATGGGATCTAGTATTTACTTATTTTTAAAGGGCAACTTCAGTTTCATGAGAAAAAAATAGCAAATGGTAAAGAAAAACATGTACAATTGCTACACAAACCATATTTTAATTTAATGTTGTTAAAAATTACCTTTCCTTTTCAATTTGCAGTGCTCTAATTTTCTCTAAAATTCAATGGATGGCCTTCTGTACACAGCTGGTGTACAGAACTTCCTCAGAAATGGCATTTGCTGTGTGTGATTGGCTCACTGATTTTCCCACAAGACTAGGCATCCTCTGCAACAAAAATTTCACTTTCAAAGGGTATTCACATCTAGGGATGCTGACACTGTTAATTCTTGCAATGTACATTGATCACCCAGAGTGGATGTTTTTTTTCTCAATAAAATTGAAGTTGCTCTTTAAAGCTTCACTCAAGCTCGAGCAACAACCTAAAAAATTCAGTCCCTGGCATTTTTGAAAAAAATATAAAACATCTACAGTCACCGGAACTCTAGTGCTGCCCCCCACTGATTTGTCAAAGTAGGTGTGTCATTCGACCCTTTCCTGTGAGCCCATAATTGTATAAGAATGGTAATGAGACTATTGTGGCCAATGTAATTAGGTTGGGAAAACAAGCAAATGAATGTAGGCAGCAAACAGGTTTTATAAATGGGCAGAATCTTTCCATAGGGTCCAGCAGAGAGGGATCAGCATCCAGCATATGTAAACCCTAATGAACTTCTCTTATTTGCTTCCATTTGGTCTGTTAAATATACCATGCAATTATTTATTTTTATATTCAATTATTTAATATTTTTGATAGAAATTGTGTGAGCTAATAACTTCCTTTGTTCTCTTCCTCTGCTGGATTCTTATCAGTTACATTGTTCCCTGTCTTAGAGCTACAACACTGCTCCTCCATAGATACAGTGCAGTGAGTGAGCGTTGTCACCCTAAGACAAGAAGTGTGTTACTGGCAGGATCACCAGCTAAAAACAAAAGAAGAACCTGGAAAAAAACTGGTAAACTGCAGTACATTACATCTTTGATCTTGTGCTTAGACTTTTAGGCTGTAAAAGGAGAATTTCTGTGCTGCTACTCTATATCCAGTGAGAAAAATAACTGGATGGCTGTCATGCTGACAGCACCACTCCCAAACTTTGATCATGGCAGGTTCCTTTTAATGTTATGAAGAAAATTAAAACCCAGTATGAAGCTGGCGGTTCAACCATAACAATAAATAGGCGACAGGCACACTAGAACTTTTCACGTTCCAACTTTAGTCAGTGAACAAAAACAATTTGTGACGGTACTTGTAACTTGATTCCATGATTGTTCATGGTAGGGTTGACTATAAACATGTCCAACTTGACTGCATGGTGGGCCAGCTTGGCTCAGTAGCCAGGCTTCAGGACATTTAAAAATCTACCAAGCCCTATCTGTTCCACAGGACACAATAAAACTAAACAAGAAAGCCCTTGTGTTAGATCTGTTGCCATAGCTCTGGACCATGTTACCTTCCATTAACCTGTTTATTGAACGGCCTTGACTAATCCCTTTAAAATTCCTAAAATGTATATTTTCAAGTCTAGGAATTTCTTGAATTTATGGGTCCTGCAAACATTAGAAAGGAACCTGGAGTGTGAGAAGAACATCGTAAGCACGTTTAAATCTTACAACAATGTTCTTGACAGAGGCACATTAGCAAATCCATCCCCACCTGTTGCAAACCATTGAAAGGCGCAATGGGCGGAATTAATTCAGAATGGTTAAATGAAAACATAGATTCTGGGAAGGTGCCGTGTTCCAGACTGAGATTGTCTTTGGCACGCCAGTGAGGGTGGAATGGATGGTGTGGTTTGGAAGTGAGCGCCGAAGTGGATGTGCTGTATTTGGATTTGCGAGTGTGACTAAAACAAAAAAAAGGATCAAATGGATCCAGTAATGGGTGGGAACAGAACAGAGCCTGGAATGAGGTCAGCTAAAACAAATACAGCTATAGAAGGTAAAGTGTATTTGTGTTCCATCAAAGCATCTTGTACTGGTATGATTTTGAACGTAATAGTTACACAAAAGCTGTATTCAATGGGGGAAGCAAAGGTTAAAGCGTATCCAAAGTCAAAAACAAAACTGTAATATACTGCAGCTTACCAGTCCTTAGATGTGGTGACTGCATTAGTTTCCTTTTTCAGGCGTTTTTCCTTTATTTTCACCTAGTTATCCTGCCAGTAATACTTCCTGTCCTATGATGACAACACTCAGTCACCATACTGCATCTATGGAGGAGCATGCCACCCTAGGGCAGGAAGTGTGTTAGGACTACAAAACGTCTGCCCCTTACTCATCTCAATAAAATGAGTGGGAGATGTTCTAGAGATCAATGAAAGGCAGGACTGATAACATTTTCACTACGGGGGTAGCAGTTCACCGGGTTAGTTTCTGGCAGGGTCAACAGGTTAATATAACAAAACATTTTCAATTATATATTTAGAAGCCAAAAAGGAGCAAATAAGAGAGGATCATTGTTAGGTTTTACAGTACATGAACCTTAATATTGATTTACAAACGTTACTTTACTCATAGCAAATATATTGTGATCACTGTGTGGCCCTCGCAGCATAAACAAGGCACAGAGCCACTCTTTTTGGCTCTGTGACTTTTGATTATGATCTGTGCTCTCTAATGACAGTAGCAAGAGAATTCTAAATTTAAAACAGTGCAGGTATGCTATGCTATAGAGAACATCTAAAATGTTCACTGTGCCGAAGCTTTACTATGAAAGATTTACCATTATATCTTGAAAAATATCTTGAAAAATATATCTTTTCTGAAAAAAAAACAGTGCAATTCTTATTATATGAGTGTGCCTAGGCACTCCTGTTCTGTAGCCTCAGGACACAGTGGTAGGATGATATATCTTGGATGGCCTGAGAATGACATAGAGGAGCTAAAGTCGAGGGTGGGGTAGAGAGAACACTGTACTGACCCCCAGAGTGAATGATGTTTCTTAAAAATGTTTGTGCCCTGCTGCTGTTAAAACTAGTGTAACGCAAGCCATGATACACGCAAAGGTGGAAGCCACAATCCTTGATACAGTCCCTAAGTTGCTGAATGTTTGGAATCCTTGGGTAGAATGTTTCTCCCGCATAATTTTGATGAATCACTTCTTCTTCCCTAATATGCAAACTGCATATTTTCAGCACTAATCTGGTACCACTTCTAACTGAACGCACAAATTACTACTTCCTTCCCTGACAACCATGGAGTCACCCCCCTCCCTCTCCTTGGTCCTCCTCTGTCTACCCCTAACTCCCCATGCAGCACGGGAGAGTCATTACCCCCACTGATCATTCTCATTGCGATATGTTAATACCTCTTGTTAATAATTTTTATTTACCTGACATCATAAGCTGTGCTGCTTTGTTTTCTTGACCCTTTCTCTCCCCCCCTATATAAGGACATCGACACTGTACATATTTTTCCCCTGTATCTTGTTGTAAATATAATGTCCAATGCCTACTGTTAATGTTTCTCTCCCTATGTTATAATGCCAATAAAACGTTTGAACAAGAAAAGGTTTGTGCCCAGAAATACTTCTCTCATTTGCCATCAATGTGTTTGTAAATGTACTAAGGATGATTTTTATTATCTACTACATTCTCATCTCATATGGGTTGGAATCCCCTGTCCTGAAATTCCATAGAAGGTTAATTTTTGGACTTGTTTTGATTTTTTTTTAAACTCGAGAATGCCTTATACTCACATCCATAACCAATGATTGGTACTCTATTTCAGTTACGGACAGTATGACCTAACATCTTGTCAGGCATTCTGCATTGTTTGGGAGAAGATCCACCCATATGACAGGACTGTCAGAAAACTTGTATTGTTTTTTATAAAACAGGTTATATATATAAGTTATAAAAAGATCCTTTGGTCTTACTTATAAAAGATTTAACGTATACTCGTATTCTGAAAACAATTCTGAGGCTAGCCATATGCAGCTTGCATTTTGACTGATTCCTGCTGAATTGCCCAAAATTTGAGCCAGGTAGAAAATTGTTGGCCAAACAATGACAGCATCCTATCACATGCAGCCACTGTTTGGCTATTCAGACAGCTGTGGATAAAATATATAGACCAAAAGCGAGCGCACGGACTAGAAAAAAAAAGATAGCTGTGGGTATTGGCGGCTTACATAATGCAGGAGCCAGCAGGGGAAATGTTTAGAGTATATGGGGAAATCTACTTGATTCTCTCGTTCAGCCTGCATATATGGTGAGCCTCAGACAGGCCATAGATTATGCAATGTTATTTCCTTCCACCTTGGGAGAAAGGAAAGAAAATTGCTTGATTCCTTCATTAACACAGTTAGTGTTGATGGGGGAAATCCTTCTGCAGTGATATTGTATCAGTAGTCCATAGATCAACTTGTGTATAACCAGGCTGCCCATACATGGATTGAAATTTGGACTGTCCTTGCTAGCCCGGCTGAATTTTGATGAATGTATTGCCGGCTTCAGACTAGCTATTAGAGCTGAGTCACACGTGTGGTGTGGATTAGAGCTCAGGTTTCACAGCTAATTGATATAGTAGTTGTTCAGCAGTTCAGATCAGGTTTACATCAGGTTCAGGACTGGATTAGCTCTCAGGATTATCCTGTTCACACATATGCGGTTTAGAAACGGTTCACATAGACGTCAATAGCCTGTAATCCGCAACTGAACCGAACTGAACCGAACCACACTGCTTAGAAAATAAAAACAGCAAAAATGCAGCGCTTGAGCATGTAGTAAGTTTATTTCTTTAACACTACTTTGCTTTTTATGCGCTGTCCATTTTTGTTTTTAGATTTATTGTTCTTTTGCTGAGAGAAATATCAAATGTAGCACAAGTAATTTTTAAGAGTGCCAAATCTGGAGAACAAATGCGGAAGCATTGATTGGTGAATGGGTTGTAATAGCGCTGATCTTCAGTCTCATGTAATATCTCCAGTCCATGTCTGGCCAATGAAGAATGTCCCCAGTCTCAAACAACTCCTAAAGCATGTTCACAGTCTCTGAACATCTCCGGTAGCCTATCTGCAGTCTCTGATCATCTTTTGCCTGTAGTCAACTCCTGTTGTATGTCAGCAGTCTCTGACAGCTTTCTGTAGGATAACATTAACTGAATATTATGTGTGGCCCTTTGGTTATATCAGAGGCTGCCAGCTGAAGTCCTGTGTATATCAAGAAAGTTGACCACCCTGCACTTTATGCTTTGTGATCTCTGCAAGAACTTTCTTTTGATAATCTGTTATCTCTAGGTTGGGTGATACATCAAAGTAACAAATGCAAAAAAAGGATGACTAAGCATATTTATCTTTTACCTACATCCCTAATTTCTTACAGACTTACAATTACAGTTCTTTTAAATGTGAAGTTTCATCTCATAAGAATGTTATCTAGTGACACCTGACATGTCTGGGTTGGCACAAGTGGTTATACAAACCTGACTCTTAGTAATTGCTCACAGCTAGCAGTGTAAGTATGGAACGATATGGAAACATCTTTGTCCCTTCTTTGAATTTGTTTGAAATCTGTTTTGAATGTAAAGTAGGAGAGCTCAGTGAGGGTGGAATGCCGAACTCTTATTATTGTGGTTGGATGTTTCTGTTCTCTGTCTGCTATCCCTTGCTTGCCCTTTCCTCAACAGAATACTTGTTCTGATTAATTTCAACAGCTATTGTGAAATCCTACTTGGATACACATTAACCCCTAGGCGCGTCCTGGTGGTGCATTGTTATTTGGCATGTTTGGTGTTTTTTATTCAGTTACACTGGTTAAAAAGGCTTATTACAATGATCTTATTTTGTCACAAATCGAATTAAGTGCCTGGAGGCTGGGAATAATTTGCTAGTATATTTCATTGTTTACCAGGGGATTGCGCATGTGGTGTGTGGAATTTCACTGGTCTAAGATTTTTCTTTTGTGTAGCTTTGGGTCCAGCAGGATCCATACATAAAGAATAACCATACATACCAACATTTTCATCCCAGCTGCCCTCTCTCACGCTCCCCATACAATTTCAAGCCCCCCACTACAGTTTTCAGATGAGTGGGTGACCTCGATTAAAGGTCCACAGTCTACGAGTTAGGTAGCATATCTGTTCTCCTCCAAGCTCGCCCGTTGTCTGGTACCAGGCATTCACATTTTTTTCTCCAAAGGTCGTAATGGAGAAACCGTTAGCCTGCAAACTTGCAAGTAGCCTTTCCAATAAGGTCTGTGAAAGGTCTGAAGTCATTAGCTGGGGCTATAAATTGTATGTGGAGGAAGAGGGAGGGCAGCTGGGATTAAAATATTTGTACATTTAGAAAAATATAAATGTACTGTACCTTATATAATAAATGTATGTAAATAGATGTAGAAAACAATTGGACCGCGCATAATCAAAAGAAAAAAGAAAAAAAAGAAGACAAAACACGTGCATGTATTGAATCACAACCAGTCCCAAATATATGACCCAGTGCTTGTGCTGGTGCTCAACTAAATTTTACATCTTGATCAATAAATCATCTTCAAAAAAGTTTTCCACTGTGCTTGACAAAAGTGCCCCACATGGACTGACACTCAGCACTATCCAATGACCATCTATTTCTAGAATGGTCATTCACGCTTCAGGGGTTAATCCCAGTTTCTGAGCCTATACTCATACCCCAGGATGGTCCGTAAGGCTCAACAAAGTAGTTTCCAAAAGATTAGTGATCTCCAGATCCCCACAGGTACAAAGAGTTGGATAAATATATATCAGCATGTGAAGAGAAAAAAGAGGAGAAAGGGATATCTCATAGTGTAAACCTGTATGGTATAGTTATTGGGGGTAAAACTGATAAAACAAACTCAAAAACAAAGTGCCAGGACCAGGCACCTGGTGTAATCAGCTTTGTTGCTCAAAGATGGAATCCACTACACTGGAGGCTCACCGGAGCGGCGTGCGTTCCATGGGGCAGATGTGAGATCGGCAGAAGTTACCTCATCAAACCTCGATGTGTTTTGATACAAGATCGTCATCAGGAAGGCACTTCCTGATGACAATCTTGTATCTAAACGTGTCTAGGTTTACCCCCTGAAGACCACAACTCTCATTCACTGTACTGTTTCTATAAAGGAGAAGTGTTGCCACTGTAAAGCCAGCCATAGATGGGTTGAACTTCGCCCAGGTCATCAGGAAGCAGCTGATTTTGGATACATCATCTGTGTCCTGCCTAAGGCTGCTTGGTCCTGCCTTGTACTTCAGAACACCCCCTTTCTTTCCTGATCTCAATAACTTAGAGGGGGACGTTTTCTGTAGTTCACACACATAGTCTGGGCAGAGCTAAATACACTACTTAAGATTTCAGTGCAACAAAGACAGAAAGCATGGGAACTTGGCTCACAAGATTACTGACAGGATCAATATATTTGTATGCAAATATCTGTTCGAAAAGATATAATAAAACACTTTCAAAGATATATTCAATAAACCAAAAGGGAGTAAATAAGAGAAGTTCTTTTCTAGGGTTTACATACACTTTAATATAAATACAGTGAAAATGGTGCAGAAATGTTAATAATTCCTGGTAGAATAGGTACTTTGGACCTGTATATTAAAATAGAAATAGAAACTTGATAAGAAATGATCAAAGATAAAGAGTATATAACAAGGATGTTGCAATATATTATTATAATAATAATAATGAAAATGCCTTTAATTCAGATATTTACTATTATTTACTACTTTGTACCCAAAGAGCAAAATGTAACAAACTATTTGTGTGTTCTGTACATGTCAATAAACATCTGCATTTGGTCCTCGCAGAGCTTTCCCAGTAATTTAGACTTCTGCACAATCCAACTAATAGTCTCAAAATTTGGGCCGGTGCCAGTTTGTACAAGACAGCTGTGCTTCATCGACTGTTCTTGCGGTACCCACCAGCAATTATTGTTGTAACCTTTTTGGGAGGTTATGAAAACTCTCTGTGGTGTTAGATTTCCTATTCCACCATGTTTTCTTTATTTTTGCATTTCAGGTAACTGTATTAATTATGAATTTTCTGAAACGACAGCCATAAATCTTTTCGCGTGGCTTGCTTTCAAAATGTCATTTAAATGGCCTCATTATGCCAAACCCAAGACACTTAACCTCCTAACGAGATATTTTAACAGGTCATTTTGTCCCCTTGTGATGGGGTTGTAACCTTGGGTCGTTTCAACTGCGCAAAAGTTGAAGAAATGAAAACAGAACTGTCTGTCGTAAAACATGCTTTGCCGGGTTAAAATAATTGTCTTTGAAGGCCCTCTATATATGACTCTGTTAGATTTTTACTGTTTGAAAGCATACAGTCTCGACCAAAGAAAAACTTTGTATAGTTATGGGTGAGGGCTTCTGGGCTCAGTCACCCACTGGCTTCTTTTATTTCTCAGAGATTGAAACGGCGGGGTCTCCTCTTTTAAAGATAATCTGTAATGTTGCTCATTCAGGACAAAAAGAAATGTTCTCTTTTGGGAGCATTCCCTTACTAACACTCACTCTGCACTCCAGTGCTTCTCCAGTTATCCATGATCCATGAGAGTACTGAGTCTAAACCCTGTGTAGGCTTCATGTTGGGCAGTGACAGAACCCACACAGGGTTCAGGCCTGGCACTTGGTTGCTCAGGCCAAAGCCCTGCATTCTGGGAAAGCTTCTCCAAACCTAAAAATACTATATATTTCTGCAAAGGGACAAAGTGGATGGGGACCATTGCAAAGGTATTAATGGTTTGGGGGTTCCCATATTGGAGAACCCATCACTTTAACAGTAATTTTAAATATTTTTAAACCTACAGCTTTCAATAAAATGATACCTCATAACCCCGTATGAAGGTCCTTGTTCAGACACTTGGTGTTAGAGAGTAACAACCCCTTGCATGCCTGGCTCACAATTATGCTCCTGCATTGTCAGCCTGTCACACAGTCATTCCATGGAGAGTTCAATTAATGGTTTCAACACGAATAAAGGCCTGGGTCTAGGGGAATTTAAAACCAACTTGAAGCAGGTCAAATACAGGTGAGAAGGAGGTCTATTGTAGGTCAAAAGTCATTGACAAAAGTTCACAGGTCAATAAAATCTGAACGATCTCAGAAGTGTCCCAAACTGATGGTAAATTGATGCCATTGACACAAGCTCATAGCTTGTCAACAGAGGCCATAATGCAGGCATGGTCCACTGTTGTCACCATTAAGAAACCCTCCAGGAGAAATGTCATGCACAAAATCGCTAGTGTTCATATAGACAGAGTCTTGCTGCAAAAAAGCTGCAGGAAATAAGCAGTATTTACATGCAACCAGGATGAAACAAAGGTGAAAACAAGTAATTTATTAACAATAAATGTCATCTGTTTTTTGATTCTCAATGCTGCAGCAAACTAAATGTCATTCAGCTAGAAGTTCAAGTAAGACAGTGGAATTTTGGCCCACTTGTCGAGACGTAACATTTTCTTGTTTTGATGCAAAAATGAAATTACTCTTTAAGTGGCCCATTGCGATCTGAGCAATGGCTCTGTATTGAGGAATTATGGGAAAACACAGAGGTAGCTATTCTTATTTGTTGTTTATGATTTGGTAGTATCTTTTAGCAGCACTTTGCAACAATCCATTTTAAATGAGTTTTGGCACAAAGAAGATGGCGGCATTTCTGGATTATATGCAGATATGGCTTATTTTTGTATGATAGAGCTTACCTTATATTTTTGGATGACATGGCCCACAGTGTTCATAGTGATTTGTGGAAGTATTCCAGAGCCCATGCAGTGTGCCCATCACATACTTATGCATGTTTTTAATGCAGTGTGTCTTAGGGCCACAGGCATCCAATACTGTACTTAGGCCTTGTCCTTTGCGCACTGAGATTTCCATGTTTTATTGGCAAAGCTTAACTGAACAAGTTGATTTCCATGCAGAAGTGAGCCTGATTTTCTACTCTCCAACTTTAGTAAATAAACTCCTCTGACTCTATAAGATGCTCTTTATACCCAATCATATCACTGACCTGTTGCCAATTAACCTAAGTAGCAAAATTGTTCTTCCTTGTTAGTACCACTCACTTTGACAGCTTTTTGTTGCCCTGTCCCAACTTTTTTGAGACGTGTTGCTGCCATCAATTTCAATATTGCCTAATTTTTTTTTTTATTTTAATTGTACATTTTCTTAGTTTAATCATTTGATATATTCTTACTTTTCTATTGTCAACAAAATATGGATTTATGAGATTTGCAAATCATTGCATTCTGTTTTTATGTATGTTTTACACAGCAACCTAGCTTTGTGGAATTTGAGTTGTAGTATGGTCCCTCATTTGTCATAACAAGAGTGTCTGTGACACCCCAGTCTTATTGATTAGCTCACCTGGCTAGAAAATATACTCAGAACCAGTGGCAAAAGGCTCAAAGCAACAGTCCCTCAAAGGTGCATACAGTCCATGAATCCAAAAAGCCAACACCCATTTTGAATGGTGATCAATCACATGTCAAGTAAAAGACATTCAAGCTAAGCCTGGTGTATTTTGGACAATTCATAGCTAAGACTAAGGCCAGGATCGGCCAAAACACATCAGTGTGGATATCTTTTTCTGGATATGTGATTACTAAAGTTTACAGTGGACTGAATTGTGTACTGGCTTTTTGAATTCAAAGAATGAGCAAAAAGATTTATATTGTATGCCATGGTTGCTTTTTAGTTACAGTCCAGCACTGTTAATCCTTTTTAGGGACTTACCTCTCTCATACTCACCACTAACAAAACTGTTATATGCACTTACAACGGACGAAGCAACATTTACAGCCTATTTTATGTCTGCTGGCTGGTAAGTGCAGGCATTTAAATACACGAATCTTGTCTGCTCCACGCTGTTAGTGTCTGTCTATTATACAGTCCATTTAATGTGCTCTGCTTTATTACAGTATGCTGTGATCCTCAAATTCCATCCGTGTAATATTTGATCTCTCCCACCTCATTATACAGCGCATTCATGTACAGAAGATCTGACGTTTTGAGTAAAGACCAGAACACGACAAATCTAAAGATTTAAATGTGTAGGAAGCACTTCTGCTTGATATACGGTCCGCTACGGACATTTAACTTATTACAACACTCCATTGAACATTTTTTTTTTTGCTTAAACATGGCAGTTCTCAACCTGGAATAGCTAAATATAATTTCGTTTTGGTAAAAATGTTCTATAGTTATGATAATAGTGGAATTTGGAAGCTAAACAGCTAATAAATAGCCTACTCCACAAACGTGACTGGAAAGTATAGACTGTTTAATGTGTGCTTCAGAATGTGCCGGGACTTGCGAGACCTTTTTTTTTCTTTGTCTTTTCCAGTGGAAAACTAACTTTTTTTGTTAGAAGAGCCCTTGTGGGAATTTTCTCTTCTTTCTGAAGTAAAAAGAGTGAAATAATTCCATTTGATGTGCCAAGAATTTTTTGTCTTTTTTTTTTCTTTCGTGCAAACTGAATTATCGATTAATGGGGCATCTTGCAGCAAATTCAGCAGAGGTGTTTTTCTACCCTCCAGCCAGAGGTTATATCAATAATTATCCCGCTGGATGCTGGAGAACAGTGGATGAATAACAGCTGTGTTGTACATGAATGACACAAGACCAAATAATGACACTTTTAACTTCAGCCTTCTAGAACGTAGACCACAGTTTAGAAATAGAGCCATAATATGTAGTATAGTTGCAGCAGCCAACCAGAAATTAGTATTCTTGTTCAATTAAAGAAACTAGCAGGGATTTTACACTGATTCCTATTAAATTCAAAGCAGAGTTCATAACATTACTCTTTGCAGTTGCTAACCAGTTGCTGAATTTGCGCGTACATCGTAAGCCCCTAAAATTTAATTGAGATGCAAAGGGCATACGCCATATGCCCTATCCCTCTACTACTGCTGCTGCTCCCATCTGCACTTTTACCAGCAAATAACAGTTGAATTGCAGCAGGTACAGCCACCATTTCAAAAATATAATGTGTCATCTCTTTTTGTTAGCTTTAATCTTGCTGAACCATAACAAGGTCCTTCATTCCAAAGAATCAAACTGGCTTTGCCAAATCTCTTTCGTAGCGCTTTCTTGAATCAGCCTCCACCTCCTTGCCAAATCCCATAATGTAGTGTTCATTACCTGAGGTGGGGAGAAGGCATACTTAGCAATATAAAATTATCTTACATAAATTCGGTAATTGCTTAGGCTTTTTGGGATGGCGTAGTAGCAGAAATGAGGGAGTACTGGTAAAGGAACAGAAGTCATCATGTGCTAAACTGTGATTTTGGTTTCTTTATGGGCCATATACGATCCTACTTAAAGCCAGTTGTAGTGTCCTCTAAACTTATATAATCAAGTCAGCATGAATCGAAAAGTAAGTCTTACCTTGTGAATTGCAAATAAGATCCACTGATCATGGTTCCAGTACTAAAAATTTATAAATGCCTAATCAGTGTCAGTACATTTATTAATTTTTAGCAACAGGTGAAATTAGCCTTTAATTTGTAAAACGTCTTAGTGAACCATTGGAGGGTCATATTCTACTCTGTGTGCATTAATCTTGGTGACCATGTGTAGAAGTTCAAGAACTAGCCTGTATGCAGAGTCCAAAAATTTGTCTTGTATACAGGTATTAATTTTTGGAATTGCTATTTCAACAGTCAGTAGACTTTTGAAATAGTAATTCCATAAATTAATACCTGTATACAAGACAAATTTTTTACAACCACACTTTATAGGGTCTTTTGACATGCTGTTATTCAACCCATTATGTGAACATGTTGCGGCATTGGCTGGTTCAGTAGAAACCGGCCAACATTTGGCCCTTGTGTACCCAGCCTGACAGAAGCCAGGCATTCAGCCGGCTTCTGTCAAAGGGGTATGACCGGAAAATGTCTGGCGATCGACTCCTGACCATCCCTCTTAGCCAATGACTGAGAGTGCTGAGCGTCATGTTCTGGCGGGGGGCCATCCCCCTCTCAGGACACAATATCACAGCAGGGGAGATCATGTACTAATGTCAGATAGTACAACAGCTCCTCCTGAACTGGCAGTTTTTTTCATTCAGCCTGCTGGGTTGAATAAAAAAAACTAGTAGTGTGTACCAGGATAAGTATAAAAACACGTAGAAGTGTTGCTTGGCTCATCCAACAAAATTTCAGTTTTCTAATTTTAGCAAAAACCCATTGCTTCACAAGATTCCCATTTTTCCTATTGTTCAGCTGTTCTTCAGTGTATTTAAAAAAGGATGGAAGTAGACAAAAATGTGAATCCAGATTCTAGATTTTTCTTAGTGTAGCTTATTATGATTTTACAGCATGTTTTACTGTTCAGTTCCACTTAAAATGTAGCATGCTCCTTTTTACTATCCATCTTGTAAAATGGGGAAAACAAATCAAATTTATAGCTGGCTCTTGTCTTGAATTATGTTCTATCTACACAAATGCGATTAATATCCAGTCTATACAGTTCCCTGTACACCATGTCATTTTCATTGTCTTGTAACATGTTCATTTGTATTGTCTTTTCTTCCAAAGTCGTTCTGGAATGGGAGACAGCACATTGAGAACGGGCAATAAAATTGGAAAACCTTTATAATGACCGTTCTCCTGTGTAATGCTGGGATACAACTAGCAACATGTATCATTGTTTTCCTGTTAGTAACGGTGACACACCTTGTTTTATACTACAAGTCATGGCTATTTATATGCTCATTTCTAGTTAACAAGGCTTGGGGGGACTATTCTGAACAGAGCTGGTTAAACTAACTGGACTCTGGCCCGTATTCTGTGGAAAATGATCGAGGCATAGAGTCCACTTGGCTCATCTCCAATACGTGGAGTCACGGGTGTGTGCTACCACCGTAAGACATGTTTCACATGTACATCTATATACATACAGTAGAAGGCATTCTTGTCAGTTTGTATGTTGCTCTTCATAAAGATCAGGTTTTAAAGCGGAACCGAATGCAAAAAATAACAAAATTGCACACAAGCAGGCTCTTTATTACAGAAAAGACATGCAACGCCTCTTCTGCAATACAATTAAACTTACCTGTTTGTTTGCAGTGCTCCCCAGAATGTAAACTGAGCTGTGTATGTGCAGGTCCATGTATATTTCCGGCACAGTGCCAGAGTGCCGGGATCAATGTCTCCCACAAATGGCTGGGAATTATGTCATCCCACATTGGCCACTCGAGACGACAGAAGACCAGCATTTGGAAGAAACCATGCAGAAGATGCCAGCACTGGCGGGCGACCTCACAGCCGTCAGACCATTGGCTCACAGGAAAGTATTTGTGGCTGTAGTTCCACTTTAAAATTAAGACTAATTCAGTATAGCTTTAGAAACGATTGGAATGAATCGATAATTGATTTAAAGTGAATTTTTTTAAATCAAAGGAGGTCAGAATAACAACAGTGTCAACAAGGCGGACGATGTGTTGCATGCAAGTATTTTAGTTTCATAAAGTTTTTATTGAGTTAAACAGTAGTATACATGAACAGCGACACTGAAGGTTAGCCCTTCGTTTTGCAAACAGACAATCCACACATAACAGTAAAGAACAATAACAAGGGCAAATCCCAAGAACACAATCGACAGAATTGTTCAGTATAGGGCATAAAACATCTCCCATACAGTCAACAGTACAATACAGGGCTCCATTGTCCAGAGAGGTGTATGGAGAGCAGCAGAGGTCCTTTTAGGAATTTCGAAACATCAGTAAGAATAACATCAAATAAAAAGAGAAGACAAAGAACAGCACAACCGCCATACCACCTGAGTGCTAAAAGAAAGAAAAGATGTTAACAGCGAATAAAAGAGGAAAAGTGTTAAGGAAATAGAAAGAAACCAGAGAGAAGGGAGGGGGAAAGGAGAGAGAGAAAGAGAGAGAGAGAAGAAAAAAGGGAAGAGAAAGAAAAAGGGAAGAGTAAGAGTAGAAAAAAAAGAAAAAGAAAAAAAAAAAGGGGGGGGGGGAATGTGAATAAGAGAAAGCAACCAGAGGGGGGAGAAGGGAAAAAGATTGGGAAGCAGGAAAGAAAATAAGTGTGCTCATGAGCCGAGAGGAGGACCCGAAAAAAGGTCACCTCCAGAAAACAACAGTCGGCCCATTTCTCATGTTACACCACAGGGCCCTCCACCCTGTACCATCTCTAACAGGAGCATAGGTAGATATTCAGCACCTCAATGTCTCCCCAGGGCAGTAGCATACTCAGTCGAGGTCTGAAAGTCCATCCAGCAAGCCCAAGTCGCACAGTATTTCGACATGCTCTCTTTTGATATTGCATGCAAGTATTTTATTGGAGAAGCCAATAAAATCCAGGCTCACACTATACATAAAGCCTAGTTTTCTAACCCATCATCCATACTGAATTTAATTCATAACCCCACAATTCAATAGTCTAGTCTGAGAGCCTCTAATTCATATGGAGGCTCCCATGCTGGACAGTGTGCATTAATAGCTTACTGACATATTACAGCATTTTTTAAAAGTTTACCAGTTCTTAAATGTGCTTGATGCACTAGTTTTCTCTGTTTCCTTTAATTTCATCTGGTGATCTGGCCAGCAACACACTTAGTTTCTTAGGGCAGCTCCACTGGAGGAGCTATGGGGCCACCTATGCACAGCAGCATTGTCAATATGAGGAGAGAGTAGTGTTAGGTGCACTAGCAGATTTATGCTAGTCTCATATCAAAAACCAATAGGTTAATGAAGTTACAGAAATTCTCATAAGACAGAATACAGCTTCGGAAGCAGCCAAGCATGCGCTGTCTTGGTCACTGAATTTTTTGGTTTGTAAAAATACTATACCAATTACATGAAAATCATTTGTTCTGCTATCTTACAAGAAAAATGTTTGCGCTTGTCCCTTCAGATATTTTTACATGAACTGTCATGATGGACTCAAAAGCTGTGTACTAACAAATAGATTGGACATTTGCTCTGAATGTGTTTTTTTTTCCCCATTCGATTTTCTCATCGTGTGTTCTAGGCATTGGATGGACTTGACTAATAGAATAAAGCTGAACTCCAGCTAACACTTTTTAAACAGCTAGAGCAACTGTTTTTTTTTCCCTTTTAGAATAAAGGTTTCACATACATACATAAATAATTAAAAAAAACTTTTGCTGGACAGCTTGGTCTGCTAAACTTGGTTTGAAATGTTTACAGAACTTACTGGCTGGATCAGCATGTGAAAAACAAAGCAAAAAAGCCTAAAGAAAAGAAATCAGATTGCAGCCACCACTTGGGAAAATTGGGAGGATGCAATATAATAAGTTTACATTTTTGAGTTGAACACTACTTTAAGTTGATGCATGTTTCCAGTGCCCTTCCTGTGCTCACTCTCTGTAGAATTTTATCTATTTGAAGCAGAGTGTAACCCATTTCTGCCTCTAAGGGTGGCTTTTTTTCTTGCAGATCCCCTTGGAACCAGAGACGGACTGACAACTCATGGGGTCCCCGGGCAATAGGGGATCATGGGGCCCCTGTGTCCTCAACCACACTCAAACCACACCCATAAAAGCCTATGAAAAGGTACCAGGGGCATCTCATGGGGCCCCCTACTGACCCCGGGCCCACGGGCAGCGAGTTTCCAAATGGTCAGTCCGCCCCTGCTTGAAACACTTTACTGCCATACATAGGGAGCACTTGCGCAGTGCAGCAGGTTTCCTTCTCCTCACGCTGGTTAGGTGCCATGCGTAGTGTGGATGGCATCCATAGCATTGTGCCCATTCAAGTGCCTTTCATGCACAGTGTGATGGGTGGGCAAGGACTCATGGGACTTGTAGTCTTAAATCAACTTTCAGTGCAAATTGCATAGTGTGTGTGTCCTGACCAGAAGTTCAGGTGATGCAAAGCAGAGACACACATACTGGAATTTTTTTTTATTTTTACAAATGTTTTTATTTATTAAGGAATTGACTGCAAAAACAGCATAACAGCTTTAGTAGAATATACAACAGAAACAAGGCACATCTGTAATATTCATTCCAATAAGGTACAATCATGTAAGGCATAAAAGTTAAGTACATGAGCAAGGTAGGTTGGAAGGTAGGCAGAGCAATAAGGCCACCAACAGAGAAACACTATCATTTAAATCATGAATATTCATTGGTCAGATAGTAGATGTCTATGAATTTTCCAAAAATTCAATTTTCTGTCAAATAAATGCATCTTATCCAGTAACATATAATGAATTTGTTCAATGAGCATCACCGCATCGACTCTTCGTAGAACTGAGGCCAATGGTACCATGGGTGATTTCCAATGAAGGGCAATGGCCCATAAGGTAGAAATACAGATGGTGTGAATTGGCCTCATAGCTTCAGTCTGTGTTCCCGAGATATGGGCCCCCAGTAGGCAAGATTGCATAGACAAATGCACTAGGGCGTCTGCCACAGCAGAGGCCACTTCAGAGATTTTGCGCCACACCAATGAAAGGCTTGAACAGGTCCAAAATATACGCATAAGGGTAACAGCAAGGCCACAACCCCGGAAACAAAGGTGGGATGTCCCTGGAAACATGACATACAGTCTAGAAGGGGTATAATACCAACGAGACTGGCAATTTTTTACATGGTAAATGTAAATGGTTTCAAAGAAAATGACTGGGAATACAATTTATTTAAAAGTTAGTGAAATAAACCTAGAGGCAAAACATTAATTTCTCTTGATGGGGTAATGATTATTTAAGAAACAGTTCCTGAGCTCCAATTAGTGACTTTGACTAGGCTTAGGTGACGTCATCACTCTGCTGCAGACAGGAGGAAGGTTTTCCTCAGTCTCCACTGATACTAATAAAAGAACACTTTCCACATTTCCCTTCATTCCTTTATTTATGAATAGAACAAGTAATTGTTAGATCATCTGTCAGATTATTACTGATGTCTATGTTCCTGCTTTGAAGATTTCCCCCATTTCCTGTTTTGATGACTGGTGCAACCTGAGAAGATTCGTTCGCTGTAGGGACAAATCATCAGTATGTTTTTTTAAAGTCCACAAAAGTCATATTTTATGAGTTTATGTTCTTTTTGGAGATTCTCTTCAATTCTCGTCTAGGACGGCTATTGACAGGTTATATCCCTAGCAGGGCACAGATAGCAATGACATTTTGATAAAGGCTGTAATCCTTCCACACTCTCCAAAACATGTTCTGTGCTTGTATGGCCTCCACATCATTTTACAGGGCACCATAGCTTCAAACTGTTCTTCATGTGTAGGGACTGCCACTCCTTTGGAACCAAATCCCTCTATATCAAATTCCTCCACAGTTCTTGGTGAAATATATACTGTATATATATATAATGTATTATAAAAATGTACTATTTAAAGTGGCTGTAAACCTCAGACATGAAATATGAACAAAGCTTATCCTATATAGTGTGTACTTTTCTCAATTAAAAGCACATTATTTGAGCCTTTTTGAATTTAGGTTGGCTGCAAATGCTTTGTTGGGGATGATTCACCCTTCCCTCCCATCTCTTCCTTTGGCTGGTGCATTTCCAACATGTGATGACCAAGCGAATTTGAAGACATGTGGATGGCTCCTGTATAATAATGGCCAGTTGTGCGATGGAAGTTAATGAAAACATGAAGTGACTATCTGCCAACCTACACCTTCATGAGAGTTTTGTTTCCTCCTCTGGACTACATCCAATAGTTTCCCTGAGCAGGAACATACAGGAACACAGTTGGCCCCTCAGTGAGTTTATTCCTGCTAAGCATCTGGGATTTCTAATCTACCTACTTTAAATCCTTGATTCTGATGTACAAGGAACATTGGGATCTATCTGGCCTTATTCAGGAGGACATAAGTCCATTTTATCTTACGTTCATTGACAGGCACAGCCTTTTCTTTTTCCTTTACCAAACAGGGTTCTATAGCCCCGCCTACAGAAGTAGGACACTAGGCAGAAAACAGTTCTGCTTAGTATCTTCAGGAGTATGGACGTGATCTTATGCTGAGACCTGTGGTCTCATGGCTTTTTTCATGGGATTTTTTTGTTTTCCACAGGGACAAGGTGATGCTCTTGCCTTCCCCTTCCTCCCTTCCGAAGATGGTTTCAGATTTTCACTTGACTGAGAACATTAATCTTCCTTCTCTGTAACAATGGCCATCACTTCCTAAGGAAATGGCTCTGCACTTCTTCGATGTGCTTGGCGTGTACTTCTCTGTGACGGCTGTTTTTTTCAAAGGTTCGATTCTCTCCTGGTTTTCACGGACAGTCAGATAAAATGCCTTGTGGCCTCTTCTGCCTCTGTTTCCTGTTGGATTCAGCAGACAATTGACGAGTGCCGTTTAGAGACAGGAATCTCCCTTCCTTGGTACAGCACTCTTCTCCAGGGCAGTTAGTGCCTCATGGGCGTTTCGGCATAGGGAGCCTGATTATGGTTGCAAGCAGCGACCTGGTTGCTGTGCACATGTTTCCTAAGTTCTGTCAGGTTGATGTGTTGGCATTTTCAATGCTAGTTTTGGCTGAAAAGCTTTGCAGGCCACTAAGACACCTTGGGATGGTTCAGAGTGTTGGCAGATTGCCTGGGTTTTTTCTTTTCTCCATTAGTTGGTTTGCCCACCACTCATTGTGGCACTGCTCGGGGTCATCCATGTTTGGTAAGGGATAAAGAAGAAGAGGCTGTGTCTGTCAATGAACATAGGAGAAAACTGGATTTTTTGTTATTCTCTGTAAAATCCCTTTCTCTTGAGTTCCTTGACGGACACAGCAACCACCCCTCTATGGAGTTTTCTCCTTTGGCACCCTCCCCTCTCCTTTGACACTGCTTGTGACCGACTGGATATCTATAGCAAAGAAGAGGTTTTTTGCCCAGAGAGGACTGCCCATAGGAGGTACCGAGTTTTTTTCTGCCTAGTGTCCCATTCCTGTAGGTGGGGCTATAAAACCCTATTTGGTAATGGATAAAGAAGAAGAGGCTGTGTTCATCAGTGAACTCAGAGAAAGGGATTTTACGGTGAGTAACAAAAAATCCCATTATTTCTTGTCTACAATATGCCATCAGATTTGTAACACCAGCATTCTCAATGCAGGTATATGTTAAGGAGGATGGACTCTATAAAAGATTAACAAGCATGCTACTTTCTTGCTTTGTGGCCATTTCTTTCTATTGCTGTCCCTATTTTCTTGAGAGTTCTTATCAGTATATGATGTAATGATCTTGGTATGAAACAGTATATTACATGTAAAGCTACCCATATAGATATAAATTGGATATACTTTACCAGTCATTGAACATTACATTTAGTATTTTATTGGGTGTATTTATGTCTTTTTGTATGTGTTTTTCCCTTTTTTATGAGAAGAAAATAAATTAAATTTGTAACGATATCTGTCGGTAACAATTTTTGGCTATATCTGCCAAATGTTCCTTTTGTGGGTGTTTGACACAATATTTTATATTCAGGTGGAGGTATGAGCACAACTCCTTTTTATAAATTTTTATTATTATTTATTTATTACAGGTATTTATATAACACGTATGCATATTGTACATTCACATCAGTCCCTAACCCTCAAGGGGTGTACAATCTAAAGTCCCTAACTTACATTCATACATACACATACAGTGGGGATCGAAAGTTTGGGCACCCCAGCTAAAAATGTGTATTAATGTGCATAAAGAAGCCAAGGAAAGATGGAAAAATCTCCAAAAGGCATCAAATTACAGATTAGACATTCTTATAATATGTCAACAAAAATTAGATTTAATTTCCATCATTTACACTTTCAAAATAACAGAAAACAAAACAATGGCGTCTGCAAAAGTTTGGGCACCCTGCAGAGTTAATATCTTGTACTGCCCCCTTTGGCAAGTATCACAGCTTGTAAACGCTTTTTGTAGCCAGCCAAGAGTCTTTCAATTCTTGTTTGAGGTATCTTTGCCCATTCTTCCTTACAAAAGTCTTCCAGTTCTTTGAGATTTCTGGGCTGTCTGTCACGCACTGCTCTTTTAAGGTCTATCCATAGATTTTCAATTATGTTGAGGTCAGGAGATTGTGAAGGCCATGGCATTACCTTCAGTTTACATCGCTTGATGTAATCCCCCGTGGATTTCGAGGTGTGTTTAGGATCATTATCCATTTGTAGAAGCCATCCTCTCTTTAACTTCAGCTTTTTCACAGATGGCATCAAGTTACCATCCAAAATTTGCTGAAATTTTATTGAATCCATTTTTCCTTCTACTAGTGAGATGTTCCCTGTGCCACTGGCTGCAACACAACCCCAAAGCATGATTGATCCAACCCCATGCTTAACAGTTGGACAGAGGTTCTTTTCATTAAATTCTGTGCCCCTTCTTCTCCAAACGTACCTTTGCTCATTCCGGCCAAAAAGTTCAATTTTAACCTCATCGGTCCACAGAACTTGTTTCCAAAATGCATCAGGCTTGTCTATATGTTCATTTGCAAAGTTCAAACGATGATTTTTGTGGTGAGGACGTAGAAGAGGTTTTCTTCTGAGGACTCTTCCATGAAGACCATATTTGTACAAGTATCTCTTTATAGTGGAATAGTGTACCACAACTCCAGTGTCTGCCAGATCTTTCTGGAGGGATCGTGCAGTCAAACGTGGGTTTTGAATTGTTTTTCTCACAATCCTGCGAGCTGTTCTGTCTGATATTTTTCTTGGTCTTCCAGATCTTGCTTTAACTTCCACTGTTCCTGATGACTGCCATTTCTTAATTACATTCCGAACAGAGGATATTGACATCTGAAAGCGCTGTGCTATCTTCTTATAGCCTTCTCCAGCTTTGTGAGCGTCAACTATTTTCAGTTTCAGTTTTCTAGACAACTGCTTAGAAGAACCCATGGTGCTGATTGTTGGGGCAAGGTCAGATGAGTCTGGGCATTTAAAACCTTTGAGATTGACATCACCTGGTCTTCCCAGACGATGATTGAGAACAATCCATGACACTGGCAGGTCTCAGCTTTGCAAAGGGGGCAGTGCATGCTATAAATTCTGCAGGGTGCCCAAACTTTTGCAGATGCCATTTTTTTGTTTTCTGTTATTTTGAAAGTGTAAATGATGGAAATAAAATCTAACTTTTGTTGACATATTATAAGAATGTCTAATCTGTAATTTGATGTCTTTTGGAGATTTTTTCCATCTTTCCTTGGCTTCTTTATGCACATTAATACAACTTTTTAGCTGGGGTGCCCAAACTTTCGATCCCCACTGTACTAGAGCAAATTTAGACAAGATCCAATCAACCTACCAGCATGTCTTTAGAGTGTGGGAGGAAACTGGAGTATCCGGAGGAAACCCATGCAGGCACAGGGAGAACATGCAAACTCCAGGCAGGTAGTGCTGTGGTTGGGATTCAAATCAACGACCCTATATTATGTACTTATGTGGAGTACTCCCTCTCCTTTATAAAGGCATATGTATGTAGGACCTGGTAGGATTTTGCTTTATGATTTTTGTGATATAGAGTGTAACTTCAGCTCTCCGCCCCCTTTTTTTCTAAGGTCTCAGACAAGCTTATAAATGTTGGTCTTTGAATGGATGCAGAGAAGAGAAGACTGCAGATAGACAGGTACAACTTTTGTAGGAGGATTTGTTTTATCTCTGTGTATCACCTGAGGCCAATCACTTCACTGGGTACAGCATTAAAAAAAATATCCAATCTCTATATCAGCCTTTCTCAACCAGGGTTCTGAGGAGCACTAGGGTTCTTCCAAAGGTTGCCAAAGGTTCCTTGAGTTGTGGCTGATTGACCTCACCTCCAAGGATTCTTGCACAGTTCTGTGCCCAATGTCTCTTGGCAAAGTCAGCAGTATGATAATAATGATCTTTTTAGCTGGACTGTAAGAGTGACATTGTGACTATTACTGTAATGAGGCTACTCCCACTGACCCCCCGATAAATTAATTTAAGCAGGGGTTACGTGAGACCTAAAATTTATTTAAAAGGTTCCTGTGGGGTAAAAAAGTTGATAAAGACAGCTCTGTATTAATTAGTGTGTTATTTAAAGTGGTTGAAAACCTCAGACATATAATATGAACAAAGCATATCCCTCTATAGTGTGTACTTGTCTCCATGCAGAGACCTAAGTGTCATGTCTGTCTGCTACCTCGTTCCTCTGCTATCTGCATGATTCATTCTGACAAGTTTTCCTGACACAAAGAAAAAAATGGTGACAAGGAAGGGACCTCCAGCAGATTGATAGCATCAGCTCAGTTCTTATGAGCTGTGTAAAGGGGGTGTGTCTCATCCCTCCAATCAGCCCTCAAAGCTCTCCTCACTGATGTAACCTCAGCTCTCTGTCCCCTGCTTTTTAGAACTGAAAGATCTTATGTAAATTTTGCACTTTGAATGGCTGTAGGGGAATGATGGATGTAGATAAATAGGCACATCTTATTCATTCTGACAAGTTTTCCTGACACCAAGAGAAAAATGGTGACAGGGGAGGGACCTCCAGCAGATTGACAGCATCAGCTCTGTTCTTGTGAGCTGTGTAAAGGGGGTGTGTCTCATCCCTCCAATCAGCCCTCAGAGTTCTCCTCACTGATGTAACCTCAGCTTTCCATCCCCTGCTTTTTAGAACTGAGAGATCTTATGTAAATTTTGCACTTTGAATGGATGTAGGGGAAAGATGGATGTAGATAAATAGGTTCAGCTAATTCATTCTGACAAGTTTTCCTGACACCAAGAGAAAAATGGTGACAGGGGAGGGATCTGCAGCAGATTGACAGCATCAGCTCTGTTCTTGTAAGCTGTGTAAGGGGGGGGGGGGTGTCTCATCCCTCCAATCAGCCCTCAGAGCTCTCCTCACTGATGTAACCTCAGCTCTCCATCCCCTGCTTTTTAGAACTGAGAGATCTTATGTAAATTTTGCACTTTGAATGGATGTAGGGCAGGGGTAGACAACCTGCGGCTCTCCAGCTGTTGTAGGACTACAAGTCCCATCATGCCTCTGCAAGTCATAGCTGTAACTGTCAGTTTTGTAATGTTGCAATGCCTCATTGGAAATGTAGTTCCACAACAGCTAGAGAGCCGCAGGTTGCCTACCCCTGATGTAGGGGAAAGATGGATGTAGATAAACAGGTACAGCTTATGTAGGAGGATTTGTTTCATCTCTATGCATCACCTGAGGTCAGTCACGTCACCGGGTATACGTAAGGGTTTACAACTATTTAAAAAAAAAAAGAACAAATGAAAAATAGTAATGAAAAAATAAAACCTGTAGGTTAACCGTATTTTTGTGTAATATTTGCGGCCCACATTCATGGGGTCATGGCAGGGTTGTGTCCTTTCACTACATACTTTGTGCTAAGGTGTCCCTCTTTTTTATATCTGGGAGGTATGGATCCCTATGAATAGCCTGAAACAGATGTATATTGAAGTGCATTGTAATGAGATTAGCTGCATTTTACAAGTAATGTGTATGGCGTACCTGTCTTGCCGTTTCCAGAGAGGACCTTCCACATGCGTACATCTCACGTCTCAGCAGAAATGTGCTTGGATGCTGTAGATCTAAAGAAGTTGAAAATGATTTGGCTACTTTCTAATTACAAATAGGAATACACCTGCTGCCGGGCAGCATGGCAAAGGGAAGGAAATTAAGATTCAGCCTGGAATTCCATACTCATTAAAAGCAAATTATGCTGCAACATAAAGTCTAATGGATGTGGGATTATTTGGCGGGCTTTGCCCTGTAGGAGAAAAGGGAGTAATTGTGATGTAGCTCACATTTTTTCCTTTGGTCTCCCTGAAGAATTTCTTTGGTTCTGTCTGTGGAATTTGGTCTGCACTTCCCCTTCTATATATAGAGCGAGTGGATTGACATGCTGACCGTGCGCGGGCCTTGGGCCTGCCAGCAAATTTCAGACAGTGAGAAAGCTTCTACTGGAAAATTGAGATGGCTGATTTATGGCCTGTTTTTATAAATCTAAAGAGGCAAATTACTTGTGCTTAAAACAAAGCGATCGCAGTGTTAAAAAACAATGTAGTGCCAGAGCGTTAGGAAAAAAAAAGTGTGTGGTGGATGTTCTTATTGAGAATTTGGACAGGCTCTTTTTTTATATGAATTAATACTTGGAATGTTTGAGGAGGCAGCACTGTTTCTATTCATCAGGTGTGAGGCAGCTTTGTGCAGCGATGGGCTGATTCCATTTTGTTGTGGCATTGGCTGATCATGGTGGAAGTAGTACTGGAGCTGGATACTAGCAATGTGTGCTTGCATTAAGAACCACGAGGGACTGGCTCATATTATGGCCGTGGTAAAACATTCCTAGTCAGTTTGGGAATTTTGTAAAATGCACAACTTAACACATGTCCATGTACACTCCATGGCCACTTTATTAGGTTCAATTGCTTGGTAACACAAATTGCTATTCAGCCAATCACATGGCAGCAACTCAATGCATTTAGGTATCTAGATGTGTTGAAGACAACTTGCTGAAGTTCAAACCGAGAATCAGAATGGGGAAGAAAGCAGATTTAAGTGGCATAGTTGTTGGTGCCAGACGGGTTGATGTGAGTATTTCAAAAACTTCTCATCTACTGGGATTTTCACGCACAACCATCTGTAGGGTTTACAGAGAATGGTCTGAAAAAGAGAAAATATCCAGTGAGCAGCAGTTGTGTGGAGGAAAAATGCCTTGTTGATATCAGAAGTCAGAGGAGAATGGGCAGACTGGTTCGAGATGATATAAAGGCAACATTAGGTCTTCATGCACACTGGACGTTTTTACAGCGGCTGTTTTTGGCTTTTGATGTTTTTATCTACAGCCAGTAAACCCCCCAGCATGTTATCCTATGTGTCCATGCACACATAGGCTGTAATCAACGTTTTTTGGCTGGAAAAAAAGGAGGAGTCGTTTAGCTGTAAAAACACTCTAACGCAGAAAAACGCCACTAATCGCGACAAAACGCCGCTGAACGCTAATGCACAAATGCTAAATAGGGCTGAAAAACTCACTTTTTTAACATGACTTTACACAGCTAATGTTTGCATTAAAAAACGCCCCCTGTGCATGGAGCCTAACTCATGTCAATATGGACCAAAATCTCTGAGGAATGTTTCCAACACCTTGTTGAATCTATTCCACAAAGAATTAAGGCAGTTCTGAAGGCAAAAGGGGTCCAACCCGGTACTAGCAAGGTATACCTAACAAAGTAGCCGGTGAGCGTATTTCAAAGTGGAAGTACACTGCATCTGAGCACAGCAGCCCAATAATGTTATTTAACCCCTTCCTGGAGGCGGGTATTCAGGTCATGAGACCACTCTGATCACATGAGGTATGCATCAGGAGCATTCCTGTCCCCACCGGTAACTGTGCTGGGAGCATGCAGGGTGCACTTTCTCAGCACAGAAAAGTGTTTACATAGGGCCACATATATGCGGCCTCTTAGCATTAAAACCCACCGGCTGAGAGGCAGCATATATGGGGGCCATCGTTGGGAGGAGGTTAAAGTGGAACTTTAGTCAGAAAATTAAAGTGATACTAAACCCAGGACCCTGCATTCATTATATCTGGTCTCCCACAGCACACAGAACATGGAAATGCAATTATTTTGGTAAATAAAAACTGCTAAATACCTTTTGTCATCAACAGTATATAGCAGTCTTGTGACTTCTGTCAGTGTCCAGCCGCGCACTGGTTAAAGCTTGTAGGAGGAATTCACCTCTCACTGCCCGCTGAGGCTGCATGAAACCTTATCCTCTGTCTGGACAGTGATGATTGGCCTTGTGCAAAAAAAAAGCTCTCTAGCAATACACAACAAACTGAGCATGTGCATTCCTAGGGCTCTGTACTATCAGCAGATGGATTTGGGACTGTGGAAGAAGGGGAAGATCATAGAAGGCAGGATCAATCTCCCTTTTTACACATTGCAGATGATTAACCCCTAAGGTTCCACAGTGAGTATAACAAGCATGCTTTACTGCATATACAGACTGATTTTACTGCTGTGGGTTTAGTAACACTTTAAGTCCAGCTAGGTCACTTCATGCTCGCCCCTTTTGCAGGTATAGTTAAGTAAAACATTAAAAATAAGTGTCTATACTGTTTAAAATCTAGAAATACACTGTCTCACCCTTCTCTGCACAAGCTCAGTTGCTCTCTATTTTTCAGCACTTTGCCAAAAATATAGAGGCTGATCTGCCGACGGCCTAAAGATTTAGTACTGCTCAGGGGCTCTGGACTTCAGCAAAATGTCAGCCTCCAGCAAGAAGAAACTGAAACAATGCTGGAGGCATTTTACAGAACACATTAATTTTGGTGAGAGAGTGAAGTTCCTCACTAAGGATGCAAGGAAAAATAAAAGAGCAGCTTTTCTTTTTGGTTTCTATTACACTTTTTTTTTTTACATATGTCAACCACAAGATTCCTGCTAACATATATCTACAAGAATGTTTTACAGCAGGGGTCTCCAAACTTTCTAAACAAAGGGTCAGTTTACTGTCCTTCAGATTTTAGTAGGGGCCAGACTTTGGCCAGTGGGATTAGAAAATACCTTAGTGTCAGCTGGAGTAAAGAATGTCTCAGGCATGGTGGTCATTGGAAGTAAAACAAATTATAAAGTGTCTGCGGTCAATAAGAGGAAGAATAGGGCCCCATCATTAAAGTGTACTGGATTTTGAAGACGTTTCTGCCAGTGTAGCTTCTATAGACAGCAGAGATTGGTGGCACAGGGGACAGAAGGGGTAAGAATTCTCCCATTACATTGCAGGGAAGCCCTTTTAACTTGCAATAGAGGTGCTTTAAAAATTGGTCTTCTGTTCTACCTTCAATGAAAGATGTTAAAATCACACTAAGACACAAAGAAACAAAGTATCGACACTTCTTGGCGCCATACTGAGCACTGGTTTCTTCTTTGGTTTCATTAGAATCCAGTATTAATGGAAAGTTTCATAAGAGAGGTATAGGTGTTGCCATGTATGTGTCATCTGTACACAGGGTTGAGTGACCCATATGCTCAATGCTTGATGACAACAGCTACACTACTTGTACTTTTTCTATTTATAATGATAGCGGGGTCACTGTTAGGTTTCTTTGTACTCTGCAACATCAGAACACCCAGTCTTATTTGGATGACAATCATAGTTCCGTTGAGTATCATGCTGTGGAAGATTTTCCAGCCTCTATCTTATCTTCTTGGCAGGAAGAATGATCAGTAGCTTTCACAAGAATTTTGGCTCACGTCTTTGCTTTGATGTGTTTTGTTGCTGGATCAGATTTGCCCTGAAGGCAGATGTCTTGACACATTTCCTTTCAGGAGTATTGCAGAGTCCTGGGATATGTTTATAGCTGCAAAGTGTGACTGTGCAGAAGTCTACAAGATCCTATCTGCTAATAAAACCATCTTGCATACAGCAGCTCTGTAACGGGGATGTCAGGGATTCGCTCAGCCTTCACCGACCACTTTAAGGTCCATTCTAACCATTTGTGGAGCAGCGGTGGGTTGCTTCCAGCATCATATATCTCTTTGTGATTGTCATTGTAGGATTCCAGATAACTGCTTGTGCCTCCTCACATTCTCAAAAGGCTTTAAGGAAGATGTCATAGTTAACTGCAACCCTTTCTATGTAAAAGCACTTTGGTTAGGTCCACATGGGCATTACAAGAAAAGCTTTTTTAAAACAAAACTGTGTCCTTTTGCATCCTGTCCTATGTGTCCTCCTTCCATGATGTAGTGCTCAGACTTGGCATACAATCACTAGTCATCACTTTTTTCTGATCTCCTATGTTGGGTGTTTCTGGTGGGGGTTGCAATGGAGGAGCCTTGGAGAGGTGAGTATATCATGGTATATTCACATTCATATATACTAGGGCCAGTTTAGAGAGTAGGCAATTAACCTACCAGCATGCCTGTGGAGTGTAGGAGGTAACCCAGGCAGGCACAGAGAGAACATGCAAACTCTGTGCAGCTAGTACCATGGTTGGGATTCAAACCAACAACCCTATAGCTGCTAGGCGGATGTGCTACACACTTAGTCACTGTGCTGCCCCAGTTTTAAAAAAAAAAGTTTAGTTCTTCATCTGCACGCCATAACTGTCTATAGTGGAAGTTGAAACTTGACTAGACATGGCTCTTGTGGCATCCAACGGCTCTTGTGGCTTAGACAAGAAAAAAATCTTGGGTGTTTGCTTTAGGAGATCAGAATTTTCATATTAGCAGGAGTCTCAGCTCTAGAAACTGTTAAAGAAGGTATCATTAAAAATGATACCCTCCGATCTATTATGGCCAAGGAAGCTGCCATCTAAGCCTGTGTTTGATCTGACGTTGCCATGATGCTGAACAAGTGATCATGTTGATGGCTTGATGGTTTGGTTGAGAACACAAGTAAATGTGACAGTTCAGGTGTGTGGAAATTTTTGAAAAAAAACGAATCTACTTGTCCCTCATGACAATCTACTCGTCCTGATAAAAAAAAACATAAATTTTAACCAAAACCGTATTTAAATCTGCTTTAAGTAATGTCTGGGGCTTTTAAAAACAAAATGGGCTTTATGGCAACTTAAATGTTTAATATTTTTAACATTGCACTGTTTATCTCCTCCTCCCCTCCCTGCCTGTCTCCAGCACCACACCCGGGGACAAGCAGGGAGAGGAGAGACCTTGCAGTGTAATGAGCACCGATTGGGTGCTTGTCAGGAAAGGGCTTATCCTTTATCCATTTCGCTGCCAGAGCTGTTTTTTTTGCACGCGTTTAAAAAATCATTTAAGGCCTGAAAATGACCCCCAACATTATATATTTTCTGAAATCAGAGACCCTAGAGAATAAAATAGCGGTAGTTTAAATTTTTTATGTCACATGATATCACAAAAGTATAGGAAATGCAAACTTTCAGTAAAAAATACACTTAAGTTCATTTTGGGGCACAAAAAGCAATAAATTATCCAATTTTTTGTAAAATATTAAAGACGAGGTTTCAATCGAGTAAATAGATATCCAACATGTCAAATCTTAAATTTGCGTGCACTCATGAAATGGCAACAAACTTTTGTACCCTATATTTTCTGAAGGTGGTGCTTTTAAAGCTCCTTATAGGTCATCGGTTTAGCGTTACGGAGGACGTCTGGTGCTAGAATTATTGCTCTTATTCTGGTGTGCATGGTGATATGTAACGTGTATCGCAATCAACGCTTTCATGTGTAGGCGCCCCAGAGCGTGCTTTTACATTTGTGTGTGCATACATGTGGGGGTGGGGGCCTTGAAAAATTTGAGGGGGGTTATATGCTTGGGTATAACTTCCATTTAAAAAAAAAAAAAATGTTTATCACGTAGGGGACAAAAAGTCCCCTATGTGATGATTTTTTGGTGACAGGTTCTATTTTTTGAGACATCCAGGGTCTAATAGTCCCTGGATATCTCCCCTGTGCTCCCCTAAATGTAATGCAGTGCACATCGCACCGCATTACATTCTTTCCCGGCCTCAATGACCAGGAATCTGCCAAACGGGGGCCCAGAAGTGACGTCACATAACTTACTGGTCAGGACTAGAAGCGGAGGGTAGCAGATGTGTCCACTCTCCTCCCTCCCCTATACCACATCCCGCTGGTACCCACTAAACCAGTCCTGGGCTCGCAGATGGGCAAGCGGAGCCTGAGACATATAGCGGACTGGGGGGAGAGGCTGGCACTGTGGGCTGCGTGGATTCAATCGGGCGGCAGTGCTGCCGCCCATATGCTTCCACCTGACAGGTGAACCCACAGCAGGGCTAAAGGCAAAAAAAACTACCAAAGGCAAAAACTGCACGTCCCAAGCATCGGGTGATATGAATTGCACATCCCTGCGGAGTTATTATTCATGGCATACCTTGAATATAACTGCTTTGGGAAACAATTAAATCAATGAGTTGGTTTAGTTCAGCTTTAACAGTAGGTATTATAGAACAGTTTTCTTTAAAGCTGAACTCAAGCATGTGTGTGTGTTTTGAACTATTGTGTTCTTTTTCTGTGAGCCAAAGTTTTGTCTGTGCTACTCACCATTTCCAAATTCCAGAGCTCCAAAATTGGAACTGGGGTGTAGCTAAAAATTCTTCTCAATCTCTTGTACGTACGAGCACTTACTTGTCCTTTCATTGTTGGTATTACAATAAACCTGGCTGTCAGTATAAGTAGCGCATTACATCGAGATTTCATTATGTTAGTTTATAACCTGAAATATTGAAATTAAAGAGTGCTTCATGGCTACTGTTTGGTTAATTCTCTGTACGGTTACATTAATCTGCAGTACACCAGCTAATGTAGAGTGACTAATATTGTGGAGGGATCACGGCACCGATTGCAGAGAAGCACTGCCACCTGCTGCACTGTTTGTTTAATCCATCAATCTAGATTATCAGGCTTGTTTCATAAAGTTAAAAAAAGTAGTTCAGTATCTCTTAGCCACCAGTCAGCTATGATTTTTTGGTTTATTGAGGTCAGGAGCAGGAGCAGCAGAAAGATTCCAGGGACAAGCACACATTTTTTTAGAAATACAGCAGTATTTGTAGATAGGGAAGGAGAGAAGCGCCTCTAAGTGAAATATGTCTCTAGTAGTTAGCTACACCCTGCAAGCAGTACAGAAAATTAATTCTTCATCTCTGTGATGAGCAAATTACTATAGCTTTTTTTCTACATGCAGCAGATGCTCGAAAGTCTTTTAACTCCTCCATGTACTTTCACTAAATGACTGATGACCCTCTCCCCCCGCCGTACCCCATTAATATGCCTTCCACAGGATAATCCCTTGTAGGAAGGGGAATAGCCTTTTAAAATACTAGGGTCATGCATCCGGTCCTGAGCCAGGTAACCAAAGAATAGATATTAAAAGTTTTGTTAGAACATCAAAATATGTTGAAGAAGTTTTTAATACAATCATGGTATAAAATAATTAAAGAAACATGTTCGGTGATAATTGATTTTTTTGAAGATATGAAAGGTAGACTTTGGCGTACTGTACCTTTCACATCACAATTGCTCTACGCTGGCCTGGTGAAATATGTCCTTACTGACATATTGCATGAGCTTCCGAAGGCTTCTGAGATAAAACGAGATCTATGATTATCTCATTTGTAATAATATGAAACTATGAAATACACAAACGCTTCACACCATATAGCGAATTAGGGAGCATAGCATTAGCTCACTAATAAACATACAAAGAAGGTACTGCCTTGGTGCACAAGAGTGAGACAGAAAATAATTCTGGAATCTGGTCAGAGATACAGTAGGCCAAGAACTTTGTAGATATTTCTACTACTGGGCTGCTACTGTATACTTACTGTAGGCCATGTTTCTGTTAAAAAAGGCCCAAATAGGACCGATAACCATAGCTGATTTTCCTTTCTCTACCTCTTATGTTCAGTGGCAGTCCAGTTATTGATAATAGTACTTATGCAATGATGCACAAACTAATAATACAATACCTTTATGTTAAGGGTGTGGAAACCATATGACAGATTACCTTTATCCTTGATTAAATAGAACTCTACCTGAGGTATGGCCATGTATATGAGACTTGTTCATTTTAGCAAAGGGGCGGAGGCTTTTTTTAAAGGTGTACATATATGAATTGTTCCAGGGGACGTGATAACAGTCATTGTAACTTGCAGTGATCTATGAAAGGACATACACTTCCTAAAAAGAGCAACATCAAGTGCAATATGCCATACATGGAATTACTGTTTGTAAAAAAAATGTACAGTTTGTTTTAAAGAAGAAAATTCTAAAATCACTATGATCATGGGGGTGAATGTGCACAGCTGAACATGGAAAACCCTTACTCTACCCCACAATGGCCACTTTCCACAGACCTACAGAATGAGTGGAAACCCTCCCTCTACCAACACCATTCATGTGACAGGAAGAGGGGGGCCTAAACAACACAGTACATGGTTAGAGCAACAGGTACAGAAACTGGGGAAATCTTCTAACATGACAGCAGAACCACAACATACAGCACATGGCCTTGCAAATCCAGCAGTGCAAAGAGACTTAAGCTTCATTGAGTTCTCACCATAGTCCTTCCCCATATGCATAGACTCACCGGGTCACAAATACCCTGTCTCTACTGCTTCCCTCCTTAATGATGGTTTTGGAGCATTCAATGCTTATTCAGCACTGTTCCTCTCCTGGAAGCCCCAAATTGTGTACTCCCTAATCTGATCCAGCATTACAGTCAGATTTTTCTACTCAGATCTCCAAATTACTAGAACATAGCTTTGCTAAAACCATTAAACTACTGAGATCATGGCTAACATTAAAGATATTGGTGCCCACATGGAAATTAATGAATCCAAACCAGATGCAACTAATCAGCATACTAATCCTATCACTGACCTTCAACAACACCTTGAAACTACCCTGAGTAAAATTGATGACGTGGAAAATAGATCTTGCAAATCAAACTACAGCGTATGCAGTTTGCTTGATTCTCTCACCAACATAGACAAAGCAGTCAATTCTTCTTGAACAAACTCATACTAGACATACAGTATCAAAACATTGTCTTTAATTAGACCTCATTCACTGCTTTTAATGTCAAATCGATATGAAGGCCTGACCCGAGACATCATATTAAAGCCATACTTTTATGGGGACAAAGAACAAGTATTGACAAAGGCCAGAAACAATAAAGAACTGCTGATCCTAGGTTATGCCAAGCAAATCTCTCCCACAATGATTCAGAAGTGAAGATCTCTTAAACCCTTTTCTCATCCTCTTCCCTTACAACAATAAGACTTATTTGATTGGAACCTTTCGGGAAGGAGCAAACTTGCTTTTCAAGCTGGGATTAATTTCTAGAGACTCTTTCAAGACTAGCCTCGATTTGCATGCCATTCCCCTTCCAAGACAAGACCGCTTTCTCTCCAAGCTGGCTAAAATAAAAAAACAACAGGACCAGCAATAACGCCCCTACCTGACCTGCAAGTAGAAAAATTCTGCTTCTACCTTTCAGGTCCCAAGGATTTAAATTTTCCACTTTTAAAAGTGATATCTCATTCATTGTTCAACCTGATAGCAGAATGTCATTTCATAAGCCATTGGAACTTCACTAAGCTTCAGGTTTGGAAGAATGGAAATCTTAGCTTTTTCCTCCTCATGTAAAGTGTCTATACTGGTGAACTCTATCATGATACTCATCCTTATGCCAGTAAATTGTAAAGGCCTATGAGATGTTAAATGTATCCTTTGGAACATTAATTTTGAGCTTTTTTCCATTCTACCATTGGTCAACAATGTCTGTCCCAGTGGAAACATTCACTAACGGGCTGACACTGCTCAACACTTTCCAAATAATGTGGATGATACCATTATTTAATTGGAGACTAATTGAACCTCTGCTTGGTGTCCTTATAGTTTGCAGTAAGGTACAGGATCACATAGACACCTTTTTTCAAACAAATGATCCTAAATGTACTATCCATATCTTTAACTGTACAGCACATAAAGTCATCATACCTTTGCACTTCCTTGACTGTGAATAATGGGAAACTATGTGCCAAATTTAGTGGTTATGCCTGAAAGTTGTGAAAACTTTAGAATAGGGTGTACATTCTCATACACAAGGTCCTGGTCTGTACACCAGATACACACCCCTCTTGACTTAAATTAACCAGCACCTAATATTTCAACCTATATACAAACTTTGGCGTTCTTTATATGCTGGCTACAAAAAAGTTATAGCATAGTCTTGGAAGACAACAACGGTTCCATTGCCACTACCGGAATTAAAGCTTCCCCCGATTATGGTTCATGAAAAACTGGCCAGTATTGTGAAGGATAAATAACCACATTTCAAAAAAATCTGGAATACTTGGTTCTGTTTCCTATATGCATGGAACTAACTGGGCCCTTACTGAGGCAGTCTTGAAGGATATGAACATTCTCAAGTAACTCTTGAGGTGTCCTTCCCACCTTACTTTTTTCTCTTTCTTTCTCTCTGACTCTCTTTTTTTATCTCTGTCTTTGCTCTTTCACCCCTCAAGCGCATTTCAAGTGGTTTATGTGCAATCTCACCACCTTCTGACATTGCTGTTTTATTAGTCAACATCCCTACCAGATTATCCTTCCTCTATATTTTATTGCTTATTTTTATTTTGGCGTTGTATTTTAATATGTTTCGCTTTTATGACTGTATTCACTACCATAAGCCGTTTCAATAAGGAATGACAAAAACACATACATATTTTTCTGTATTCCAAATATTTTATTGTAAATTTTTAATAAAAATGTATTGAAAGTAAAATCACTGTGCTTACTTAAAGAATACTGTGTCATAATACATTGTGCAAGAAATAAAAATAAATAAACAGAATACAGCTTTAGATACCAAAAGTAAGAACTGATAGAAATTTGTTTCTGCAGTCTTAGAAAACTAATCTAAGACTGAAATTAAATTAAATTGAAATTAGTCAGAATTTAAAATATATATAAGCATTCATACATCTTTAGTACTTCATAATATTTTTTCTGATTTTGTAGACTAAAAGAAATATTTTTACAATTCACTCAGTGGTTCAAAATATAAAACATCCTACAGCTTTAGACTTCAAAATTTAAAAAAATGTAGAATTTGGGGTCCACAAACTCTAAAAAGTCACCTTGTTTATTCCAAACTCTAAGATGGAAACTTGAATAAATTTGGTTTATATATATATATATATATATATATATATACATTTATATATGTCTTTATATCATGTTTTTTGCAGCATTAAAAATACAGTTTTTACAGTGCTCACATCTGTGCATAAAATGTCCAAAGTGGAAAGAAATAAATCTATAGATTTAGACCCAAAGTAAAGAAATATTAGTTACTAGTGTCTATGATCTCAGAAAAATAACCAGATTTGTACTGAAATTAAGCCAAAATTTAAAATGGAAACTTGCATGACTTTGAGTTAATTCATATGTTTTTTGTATTCAAAACATTATAATTTTTTTGTATTTGCAATGTAGAAGCATTACAATTTTTACAGCTCACAGTTTTTCATGAAGTGTCAAAACAGATTTTGAAAAGAAAGAAGTTAAACAAACTAGTATTTTAAGTCTCAAACAATATTATCATTTGTTGTTAAATGATTCCAAAATTTACTGCGAAAATTAAATTTACCATTTGTTTATGTCTTCATCATGTAATTTATGCAGTGTTAAAATACTTGTGAAATTGAGTTTTAGGCACTCCTTAATTAAAAATCAACAAGTTGACTGTATTTAGCATTGTGAACCTATATGATGTGTAAAAAAGTTTGGCCAGCAGCTTTAAAACGAATGTGTTGGTGCCAGCCAGTTATGCGTTGGCGTCTAAAAGATGGCAAGATATACATATTAAAAAAAAAGTGTGAGACTGTTTAGTACATGCAGAAAGGTGTACGGAAAATTTTCTGGAACATTTAAAAAGCAATATCAAAGTCGTTTATAACACTTAAAATAGCTGGAACCAACTCTGAATACTTCAGCAAATCCAGGGACTCATTTAACAGAAGCCAGGAAATGACAAAGTTACTGAACATCCAGAGTTTGCATTGCAGGCGAATTGCTTCATTGGGAATTTCTCTATGGCGGTGAATCACGGATTATGTATAATTGCTTAAATATCTTTTTTTTACAACAGCCATCTCTCATTCCATCTCTCATTGGGTGTTTGGTCAGTGGCAGCCAAGTGTAGAGGAGGGTTGAAGGGCAAACACTTTGTAAAGTTACTGTAAAGAAACAAATAAAAACATCAGTTAGAGGATTTATTGACATACACTCATGGCAGGGACTGAAGAGTAATTAAGGTCTTGACTTGTTCCAAATTTACTACAGCGGTTTCTTTGTAGAAAATGTTGGATGCAGCTTATAGTCTTTTTAAAGTTGCATTTTTGTTTTTTTTCCTTATATGTACAGTATTTGTGAATGTGATCAGCGTAGCTCAGTAATTGTCAAATGTATTGTCTACACCAGCTTGCCTCAGCAACAAGGAGGAACTCTTGAAATAACTTTCTGGTCTCTGAACCCCTACTAATAATTACTATATCTACAGCTCACTATACAGCAGGGGTCTCCAAACTTTCTAAGCAAAGGGCCAGTTTACTGTCCTTTAGACTTTCAGGGGGCCAGACTGTAGCCAGTGGGAGTAGAAAATGCCCTGGCATCAGTGTCCCAGTGAGAAGTATAATGCCCCATTGATGGTGTTAGTAGGGGGAATGGTGCTCCATCATTGGTGACAGTTGGCGGAATAGTGCCCCAAGGTCCAGATAAAGGCAAGCAAAGGGCTCCAGGCCACAGTTTGGAGACCACTGTTATACAGGTTCTGATGGTTATTAGGAAGCATGCTCCTTAAATTCATGGTCGTTGGTAAGAATCTCCTCTTACGGATAGCTAAAAAGATCTTTGGTGTTGGTAATTACTCGTTTGAGAGGCAGAAATTTTTAAATTTCAGGGAACCCCTTACAACATTTGAAGGAATCCCAGGATTCCATGGAACCCTGATTGAAAATAGATATGATGATAATGCTAGAATTAGTAAACAGTGTGATCAGACAGCAAGGAAGGCAAATAGAATTTTGGGGTGCATCACTACGCTTGAGGTGATTGTAGCCGTATTAGTGCATTTGCGACAGAAACAATTGAGTACTGTCCGTGATACTTTTTTATTTGCACTAACATACAATTGTATGTTAGTGCAAATAAAAAAAGTATCATTGGGGTGCATCACTAGAATGCTTACAATCAAGAAGAATGAGGTTTTTACTCCACTATATAGAGCTTTTATTAGACCTAATTAAAATACTGGGTGTTCTTTACTAAAAGTAAAGAATGCAAAATCTGGCGCAGCTCTACATAGAAACCAATCAGCTTCCAGGTTTTATTGCCAAAGCTTAACTGGTCAAGCTGAAGTTGGAACTGATTGGCTATCATGCACAGCCTCCCCAGATTCTGAGTGCACCAGTTTTACTAAATCTCCCCCACTGTGTCCAGTTTTGAAGACTTCACATACAAAAAAGATATTGGCTACATAAAGCAAGTTCAGAGATGGGCAACAAAAATGGTACAAGGCTTCAGCGATAAAATTTATGGTAAGAGACTAGAGGAAATTAATATGTACAGGCTCAATGGAAAGCGAGACATGAATGAAACCTTTAAATACATTAAGCACATGAATAAGATTTAGAAGGGCAATATTTTCAATTTGAAGCTGAGGTTAAGAACACTGGGACATGACCTAAACTAATAGTAGGAAAGTTCAAGGATAACATAAAAAGTAGAGTGTATGCTTGGAACAGACCTCAAGCAAAGGTAGTGGGATGGATTTACTAAAGATGGATGGGCTGTTCACTTTGCAAGGGAAGTTGCACTTTTCAATTGCTTAGCAAATGTGGTGAATTTTCACTTTGCAAATGAAGTGAAACAACCAATCACATGAAAGAAAAAAAAAACAGCATTTTTGCATGTGATTGGATGATGGGAGTCAGCAGAACATCACCTCATTCACTAAGCTCAGGGAAAAAATGATTTGTAAAGTGCAACTTCCCTTGTAAAGTGAAGTCTTTTTTCCTTTAGTAAATGAACCCCAGTGACTCAATGAGTAGTAAGAGAAAGAAAACATTGGGGTGAACATAGCGCTGTCAGCCAAAAATGGCAAATGTTAAAAAAGATTCTGTGGACCATTTGGACCTTTTATGCCATACCTCTTCTGTAAGTAATGTCTATACGTTTACTATTTAAAGTTGAGTTATAATTTTATAAGTTTAATAATACCATCCCCCACAGCCACTTCCTCCTGTGTCACTATCCCCTCCCTCCTAGATTGTAAGCTCGAAAGAGCAGGGCCCTTGAACCCCTCGTGTGTTGTTTGTTGCTGTATTGTCTCATGTTCTGTCCCCCACTATATTGTACAGTGCTGAGCAAACCTTTTGGCGCTATATAAATACTGTACAATAATAATATAATAATAATAATTTACTGTGATATGACTTCTTTACCTGTACATGTGTGAGGTCACACAGGTTTTGGAAACAATATTCAAAGTAATTATAGTTATTCATAAATAATCAGGTTTTTAAAAATGAGCACATTTTTGGCACATTTAAAAAAAAATTACAAACTTTCATATTCACCCTATTTATAATAGATTGCGTGTGCACCTGTTGTATGGGACAGCCAGAGAAACTGCTTTTAACTTGGCTGGCAAATGTTAGTGGTGACAAATCTTCACAATGCAGAAACTATTTCATGCTGCTCAGCACTAGGAGGGTTCATAAAAGCGGCATTTAAAAATGCATTTACAAAGCGTATACCACCCATCCAAAAGTACTGTCCTGGCATGCCATGGCAAAGGGGCAGCGAAATTGCAGCCATGTTGATACCAGCCCACCTGTACTTCAACATACGGGAGTACTTTCTCCAAAAACATGTGTACCCATACTGAAAAATCTGCTGAAAAATATAAAAATGTGTGCAAGTGAGTTTAAAAAAAAATGGATCCCGAGTATTTTTTAATTAGAGGGTGCCTAGACAGTTTTCTGCCTTCCAGATGCATATTGAAAGATTGATATCATCAGGCTTCCTATTCTTTAGTTACAATGGAAAGAACATATGGTAAAACTCTGAATTCCCTGATCCGTTTCAGTATGTACTATATCAGGAGTTCTGACTCTGCTTTCCAGATCAGCATGTTTTACAGGATTATCGTTGATCTGAGTGTGCGGTATGACAAAGATGCAACCAGCAGTATCTCAAGTAAATTTGTATTCCGAGTTTAATGTGACAAACAGAACTGGATCACATACAGATAATTACTTTCTTTTTAGTGGCAGCGCAGGCCACATGGAAAAGCGCATCAATTTGTGTTAGAAAGTTACCATTACTAACATATAGGATACTAAACAGAGAACAAACACAAAACTGAACAAATATAGCATAAACCAAGTGTGACTAACCTGTATTAAGAGGAAAACAGAAAATACGTGACTCACTTGCTCATTCCAAGTTTAATGTGAGCTTGTTGGTTGTTAGTCTCCTGGAGTCACACTACAAATCATTAGTGCTCCCTCTAGCTGCAACCTAGTAATAGCATTACTGGAAGGTTTCTTCATTTACTTGCTACACATGCTTGTCCAGATAAGTATCTCAAAGATAGAGACAGCCAAGCATCTAGCATTTTCAAAAGAACACCAGCGATGACAGCTTCCATATTCCTCTCACTATAGGTTTCCTTTAAATGCTCTCTATTTCATTTCTATTTCAATGGTTTTTATTAATTTTTTAAACAATATAAAGCAGAGGCAATAAAACACACCCACGCAGGGGCTATCAATTGCACAGATAAAAAAAATGCAAAATAAAAAAAAAGGAAAAACAGTGCTCTAACGCCAACAGGGCAAAAGGTACGCCCATGCAGGGGCTATCAATGGCACATAAGTTGCAAAACATTAATATAACTGCCTATAACAACTAAATGCAGCTATCCAGTCACACCAAAAACAGAGAGAGAGAGAAAAAGGAAGAAAGAGGAAAGAAGAAAAAAAAAAGGGGGGGGGCAAAGAGCAGGGGTCCAAGAGCGCCAATACCGAACGCCATTACATCCCCAGACTAGCCAGGGGGAGTGAGGGAAAGGCATATTGCAACCACGGCTCCCATATTTTCAAAAATTTACGTTCGGAGTCGTTGCAGATACTCGACATCTGTTCGTTGCGCATCATAGTGGTCATACAATACCGCACCCCCTGAAGAGGGACAAATGGACTCTTCCAGGCCTGAGCAATTGTTCTAGTGGCTGATAAAAACAGATAGGAAGACAACTTCTGCTGGTGAGCCAAGAGGCCCGGTATGGGGCAATGAAGCAAAGCATACCGAGCATCCCGGCGTATGGAGAGATGGAAAAAGGTGAAAAAACAAAACAGTCTCGGGCATGACCACCAGATATGCAATACATCTCCACGATGGCCACAACCCCGAAAACATTGATCACTACAGGCAGGGTTAGCCCGGCCAACCGAGCCGGAACCCAGTACCAACGAAACAATACCTTATAGGCTGCCTCCAGTGTGGTTGTATTAATGATTTCTGTTATCATTATGACTTAAAAAGGAGCCAAACAACTATTTGATAATAAATGGCTTCATATGATCATCATCCTTCAATAAAAGAGCATTTTTTGGCATGATCAGTCATATTTTCAATATCAATGCCAAAATTTCACAATTTCTGCCAGGGTATGCAAACTTTTGAGCACAACTGTACAAGCATTGTAAGTATCTGAACTGGATTTGTTATCAGCTTCTTGTAATCCCTGTACAACTGAGCTATGACTGAGAGAGAAACGCAGCACAGGGAGATAGTCAGCTATGCTGCAGTGCTCATGTGCTAAGTAACATACTGATAGGAGGAGAGAGCAGAGTGACAGAGATGAGCTCATCAGTCTGTTGCTTCTCTGTTCACTGTCTAGTCACAGGCTGGAAGAGACAAGAAATGTAGATGATACTTAAAGTATAGCTAAACCTAACTTTTAAAAAACTGCAAGTCGGCAGCTCTTTATTGCAGAATCGACATGCTATGTCCTTCTGCAATGACACACACTTAGCTGCCTGCTCGCAGCTCATCATGCATAGCTGGTACACTCCGGTTGTGACAGAATGACTGACTCCCATGCGCAGTCGGAGAATGACATCGTCTGCCACTGGAGACCAGAAACCTGGCACCTGGAAGTAGCCCAGGGAGAAAATAACATTAGCCAGGCAGGAATGTAACTGGCACGTGGCTGAAAGGTAGAGGTAGGTATTTTCAGGAGTTTAGATCTGCTTTAACTGCAGTTGAGAAAATCGGGTTGTTGTGTAAATCTCAGGACTGGATGGATAGAAATATAAATCCTGAACTGCAGTTTTGATTTTTTTTATACATTTTTGTGCATTGTAGATGCAATAATGCAGCTAAAACCCACTCAAATGTATGAATACACCTAGCAAGGTAGGAAGAAATGTATCCAAAAACATAGTAGCTACCATTTGACAGCCGATGGGGGATCGTATCCTAGCACCCATTGTCAAAATTTGAAAACAGCGTGACCCCGCCCACATGGCTGCATCATTCATTGCCTTATATGCAAATTTTCCTGTGAATGAATGCCAACAAGTATCTTCAGACATTGCAGCTAATGACTTGCAGTTCTCAATGAACTATGAGGGCACTAGTGAGCACTTTGGTAGCACTCTGGTTGATTCTTCCTTCCATTCAGTAACTGCCTGCCAGTATGGGAGGTATGGGCAGACAGTGTACTGAGAGTCTGCAGGAGCCTGGCATTGCACCTGTGACCTGCTGATCGCGGGTATAATGCTTTACAGGATCCATTCTAAAAAAATAATAAATGCACATTTTATTATCTGCAAAAAGATATGCATCTATTTTTTATATAAAAGGTGAACTTACTCTTTAACGCAGGAGTCCTCAAACTACGGCCCGCAGGCTGGATACGGCCTGCCAAAGATGTTTATCCAGCCCACCAGGCCAGCCAGAAAAAAGAAAAAACAACCCGGCGCCGACCTGCAAATAGCTAGGCAGCTCGCTGGGTCCTCGGCCAGGAGGACCCAGCGAGCGGCAGCCTGGAAGCCCAGGATTTCACCTGCTGCAGCCAGAGGAGCAACAGGAGAGGAGAAGCGCACACTAGGCACCAGGTACAGTGCATTGCGGTGTCAGTGTACAGTGCCTTAGAGTACAATGCATTGCGGTGTCAATGTACAGTGCGTATTGGTGTCCAGTGCGTTACAGTGTACAGTGCATTGCTTTGCCTAGTGCGTTACAGTGTACAGTGCATTGTGGTGTCCGATGCGTTACAGAGTACAGTGCATTGTGGTGTCCAGTGCGTTACAGAGTACAGTGCATTGCGGTGTCCAGTGCGTTACAGAGTACAGTGCATTGCGGTGTCCAGTGCATTACAGTGTAAGGTGCATTTTGTTGTCCAGTGCATTACAGTGTACAGTGCATTGTGGTGTCCAGTGCGTTACAGAGTACAGTGCATTGCGGTGTCCAGTGCATTACAGTGTAAGGTGCATTTTGTTGTCCAGTGCATTACAGTGTACAGTGCATTTTGGTGTCCAGTGCTTTACAGTGTACAGTGCATTGCAGTGTCCAGTGCTTTACAGAGTACAGTGCATTTCGGTGTCCAGTGCGTTACAGAGTACAGTGCATTTTAAATATTGTATTGTTTTTTGCTGTTTTCTTGCACTACAAATAAGATATGTGCGGTGTGCATAGGAATTTGTTCACTTTTTTCAAACTATAGTCCGGCCCCCCAACAGTGTGAAGGTCCGGGCACCGGCCCCCTGTGTAAAAGGTTTGAGGAGCCCTGCTTTAACGTATAGCGGTGTACACAGGCTCCAGTTTCAGTTCATTACGCACGTATTTGTCTTGTGGTAAGTCAGGACCATCCATGTAGGAACGACTTATGTTCTCACTACATTTTTCTCCATTTACAACATGCTCGTTAGCAGCTCGTGTAATATCAGTTGGTTTATTCACAGCTGAGTGCAAAGCCTAATGAGAGGCAGATTTTGTGGAGTTATATCTACACAGACACAGCCCAATATAAGCAAGTCATACTGGAGAAGCTTTGCTTTATTTTAATCCTCGCCAACACCCGCTGACCTTGGAATGGCTTTCACCAGCGTCTGCTTCTAATGAGAAGGAAAATTTTCTCCTCTAACAACTATTGCTGACAAACTTGTTTAGCGTCTTGAGTGATACAGCAAGTGTGCTCGAGACACATTTTCCTCATTTTCTGTTCTCAGGAATATTTTTCTTTTTCAAATTAATTTATCTGCAACGACAATAGGAACTCCGAAGTAAGGAACACCAGGACTCCAAAACAGATGGACTGGACTGTATGTAATCCCAGATCCTGATGTGTGACAGCAACTTCTAACCAGCTACATAGACACAGTCTGCTTTTTGCTCATCTGTTACTAGTAGAAATGATTGTTCCAGGGTTTTTAAAGCCCTAAATCTCCTCAAAGCTAAAAGGTGGCAAAAAACAAAAGTAGTTAAAAGTTGGTTAAAGAAAAAGAAATCTGTTATACTGTTTTGAAAAAAAAAAAGATGTACAGGCCTATATACATGCCATACTTACATACACGGAAAAATTAAATATTAAACTTTATTTAACCACTTCCTGTCCGGACACCTTCACCCCCTTCCTGTCCAGGCCAATTTTCAGCTTTCAGCATTATTTTTGGTAAAAAAAAATAACACAAATTAGTTTATAACCAAAAATTATAATTTAAAAAAAAAATTTTACATTTTGTTTTATTTTTTTATATTATTTATGTTTTTTTTTTATTTTATTTTTTTACATACTGTCACCCTAGCATTACAGTGTCACCATGGTGACACTGTACTACTTGTGGGGGGTAATGAAGATTTTTTTTTTTTTTTTTTTTACACTGATTGCTTTTACACCCATATAGGATGTAAAAGCAATCATTTCTCCTTCTCTCTGGCTGCATTCTTACAGCCATTGAGAACTACTGAGTGAGCTGTGATTGGTCACAGCTTGTCACATGGTACAAGGCTGTTGTGAATAGCCTTGTACCATGTGACCTCTGTGATCATTCACAGATTTCACACGTAGTAAGCAATGATGTCACAAGTGACATCTTGCTTACTACTCTGCATATGATCAATGATTGGCCAATCAGTGATCACATGATCGGGACATCACACAGAGGTCCCATCCGACGATCGGTGTTCCACACAGCGGGCACCAGATCGTGGTGCTGCGCGCTCCGAGGGAGCGCGCACAACTAGAAAATGCAGGTGCCGTTTATGAACGGCAACCCGCCCCTAGAGTGACACCGTCCTGCCGTTTAAAAACAGTAGGCGGACGGCAAGTGGTTAAGGAAGTTAAACGGAAAACCCCAAACAAAAGAAGATTGGACTTTCTTGGCATCCAAAAACATCAAAATAATAAAATTAATATATTTTTATTAGTACAAAAGAATAAAAGATTTGTTCTATCAAACATGTACATGGATTCATTTTAAACCTCAGAAATTTCACAGCATGATCTAGCAAATTACAATGGTCATAATTGTGGTAACTCCACCCCCTAAGACGGGTGTCGGCAACCCGCGGCTCCGGAGCCGCATGCGGCTCTTTTTCACCTTTCCTGCGGCTCCGGAGCACACTGCCCACCAGGTGACAGGCAATAGGGTCGGCAAGCCGCGGCTCTTTTAATGCAGATCTTCTGTGTGCCGGGCGCCCGCTGGCAAACATTGGCTGTCAGGATGTAGGCGGGGCAGCCCGGATGTAGGCGGGGCAGCGTGACGAACTCCTCTCCTCTCACAGTCCGCCCTGAAGACCAGAACGGCGCGGGAACCCAGCGAGAGGAACGCGCAGAGCAAAGGTAAGTGAATTCACACAATATGGGGAATGAATTACTATGGGGGATGAATTACTATAGGGGGGATGAATTACTATAGGGGGGATGAATTACTATAGGGGGGATGAATTACTATAGGGAGGATGAATTACTACGGGGGATGAATTACTATATGGGGGATGAATTACTATATGGGGGATGAATTACTATATGGGGGATTGTATTTTCAGTTTTAAAAATGTTTCTCTCAAAATAAATTTCAATCGTGGTTTTGGCGAGATTTGGCTCAGTCGAAAAAAAAGGTTGCCCACCACTGACCTAAGGCTATGATTGTGATTATGACGATACACTGTGGCCCTGATTAACCCTTTGCTTACTGGGCCCTTAAACCCCCTTCATGACCAGAGCGTTTTTTGCAATATATGCAGTGTCGGATTTGTTTTAAATGTTGCAATGGTTTTGCGGCTCCCAGTCTTTTTTTCCCTCTCGGAAACGGGTCCAAGTGGCTCTTTATGTCTTAAAGGTTGCAGACCCCTGCCCTAAGAAGATAGAATTGTGGGGACACTGCTAGGAGGGGAAGCTTATCCTTGATCCATCTCAGGTATTAGATTATGTGGTTCTACCCAACATTACAGTCAGGTCCATAAATATTGGGACATTGACACAATTCTAACATTTTTGGCTCTATACACCACCACAATGGATTTAAAATGAAACGAACAAGATGTGCTTTAACTGCAGACTGTCAGCTTTAATTTGAGGGTATTTACATCCAAATCAGGTGAACGGTGTAGGAATTACAACAGTTTGCATATGTGCCTCCCACTTCTTAAGCGACCAAAAGTAATGGGACAATTGGCTTCTCAGCTGTTCCATGGCCAGGTGTGTGTTAATCCCTCATTATCCCAATTACAATGAGCAGATAACAAGGTCTAGAGTTCATTTCAAGTGTGCTATTTGCATTTGGAATCTGTTGCTGTCAACTCTCAAGATGAGATCCAAAGAGCTGTCACTATCAATGAAGCAAGCCATCATTAGGCTGAAAAAACAAAACAAACCCATCAGAAAGATAGCAAAAACATTAGGTGTGGCCAAAACAACTGTTTGGAACATTCTTAAAAAGAAGGAACGCACCGGTGAGCTCAGCAACACCAAAAGACCCGGAACACCACGGAAAACAACTGTGGTGGATGACCGAAGAATTCTTTCCCTGGTGAAGAAAACACCCTTCACAACAGTTGGCCAGATGAAGAACACTCTCCAGGAGGTAGGTGTATGTGTGTCAAAGTCAACAATCAAGAGAAGACTTCACCAGAGTGAATACAGAGGGTTCACCACAAGATATAAACCATTGGTGAGCCTCAAAAACAGGAAGGCCAGATTAGAGTTTGCCAAACGACATCTAAAAAGCCTTCACAGTTCTGAAACAACATCCTATGGACAGATGAGACCAAGATCAACTTGTACCAGAGTGATGGGAAGAGAAGAGTATGGAGAAGGAAAGGAACTGCTCATGATCCTAAGCATACCACCTCATCAGTGAAGCATGGTGGTGGTAGTGTCATGGCGTGGGCATGTATTACTGCCAATGGAACTGGTTCTCTTGTATTTATTGATGATGTGACTGCTGACAAAAGCAGCAGGATGAATTCTGAAGTGTTTCGGGCAATATTATCTGCTCATATTCAGCCAAATGCGTCACAACTCATTGGACGCCGCTTCACAGTGCAGATGGACAATGACCCAAAGCATACTGCAAAAGCAACCAAAGAGTTTTTTAAGGGAAAGAAGTGGAATGTTATGCTATGGCCAAGTCAATCACCTGACCTGAATCCGATTGAGCATGCATTTCACTTGCTGAAGACAAAACTGAAGTTAAAATGCCCCAAGAACAAGCAGGAACTGAAGACAGTTGCAGTAGAGGCCTGGCAGAGCATCACCAGGGATGAAACCCAGCGTCTGGTGATGTCTATGTGTTCCAGACTTCAGGCTGTAATTGACTGCAAAGGATTTGCAACCAAGTATTAAAAAGTGAAAGTTTGATTTATGATTATTATTCTGTCCCATTACTTTTGGTCCCTTAAGAAGTGGGAGGCACATATGCAAACTGTTGTAATTCCTACACCGTTCACCAGATTTGGATGTATATACCCTCAAATTAAAGCTGACAGTCTGCAGTTAAAGCACATCTTGTTCGTTTCATTTCAAATCCATTGTGGTGGTGTATAGAGCCAAAAATGTTAGAATTGTGTCGATGTCCCAATATTTATGGACCTGACTGTATATTAATTGAGATGGATATCTCCAACTCCTTGACTGTGGTCTTTTTGTGGTTTGGGTCATGACCCGACACCAATTTTTTTAAATCTTTAATTCCCTCCTGGCTTAACTATTATAATTTTAAGTTGCATGGGTGGTATACCTGATACTGTGCCCATTATTTTGCCCCCCGGGTCTGCCCTGGGGGAGGTATGATGGTGCCCTTGCTTTGCCTCTTGTCGGCATGAGTTCACATTTAGTACTTCTTGATTTTTTCTCCTGAAGAAGTGGATTAATTCCACGAAACATGTAGAGGAGTCAACATCATCCCCACAATTCTATCTTCTTAGGAGGTGGAGTTACCACAATTATAATTTGTAATTTGCTAGATCATGCTGTTAAATTCATGTGGTTTTGGAATGAATCCATGAACATGTTTGATTAAAAAAATATTTTATTCTTTTGTACTAATAAAAATATATTATTTTTACTATTTTGTTGTTTTTGAGTTCCAAGATAGTTCATTCTCCTTTTGCTTGGGGTTTTCTCTTTAACTCTTTTATAGTCATTTGGGATGATGGTACCTCCTTCTTTGTAGTTATCAATAATGTTTGAGGCCTGTTACATAATTAAACTTTTATTTAAACCCAGAAATAAAAAATACATTGTAGTTTACAAGCCCTTAAAATGGAACTAAATTGTATCTGAGTATCACAAACTGAAAACACTATTTAACTAATTTTTAATATTCAACATAAACTCCATCCATGTCTCCAAGCTTTATTTTGTTGAGAAATTGAAAAACACCCCCTAGTAGTTCTAGCTGCAGCCATTTTGAGTAAGGGCAGATGATTCATGTAGTATTTACTTGGATTTACCTGGAATTCATCTGCCCTTCACTCAGGCAGGAGTGTGTACTTAGCTGAGAAAGCCCCTCCTCCAGATGAAAAAAAATGCCCATGAAGGCTCTTGGGATGTATGACATGATTTTGCAAACAAAGAATTTCCACATCACAAACAAACAAATTATTTTCCAGCACACTTAACAGCCAGCCTGGTATCCAGTATGTCCCTGCATCCAGTTTAGCCAACTGTACAAAAAAATGGCAACCGTCCCAACCTATAACCAGCCTTAGCAGCAAGGTTCCCATGGAAGGACAATGCACATCACAAAGAAAGAAAAGATTTTGAAGCACATTTACCAGCCAGTCTGCAACACAACCAATATGGCCTCATCTAACAGTTTGAATTAAAAACAGAGGGTTTTGTTTGCACACATTTGCAAACACATGTATAAGCCTCAGATCCTCTGTATATTGTGGATCTAACTTCAAAATTTCCAGAGCCCCCACAGTGGGAGCACATGTATCAATGGATAGGTTATGGCCAGGTATGCCTGGAGGAGCCCATCCCTCCTTAAAGGTACATGGACACAAGTGATGCCCAGCTATAGAAAAATTACAGCAAAGGCATCCAGTACGTCCCTGCATCCAGTTCAGCCAACTGTACAAAAAAAATGGCAATCATATGATGTATGACATCATTTTGGCCTAAGCCAGAAACCAGGAAGGTATGTGAAAAAAACCTTTTCAAAAGTAAATACAGTCATGGCCGAAATTGTTGGCACCCTTGATATTTTTCCTGAAAATCAAGTATTTCACACAAAAAAGGTATTGCATTAACACATGTTTTGCTATACACATGTTTATTCCCTTTGTATGTATTGGAACAAATATAAAACAGAGGCAGAAAAGCAAATATGACATAATGTCACACAAAACCCCAAAAATGGGCTGGACAAAAGTATTGGCACCCTTAACTTAATATTTGGTTGCACACCCTTTGGAAAACATAACTGAAATCAGTCGCTTCCTATAACCATCAATAAGCTTCTGACACCTCTCACCCGGAATTTTGGACCACTCTTCCTTTGCAAACAGCTCCAGGTCTCTCTTATTGGAAGGACACCTTTTCCCAACAGCAATTTTAAGATCTCTCCACAGGTGTTCAATGGGATTTAGATCTGGGCTCATTGCTGGCCACTTCAGAACTCTCCAGCGCTTCTTTGCCATCCATTTCTGAGTGCTTTTTGACGTATGTTTGGGGTCATTGTCCTGCTGGAAGACCCAGGATCTTGGACGCAAACCCAGCTTTCTGACACTGGGCCCTACAGTGCGACCCAAAATCCTTTGGTAATCCTCAGATTTCATGATGCCTTGCACACAGTCAAGGCACCCAGTGCCAGAGGCAGCAAAACAACCCCAAAACATCATTGAACCTCCACCATATTTTACCGTAGGTACTGTGTTTTGTTCTTTGTAGGCCTCATTCCGTTTTCGGTAAACAGTAGAATGATGTGCTTTACCGAAAAGCTCTATCTTGGTCTCATCTGTCCACAAGACGTTTTCCCAGAAGGCTTTTGGCTTACTCAAGTACATTTTGGCAAACTGTAGTCTTGCTTTTTTATGTCTCTGTGTCAGCAGTGGGGTCCTCCTGGGTCTCCTGCCATAGCGTTTCATTTCATTTAAATGTCGACGGATAGTTCGCGCTGACACTGATGCTCCCTGAGCCTGCAGGACAGCTTGAATGTCTTTGGAACATGTTTGGGGCTGCTTATCCACCATCCGGACTATTCTGCGTTGCAATCTTTCATCAATTTTCCTCATCCGTCCACGACCAGGGAGATTAGCTACAGTGCCATGGGTTGCAAACTTCTTGATAATGTTGCGCACTGTGGACAAAGGCAAATCTAGTTCTCTGGAGATGGACTTGTAACCTTGAGATTGTTGATATTTTGCCACAATTTTGGTTCTCAGGTCCTCAGACAGTTCTCGTCTCCTCTTTCTGTTGTCCATGCTTAGTGTGGCACAGACAGACACACAATGCAAAGGTTAAGTGAACGTCTCTCCTTTTTATCTGCTTTCAGGTGTGATTTCTATATTGCCCACACCTGTTACTTGCCCCAGGTGAGTTTACAGGAGCATCACATGCTTGTAACATTCTTATTTATCCGCAGTTGTGAAAGGGTGCCAATACTTTTGTCCAGCCCATTTTTGGAGGTTTGTGTGACATTATGTCGAATTTGCTTTCTTTCCTCCCTTTTTTTGTTTTGTCCCAATACACACAAAGGGAATAAACATGTGTATAGCAAAACATGTGTTAATGCAATACGTTTCGTGAGAAATACATGATTTCCTGGAGAAATATCAAGGGTGCCAACAATTTCGGCCATGACTGTATATAATATACCGTCCTATCTATTTACTAAGGCTAGCACTATAAAGACAAATAGTTACTGTTGATTGAGAGAGTTTAGTTAAACCTTAAATATGGTAGCTGCATTAGTTTTCTCTTTTCAATCATCTCCTATTTTTGATTCTGCTGTAACACCCTTCCAGTCTAAGAATGCAAGACTTACTCACCCTTCTCTATCAGGACAACAGAAATCTGATAGGACTACAAAACTCTGCCCATCTCTTATTCTCCATAGCATTGAGGGGTGTGGTTGATAACATTCAGGATAGCAGAGTGCACAAGAAGTTATCAGCTCACAAGATTTCTGGCAAGATTAACAGGTTTTTATTTTAAACTTATTGAATGGAAATAACAGAACGCCTTCAATGGTAAACTTGGAGCAAAATGGACCAAATAAGAGAAGATCATTGTTAGGATTTACATATCCTTTAAAGTATATCTGTAGCCTTTTTGTTTTAGTTTTGAATATATATGCCAAAAAAACACCAGAACCTGAGTTGGAGACTCTACGCTCTCATTTAACAAATGATAATTCAAACATTTACAAACCACAAGTCATCTATCCACGTACTGTATATCGTAAGTTTAACCACTTGCCATCCTGCCCACAACCAGACAAAATCATGTATTTGTACATCACTGGCTAGTAGGCACACGTCATGCCGCTCCTGCGACTGCTTCGCCTATCGGACACAGTGGATTGCAGCTCCTAGTACCCGGCCACTTTGAGGTAGGTATCACATAACCACTATGCATTATCACAATGTGAATACAACTGTTATGAATGGGTTTTTGCACTTCAGCCACTTCATGGCTGAGTTGCTGTTGTTCCCAGTTGCTTCCACTACTAACAGTTGACCGTGGAGTATTTAGTTGTAAGGAAATTTCACGGATGGACTTATTACACAGGTGGCAACCTATCACGGTACCACGCTTGAATTCACTGAGCTCCTGAGAGCGACCCATTCTTTCACAAATGTTTATAGAAGCAGTCTGCCTGCCTAGGTGCTTGATTTTATACACCTGTGGCCATGGAGGTGATTGGAACGCCTGAATCCAATGATTTGGAGTGCTGGCCCAATTCGTTTGCAATATAGTGTATATACCATAGTTTGTAACTTTTACACAAACCAACCATACACATATTGGGATTTTCTTTTACCAAAGACATGTAGTAGAATATATTTTGTCCTAAAATTATGAAGAAATTAGATTTTATTTGATATGTTTTATGTATGTATGTAACAGAATATAGAAAATAATGGGGGTTTTTAAAGTTTTTGGTCTTTTTTCATTTATATAGGAACAAATAAAAAACCCAGTGGTGATCAAATAACACCAAAAGAAAGCTCTATTTGTGTGAAGAAAAAAATATATAATATATTGACCGAGCAATTGCCAGTTGAAGTAGTACAGTGTTGAATAGCAAAAAATGCCCTGGTCAGGAAGAGGGTAAAACCTTCCGGAGGTCAAGTGGTTAAATAACATTAAAATATTTAATATTTTACTGTTTACCCTGGTTTTCAATATGTTTTTATTTACATGTGCTATATAATTAATATGGCAACACAGGCTGGTTTCCAATATCGCATGGTGTCAGGCAGGGATGCATCTTGTCACTTTACCTGTTCAACCTATACGGTGAGGCCATCTTCAGAAATGCACATTTGGAGGAAGAGTCTGTCGGTATCAAAGTTGGCAGCCAAAACATTTAACATACTTTATGCAGAGGACACAACACTCTTTACCAGCAGCAAAGAAGATAGCACTGGGTAGTTACACAATGACGACTCTAGACAAAGTACTCAAAGGTAAAGAAATTACACTCAAAACGAAGATCAGACTCGTCTATGTACTCTTTTTTTTAGTTGCTAATGGCTATGAAAGCTGCACACAAGAGAAACAGGACAAAAAGAAGATCGATTCATTTGAGATTTGATGCTGGTGAAGGATTTTATGTGTGCCGTGGACAGCCTGTAGAACTAAGATCGATTTTGGAAGAGATCAAACTGGATAGAAGCCCAGTGATGAAGTTACAACTGTTCTATTTTGGTCACACTGTCAGAAAAGAGAGATCACTGGAGAAGGAAATATTGTTTGGGAAGATAGAAGGACCCAGGCGAAGAGTAAAACTGACTACTAGATGGTTGAACACATTGACCACCGCTGTGGGGATGATACTGGATCAACTTCTCTCATTCATCAAGTCGCTAGGACATGGACCCCAGTTGACGGCACCTAACATATAATTAAACTTCAGATATACTTGGATAGATGGCTTGTGATTTGTGACATTTTGAACTGATTTGTTAATTGGGATTGTTGACCCCACAATTCATGTTCTGTTTTTTTGGTGTAGATATTGGCATGCATACTGGTGTAACTCCAAAACTGTATTTTCTGATCTTGAGTCAGCTTATAGTCTGTTGAGTAAATTTCTAGTTTTGAATAAAACATGGAAGAAATAAAACCCTTGTCTGGTTTTTATTGCTGTCTATGTCTCCACTGGGGAGATTCATGCTACTGGGAGGAGAGGTGTATGCTAACAGTGGCAGCCGCTCAGCCTCTACAAGGTGTTAGAGGAGCTGTAGCTGTAGATGTGGCCGCACATTTAGCCACATACAGTACATGTGATTATGGATGGATGAGCGACCCTGGACAAAGCAAGATGCTTACATACTCGGATGTTGATTCCTAACCGCATGGAATTGCTAAGTGTGCGGAACAGCGACAGCTCTTTTAATCCTGTTTTTACTTTGTACTTTGGTTCTTTTTGCATACACCTGTGATCCCAGCTGAATGAATGTGCTAATTCTTGCTGCTGGAACCTGGTGTGTGTATTTACATAGATAAAGATGGAGTATAATGACAACCCCTATAAGCACTTTGGCATACACATGTACCAGCTAACCAATCAGATTTTTTTTTAGAAGCAGAACAGAATCTGTAAGCAGTGAGCAGACCTCATAGCTAAAAAAAAACCTGTATTTACAAGCATTAGAGAGAGACAGAGAGGTCATTGAGGCAATCATACTTAGCTTATGATTTAATATACAGAGGTTACCGTCAGTAATAACCACGTCATAATGATAAGTAAATCCAGAAATATTGGCAGCTGGAGTTATATGCGAATCTCACCCTGAAGTTTGGCTACACTCTCCTATTTCCCAAACCTTTGATTTCTGTCCAGCACCACCCAGACTTTATTAAAATCGATGTTTGCACAACAATAGGCACAACCTCACAAGCCGACTGATAGGTTACTGATGCCGAATAACGATTTCTGCTTGAAACGATATGGATAATTCCCACTGTTAGGATGTGGAAAAACTTTGGAGTCACCAGGGGCTGTGCTGATGATACAAGACCAATGTGTCAAACCCCCCCCGAAGATGTTTATTTTTTTGCCCATTTTTTATTGTTATCCTTTGTATTTGTCTACGTGGCTTTTTAAGGTCTGGTGAACAATCAGAAAAACAATTGCAGTATTTCAAGTTAATCTATGCTTTATCAATGAAGAACAAAGACACGGGTTTACTTAACCACCTCAAGACCGGACTGTTTCACCCCCATCCTATCCAGGCCATTTTCCAGGTAACAGAACTATCACGCTTTGAATGACAATTACTCAGTCATGCAACACTGTACCCAAATTACATTTTCTATACTGTTCTGAGACATACAATATAGAGTTTTCTTTTGGTTTTATTTAATCACTACTAGGTTTTTTTATTGTTTGCTATATAAGTGAATAAAGACCAACAATTAAGAAAAAAACATTTTCTTAGCTTCTGTTATAACATTTTGCAAATAATTTTTCTTCATAAATTTAGGCCATAATATATTCTGCTACATTTTCTTGTTAAAAATTAAATACCCAAATCAGTGTTTAAATTTAGTCTTTAGGAAAGTTACAGAGTCTACAAGTATGGTATATACTGTATATTTGAAAATCGATCAGTTCTGATGTACTGATGACCTTTTTTTTAGAAGGTTGTCATTTTAACAAACTATTTCTCACACACAGAATGGGCATACTTACAATTGCACCCAAAAGACATTCTGCTACTCTTCTCTAGTATGGGGATATCACGTGTGAGACCTTTTCACAACCTAGATGCATATAGGGGCCCAAAATCCAGGGAGCACTTTCAGGCATTCCAGGGGCAAAAATTACAAAATTAAATTACACATCTAATTTCCTAGCTAGCTATCACATTTTTGGAAGCCCTGTAAAACCAGGAAAGTGAAAACACCCACAAAATGACCCCATACTGACAATGACAGACATACAGTGATATCAGAGTAGCCAGCCATTGTACATGATCACCATCACAGCAGTACAAAGTCACCATAGTAACACTGCACTGGTTCTGGTGACAGTATGAAAAAATATATAATGTTTTCTTTCTACATTTTTTTGTTTACAAGCTGTACCCCACTGCCACTGTGAGTGCCCATTCTAGCAGGATGTACAGCTAAGTGGCTGGATGGGAAGTGGTTAAAACAGAACCAAACCCAAAACCATTACATTCAAGACATACCTTGAATGATAACTGTCACAGTTTCTTATGCTCTTCACTGAACTGTCAAGCAATCAAATGGCTGGTGTCATAGTTGATCACATTTGGAGCACCATTGCAACTGCAGATCAAACAGAGGCTAAAATGGCAGCTTTATTGGCTGTAAAGCATAGGAAGGTTTAGTTCTGCTTTAACTGCCACCCTCCCCATTTCTAGGTTTTCCATTGTTTTCATGCCAACTGATGGGAGCAAAACATAATACCCTGTACTACCGTGTATAGGGAGTGTTTGACCCCATGCTGTCATATAATAGCATTGGTGATTGGCAAGTGGCAGCTGAAGCACAGAGCAGTTTCAAATAGAAGCTGGAGGAGAGCCCTAAGCCATGTCATGACGTGAAGCTTACACATTGCTTCCTTTCTTTTCTCCTGATCGCCAAAAACAAGAGCAGCAGAAGAGCAAATGATTATGTTGAGATGGGCAGGGTAGCTGTCATGTACTTTGGTTGAAGGCCAAGTTAACGAGAGGGCTTCCCTTGCGGCTCTGATCCAAGCCCCTATGAATGTGGTGACAGAGGTACAAGGGTCAAAGAAGCACAGGTGCCGATAGCTTGATAGTAGGTGATTGCCACAGTCAAGGATGTAGTCAAGGTGAGCCAGGGTCATACACAATGAGACAGCAGCAAGGTCAGGATGCAGGCCAGGGTTAGTACCAGGTTAGCAAGCAGAGAGAGATCCAGTAGCAAGCCGAGGTCAGAACCAGGAGATCAGGCAGGGAATAGTCAGAGGTAAGCCACGGTTAGCACCAGGAGATCAGACAGAGAGCAGTATAAGGCAAGCTGAGGTCATAATCTGGAATCCACAGAGCATGGTCAGGAGCAAGCCGGGTCAGCAATGGAAGATAAGCCAGTACAAGCAGGAACACAGGAACACGGATCACAGGAAGCCGAAGAACATCCAGAGATTAGTACATAGCTGAGTCTCCTTTGAAAAGGCAGCTTGGCACCAATCTGGGAAGATGTGCACACAGATGCGCGATGGTGCATAGAAATGCGTCTACGTGTCAGTGCACACTGGATATTAACCTGGGCTTGTCTGTGTGCTGGTACACTTGAACAAGCACTAGCTCCACAGGAACTAGCATGGGCTGCAGAAAAAATAGCATTAGCTGCACTAGTTTCCTGACAGTAGCAAGTGAACTTCTTGATTTGCCCTGCATGGGAAAAGTATACTGTATATAGCCCAAATTTTCTTTTAGTTGCTTTTTAATCAAATATACAGTCGATAGGAAGGGTTTACTTTTTGTTATACAGTATGTGTCCCACTGGGAAGATTTCCCTTCATGTCCTGTACTAAAGATGCATTGGGAAGTAAGGGCAAAGTGGTGGAAATCCTCTATTAGACAGATGTCTCCAGTAAATGCATACCCATTGGAAGATTTACCCTTACCTCTTGCTGCTGTGACATCTGTAAAAGTTTGAGTTTTTCATCACTTTTGTCTCAATGAAAATGATCAAATGAAGAGCTTGGATGACCTTTCCCTGCTCCATGCAAAACTATAGGAAAAAAATGGCTGTAACTGCATTTTAATAAAGACTAGAATCACAGACTTGTATGAAAGGAAGGCTTTGCTCTACATTAACTGTGGGCAAAGAGTTCCTTCTATGGAGGGTTTCCATTTTTTAATTAATGTTTTTCTTTTTGTTGAACTCAATGGACTTGTGTCTTTTTTTCAACCCTACTAACTTTGTAACTTATTATTTTTATTTCTGGTATTCTTATGAATTTCTTTATTATAGTTTTGTATGTACAGAATGTAAATACCCATTATTGGGGAAAAGCGGCAAAAATTGCAGAAAGCATATTCTGCATTTCTATGTTAATATATTTCAGAATCATTTCCCCAAAATAAATTCTCCATGCCCTCATACAGAGCCAGCATTGATACTTCACTGCAAAATCCATCTGCATAGTTTTTATATTTTTGTTTCAAATTTATAACAACTTTATGTGCTATCTGCAGCTGTTATATTTAAGCATTACTTTATGTTTTCTTTTTTCTTATTAACATTACAATGACGATTCTCATTCCAGAAATAATGTTTTGAAGATAGCTGTCTAAATCCATTAATTCAACTATAAATCCATCGCGATGATTGTGTATTGAAATGTCATTTTTGTGGTTACCGGTGCACATTATATTATGAATGGTCATTAGGCTATGGGCCTGAACCACTTTTGAAATGCTTCATATTGTGCCCATATCACCCTCCTACTGCACATGCTTTTTATTAAGCTACACAGTACAGGAGTGTGCTGTGCCAAAGACTAGCCTTCTGCAAGTTATTTCGACTGGTAGTACTGTTTAACTACCTGACACCGCTGCCATACTCAATTAAATGAGATAAAAAGAACTTTTGATAGAGGTTACTAAGTACCATACCTTTCATATTTATTTAGCAGTTGTTTTGAAATTTTGATATACAATGGTGGCCAAGTCTGAGGACATTCATTTAAATATTCTCATCATCTTAAAATTGGCCTCATTTATTGTTATGTGTTAAATAAGAACTGTCATTGTTGTCCAATTAGATTTGAATGGCCCAGTTGTCTTTTACTAGTGCGGATTGAAAGTGATTAGTCGTCATGGGGGCTGCAGTTCTTATTTAACAACTTTTGGCAAATGAGCAGTACTGGGAACACTCCGTTATGAACATTTATTTTTGGGATGTTAAAGTACCGGTAGTTGTAAACCTCTTTCCGGATGACATTTGGTTAGCTAAAACACTGTGTATCAAGTCAATTGCCAATTTGTTTTAATCAGAAAATATATTTTCACCTTTTTTTCATCCTATGTGTTGCTTTTTCTACAGTATATCATGTTGTTGACTTCTTGCAGCCATTTTTGCACCCACTTCCTGTGTCAAACACACGAAAGAAGGGATTTTTTCCCTCGTGTCCATGTCGTTCAGTTGTGAATGCAGTCTTATGCAGATGATTTGGATGAAAGGAAACAAAATCTGCTGCCAGCTGTAATTGAATGTAAGAAATCTGACAGGCTGGTTGTATCCAAGTCAGTCAATAGATCAACTTGGGCACAATCAGCCTGCCCATAAATGGATTGGATGTCAGATGGTCCCTGCTGAAATGGATTAATTTTTATCCCGGTATGGCCCGCTTAAGGCTTCATTCACATGCGCAGCCAGGGGTGCCAATAAATCCAGGTGCTTGAGCGATGGTTTAACTGTGCCCGGCAGCCCACGTGAACGGTGTGACATGCAGCCACTCTTGGCTGTGCACATGCCACAGTCGTGATACTGTGCTTTGCAGCTTTGGAAAAAATGAAGCAGAAAAGTGCTACCACCACTAAATACTACGGTGTCTATAGAGCAACCCTGCATCCGCTCTGCAATCGTGTAATGAAATGCAGTTGTAAGGTGTAAGGTGGTAGTGCGGCATTTAAAGGGTTAAATCAGGTGGTAAGGAGGCAACATATGGCCATTTCACACCTGTCAAAAAGCTATGTGGTTGTGGCTCACTTTTTAGAGGAGCAGCAGTTCTTGCCACACATCTGAACAAGCCCTTGTGCTTGTTCCCACATGGAATATATATTTTAAATATATTTTAAAAATATTCTTCCCAAATATATTGGCATATATTTGAAATGCTACAATTTTTGCCATAGTTCAAAATATATTTCAATAAAAAAATATATATATATATATATATATACTGCATGTTGAAATGTGCTTTTATTGCAAAATATATGAAAAATATTTTTAAAAATACATTTCAAATATACTGTATGTCTTTAAAAATACAAATCTACATTTTTGGAATGCATTTACAAGTATATGTAAAAATATATGTTAAAATGACTTTTTTATAAGTTGAAAAAAATTTGAAGAATATATTTAAAAAATATATATTTTTAAAAACATATTTTTTAAATATATTCTTCAGGCTGTCATTTACTACTGTATATACATCCATATGTGTGACTCTGTAGTCACATGGACTGCTCAGGTGTGATGGGGAGGATATGCTCAGGATAGAAATCCCTAACTACAGTGGGGACATGGACAGAAACGAGAGACAGAGAACAGCATGGTCAACCAGTTTTTTTGCAGAATACAGAAAACTAATCCCATAGTGACTGAGTATGAACAGCATGTAGTACAGCATTTATTGATAGTTTTTAATGATGTGGGGTTAATGACACTTTAATTGAACAAACTGAAGTGAGAAGCTGATTGGTTACTATGCACAGCTGCAAAAGATTCTGTGTGCACCAGTTGTAGTAAATCTCCCCCAGAGTTTTATCACCCTAGAACAGGTAATGGCTGAACAATCAACCTAATGGCTGGATTGCTAAGTCTTACATTGCTGAAAGTGATGGGTTTGCATATACTTTAAAAGTGCACCTGTCATATTACCAAGTGCCTAGGCTTTTAGACATTGGAATCAGCACTGAAAGGTACCTAAGGCTCCCTTGAGATACACTATAGTTCCTAGGGTTCAATATTGAGTTGGCCCACCCTTTGCGGCTATAACAGCTTCAACTCTTCTGGGAAGGATATCCAGAAAGTTTAGGAGTGCATCTATGGGAATGTTTGACCATTCTTCCAGAAGCATATTTCTGGGATCAGGCACTGATGTCGGATGAGAAGGCCTGGCTCACAGTCTCCACTCTAACTCATCCCAATGGTGTTCTATTGGGTTGAGGTCAGGACTCAACAGGGCAGGGCAGGCCAGTCAAGTTCCTCTACCCTAAACTCGCTCATCCATGTCTTTATGGACCTTGCTTTGTACACTGGTGCGCATTCATGTTGGAATAGGAAGGGACCATCCCCAAACTGTTCCCACAAAGTTGTCCAAAATGTCTTGATATGCTGACGCCTTAAAAGTTCGCTTCCCTGGAACTAAGGGGTCAAGCCCAACCCCTGAAAAACAACCCCACACTATAATTCCCTCTACACCAAACTTTACACTTAGCACAATGCAGTCAGGCAAGTATTGGTCTCCAAACTGCCAAACCCAGAGGTGTCCATTGGAATATGAGACATAGAAGTGTGATTTGTCACCCCAGATAACACGTCTCCATTGCTCTAGAGTTCTGTGGCAGCGTATTTTACACCACTGCATCCGACGCTTTGCATTGCACTTGGTGATGTAAGGCTTGGACGCAGCTGCTCGGCCTTGGAAACCCATTCCATGAAGCTCTCTATGCACTGTTGTTGTGCTAATCTGAAGGCCACACAAAGCTTGGAGGTCTTTAGCTATTGACTCTGCAGACAGTTGGCGACTTCTGCGCACTGTGCGCTTCAGCATATGCTGATCCCACTCTTCATTTTATGTGGCCTACCACTTCATGGCTGAGTTCCTGTTGTTCCTAGTTGCTTCCACTTTCTTATAAAACCACTAACAGTTGACTGTGGGATATTTGGTAGCAAGGAAATTTCACGGATGGACTTATTGTACAGGTGACAACCTATCACGGTACCACACTTGTATTCACTGAGTTCCTGAGAGCGACCCATTCTTTCACAAATGTTTGTAGAAGCAGTCTGCATGCCTAGGTGCTTGATTTTATACATCGGTGGCCATGGAAGTGATTTGGAGGGGTGTCCCAGTACTGTTGTGTATATGTGTATACGGTGTCCCAGTATAGTGTATGTGCAAGCACATTTGCGCATAAAAGCTTTTTTTTTAATCGTGTCTCTTTGTGCTGCTGCACCATATAGTTTGACATGTGGGAGAGCCATTAAGAATTAGTGGCAGCCTTTCGTGTCTGCTGCTAAAGTGCAGTGCGTGTCTCTGCGGGTCAGGAATGCATTCAGAGATGTGAATCTAGCCTAAAGTAGTGTTTTTTTCAAGCGAGATTAATATTTAAGCCTTTCATCAACAGCATGTTGTCTGCTAATGCTTCCTTGTAAAAAAAAAGAGGTTTTGGGGAGTTTTTTTACACATCTCCAACAGAAAAAAAAAATCAATCAAAAGAAAAAAATTCATCAAACTGTCTAAAACCATTATTGTTTACCTTTAAATTTAGCACAAACCTTAGAGACTGGCCAGTGATAAGTGGACTACAGAAAATCAGCCTGCATGTCAGAATATATTGCCCCTTGTATATCCTGCATTTACTCACATCCCAGAATCTCTTGGAAAATGTTTAGAACGTAAAGTGACACTAAATTCTAGTTTTATACAAAAAAAAATTCTATTTAAGTGTATATTCTTAAAGTGGAATTCCAGTCAATAGCTAACTAAAGCTAATCCTACCCCTACCCCTATTCTAAAGCCATTCTATTTAACCCTGTAAAGAAAAGACCCCTATACATAGCTATTCTGAAACCGCTCCGGTCTGGTCTCCAGTGGCAGGTTCTGTGTGCAGGAGAGAAAGCCAACAACGGCTGGAAATGCCTGGGAGATTACATCACCCAAAGACTTACTATAGGATGTCTATTGTCAGCTGCCTCTCCTGCACACAGAAGCTGCCATTGACAGTTCAGCCTGGGTCCAGGCCAAAGCAGCTTCAGGATATGTAAGTATAGCAATTTTTTTCTTTATGGGTTAGATAAAATAGCTTTAGAATGGGGGTGGGAGTAGGTTTAGCCTTAGTTACCTAATGACTGCAATTCCACTTTAACTCAAAAAAAGTACTTTCTATTGTGTTCAGCCTCCTTTGAATCTCCAAATTCCTTTTTTATTGCTGCTGTGATTCAACTTCCTGTTAGAGGGTGACTACATTTGTTCTCTGACAGTGAATCTGGATTATATTTTCACCTCACAACACAGCGTTCTGGGTTATCCTACAACAAAGGCAAAATAGTGCAAACATAAAACAGTTTGTGTTCATTTGCTTCTCCATATTTCATATTATCCATATGCCATCATGCAGAGTCTATTCTGTTTACTTCCTCATTATTAGTGGGAGTTGATAAAGGCATTGATAGCATCTGGAAGTACTTTCCTTTTGTGCCAAGAAGCGGTTTTGTGATGGGGCAGTTCTATCCCCATCCTAGCCCTTCCTCTCTTCGCCCTCTTATTTGTTTTACCAAATACAGTGGTCCATGGAAGGAGAACATGAAGACGCCACAATGTTCTGTACACTGATGTGCTTTACCCCTTATTCAAATGTAGGGAAGGTGTGGAAAGCCTATAGCCTCTGAGATATGCAACTAGCAGAGCTCAAAACCAAGAGGTCATAGAGAATCCCAGATTCTGTTGTCATGCCTGCACAACAGCTGGGAACCCTACTTAGAAACACACAAACCTTAGGCTCCACAAAAGTTGGTTGTCCAATCAACCTTTGTCAAAGAAACCAGGTGGAAAATTGTTGACAAAACAGTGACTGCACCCAGTCAGATGCAAAAACTGGGCAATTCTGATAGCCACAGATGGCAGCTGTCAGAATACAAAAGTTGGCAGCACCATGGATGGAGTTTGATTTCTTTCCTTCAGCCCACAGGTTGAAGGAAAGAAATATTTGTATGTTTAGCCAGATTTACTGTAAGTAAGCATTTATGCACTATTTTTAACTTGCAATTAAGAAAAAGAAACCCTGTCACAACTTTCTGAACCACACATGATACTACAAGGCACATGACAAGAATGCTCTCTGTCCATTTATTTTTCTGGCTGCCATGTAGCCATTAGCCTATGCTGTTAGCATAAACCCTAATATCTTAGGCTACTTGTGTAGATCAACAAAATTCAAAATTAGCCTGTACATAGTCGATCCTATGCTTACACTCGCTCAATGTTTAATGGGTGCTCCATAATCTCCAAACATTACAATTTTTTCAGGCATCTATGGCCCATTGCTAAACACATACAAAATCTGAAGCTATGCTAATTAATATTCCTAAATCTTTTCAAACTCTTTTGCATTCCAATTCCATTCTCATTTACCTGGTGCCAACGAACCCTTGATTACCAGGGGATAAGACTGACTGCTGATTATAACACTCTATATCTCAATAATTATACAAAACATTTTTCTTAACTTTGTTCATGGAGCAGTGGTCAGTGGAAACCTTCCTGGATTGGATGGTTGACAGTGGTGAAGATGCCTCTACTTCTCAAAGTCTATGTTTTTAGTCAGTAAAGATACCTCATGCTAATTTGTTGTGTGTTCAAAGAGAACTAAGAAAATATATAAAGCAAAATAAAGGGCCTAGGGTTAAAAGATCTACTTTCCATAGATCACACATGGAAAGTGGCCAATTTAGGGCATTACTATCTTGCAGCTCAATACAGCCCAGTTAATGGGCTGTATTCCCTTACAGTATACAATGGGTTACATCGGGATAAAAAAAAAAAGTAAATTGGTCCCCAGGAGCTTTTAGCCATAATGTGCTAGTATGCACAAAACATAAAAAAGAACATTGATAGTCATAGGACATTTAGTCAGCCATATGTTGTCCTAATGGAATATTAAAATCAAAGATGTTTACATAATTGTACGTTGAACAGGCAATATAAACTTGGAGTTAAAAGAAAAGAGAAACATTAGTTCTTCTTTAAACTTAACTTCCCCTCAGGGAAATAAGTCGACATTGTGGACCTTCTTCTGGTTATTCTACCTGGCTTTAGTACTGTGAGCCAGTGACCCAAAAGATCAGAAAAGTCTTAGTGAAGAAACTAGTGACGTCCTTAGGTGCATGCTCGTTCTGGGTGTGTGACTGAAATTATTCAAGCAAGATGGTCAGCATGACATCCAGTCAGCGTTTTTATATCAGTAATATCAGCCTTCATGTTTCTCTTGTGACTAGTCTCCTTTGGTGCTCGTTCAGTGCATAGACATCCATACACATCCAATATGGATGGTTTATGGATTTACCTTAAAAAAAATACTCGGTGCTCAGATCATAAACAGATGCCTGGGAGCCACCTAATGTTCATCCTAACAAGTTTGAAGATTAGAGATTTTTTTCATCATAGTAGTCACAGATCTTTCCTTCCCTCTCATGAAAACCTGCAATTTTATGAGTGTAGGAGTATTTGAGGACAAAGGTGTTAGAGCTGAGGGTGTAAATGAAATGTCCTCAGATGTATGGAAAAGACAGTATAAGATTCATGGGTCAGTAGAAAACATCTCAGGAAACCTTCTAACAAAAAAAATCTTTTGTGGGCTTGGCACGTGGCATACATCAACTTGATTTTACTGTAAAAGTTTATGGGACTTTATGCATTTTGCAAATTTACTGAAGCAGCTTTTTTGTCCAGAGCTCATAAAGAACTTTCTGACCTCTGAAAAGACGCTCCACTATGCTGACTGTGATAATGTTCAGCTTATTGCCTTATTTTATTCCCCTATTACATTGTTTTATTAAAAACAGCCTTATGTGTGGTTTTCATTAATCGGTTACTATTTTAGTTTGTTTTATAAGCAGCATGCTGTGAAAATATGACCATTTTTAACTCACACAATGAAATCTCTACATTGCATTGAAACGGACAGAGGGTTTTTATTGGCATAGTATGTACTTTGGAATACATATACTGGCTATGTTATCATTTTCAGAGAACATTTGTACATGGACTATTTTAATATTGCATGTATAGAGCCATTTCAGGTTTTTTTTTAGAAGTAGCATTGTAGATGAAAGGCAGTGGCTGTTCTAAAGACATAGTAGCTCATATGGCACATCATTGGTTGGGGAGTATGACAGCCAGTGTGGTATCTCCCCAGTTCTGCTCCTTCCAAATGGGCTTCTGCCAACACATATGCCCAGGCAGTGCCTGTGCTAGCCATGTCTTATAATTATATTGGGTCAAGCGTCTGTCAGTGTGTGTCAATGGATATGTACCATGATATAAGAGTAGGGAGGCTGGACTTCCTAGTAACATTGCAGGAATTAAGATCATAATTGTCTACTTGTGATGTACATTATACAAGTGAATGTGGAGCTTCTGGGCACTTACTTAAGAATGTTTATATACATCATCTATCATGCTTCCCCCATTTCATGTTCCTTTCCACCTTCATGGACCTGAAATATTGATAGCCTAACTGAACTTTTGGTTAAACTCAGCTAAATACAGTCAAATCAAAATAAAAGGTGTGCAAACACTTAGAGTTTTTTTCTGTAAGAAAGCAGCCACAATCTGAGGAGAAAAGCATGTCTATAACATGCTGCACAAGGACCCTTGCCTTGTGTGTGGAAGCATTGGTCTCTCTGCAGAGGTCCACCACTCCAGACCTAGAGTTTTTCAAACAGCATGTGTGTTTCTGACTCACTGCCTGTGACTCAACAGAGGGAATTTCAGACCTCCACATGGAGAGCAAGGGTCCTTCTCTGAAGCATGCTGGCTGCAGAATACTCAGGCTTTGGCTGCTTCCTTAAAAAAAAATTGAATAAAAAAAGACTTTGAATATATTTTGTCTTTGTGTACCTGGAATGTATTTAGCTGATTTAACCTGAAAGTTTGGTTCGTTTCAACTTTCATCCTATGCAGCTGACAAAATTGACTGACTTGGTATCTCTGCTTTGTTTCAGATACTGTGGAATCAGGACCAAGTAAGTGCCAAAGGTGAGTGTGGTGGATTGATGTGGGATTAATATTTGGTGTTTTTTTTATGTGATGTACATGAGAACAGAAGTCAGTAATTAAAGGGGAACTTCACAGAGTGAATTGCTATTGATAGAGGGTGAGAGAAGGACATACATTAAATAAGTCCCTTTGTCTGTTTCCCAAGTGTACAGCTTCAGATTGCTGGAACTGCTATGTGGTCTTCCCGTGGACTTCCATTGATTCAAATATAGTAAGGGGGCTCTGAAATTGTAGACCCAAAACTCCCAGGTGAACAGGAGCAGAATTATGGCAGGGGGATCGTGCTGCTGTAGTATCTAAGAGATATAACAAGAAAACAAATTACTTAGCCTACTAGCCTTCATTTCTGCCTAGAATACCACATAGGCTGGACTGATTTTTTAAAGTATAGCATTTTTTCCAGGAAATAACCATTTTAAAAATACCCATTTAACAAAATTAAAATACTTCTTTGCATAAACGCATAGTCCTTTTGGAAAGTTTTGATCTAATTTTTGTTTATTTTCTCTGAATGCGCCAATTTTGCCTGCCATCCAAAAACATACTAGGAGTTTTACTGGAAGGATGTTATGTTTGTATGACATGCACAATGAACTTTAGATCATACATTCCCTTGGAGCAGGAACCAGTGTAAATGGTTCAGCATTCTTTGTATGGTGCTGCAAGTATATATGCAGTACTATGCAAAAGGTATACAGTAGGCAGTTGTGAAAAAAATGCTATAAATTAAGAATACTTTCAAAAGTAGAAGTGGTAATAGTCTATTTTGTCAATTAACAAAATGGAAAGTAACAGAATCAGAACAGAATCCAAATCAAATCAATATTTGGTGTGACCATGTTTACCTTTAAAACAGCATCAATTCTTCGAGGTACACTTGCACACAGCTTTTGAAGGAACTCGACAGGTAGGTTATTTCAAACATCTTGGAGAACTAACCACCGATCTTCTGTGGATTTAGGGTGCCTCAAATTTTCCTGTCTCTTCATGTAATCCCAGACAGACTAAATGCTGAGATCAGGGCTCTGTGAGGGCCAAACCATCACTTCCAGACCTCCTTGTTCTTCTTTACACTGAAGTTTCTTAATGATATTGACTGTATGTTTGGGGTGATTGTCCTGTTCAAGAATAAATCGGTTGCCAATCACATACTTCCCTGATGGTATGGCATGATAGATCAGCATCTGATTGTATTTCGCAGCATTGAAGCCACCATTGATCCTGACCAAATCTCCAACTCCATTTGCAGAAATGCAGACCCAAACTTGCAAGAAACCTCCTCCATGCTTCACTTTTGTCTGCAAACACTCATTATTGTGCCGCTCTTCAGTCCTTCAGCAAACAAACTGCCTCCTGTGAAAGCCAAACATTTCACATTTTGACTCATCAGTTCAGAGCACCTGCTGCCATTGTTCTGCTCTCCAGTTCCTATTTTTCAGTGCATAATTGAGTCACTTAGCCTTGTTACCACATCACAAGTATGGCTTTTTGGCCACAATTCTTCCATGAAGACCACTTCTGGACAGACTTCTCTGGAGAGCAGATGGGTGTACCTGGGTCCCACTGGTTTCCGCCAGTTCTGTGCTGATGGCACTGCTGGACATCTTCCAATGTCAAAGGGAAGTAAGCAGCTGCACCACTGTGTCTACGGTCCTCAGTGTTGCCCATTTCTTTGTGCTTCTTCAAAAGAACTTGATGAATTAAACTGATGCTGGTTTGAAGCCAAAGTCATGCCAAATATTGATTTGATTTAGATTTTTTTTCTGTTCATGCACTTTGCATTTTGTAAATTAAGCAAAATAAACAAATTAACCCCTTTCCCACTGCCCAATAGCAGAAATATTGCTACAGGGCAGCAGGGGTGCGCAAAATCACATATATATATATATATATATATATATATATATATATATATATATATACACACGTGATTTAGCATTTCTGGGTAGGGGGCGCCACCATTACTAGTATTAAAACAAAAATTACAATATCTATACTGCCATTTGTAGATGCTTTAACTTTCACGTAAACCAATTAATTTACATGTATTGGGATTTATTTTAGCAAAGACATGTAGCAGGATACATTTTGGCTTAAATTTATGACAAAATAACATTTTAAATTTTTTTTACTGGACATGTTTAATAGCAAAAATTAAAAAATATTGTTTTTTCTCAAAATTGTCAGACATTTTTTTTTAATAGCAGAAAAAATTAAGACCGCAGAGGTGATCACATACCACTGAAAGAAAGCGCTATTTGTGGTAAAAAGGGGACACAAATTTCATTTGGGTGCAGCATTGCATGACCACGCAATTGTCAGTTAACACAGCGCCATATTGCAAAAAATGGCCTGGTCAGGAAGGGGGGTAAATCCAATGGAGGGCAAATGGTAAAAATATATATTTTTATGTTAAAGCATGCTTACTTTACAGCATTTATTCACACCTGCCTATAACTTTTGCACAGTACTATACAGTATATATACAGTGTGTGTGTGTATATATATATATATACACACACACACTATATTACCAAAAGTATTGGGACCCCTGCCTTTACACACATATGAGCTTTAGTGGCATCCAAGTCTTAGTCCGTAGGGTTCAATACTGAGTTGGCCCACTCTTTGCAGCTATAACAGCTTCAACTCTTCTGGGAAGGCTGTCCACAAGGTTTAGGAGTGTGTCTATGGGAATGTTTGACCATTCTTCCAGAAGTGCATTTGTGAGATCAGACACTGATGTCGGACGAGAAGGTCTGGCTTATAGTCTCCACTCTAATTCATTCCAAAGGTGTTCTATCGGGTTGAGGTCAGGACTCTGTGCAGGCCAGTCAGGTTTCTCTAACCCATCCATGTCCTTATGGACCTTGCCTTTTGTACTGGTGAGCAGTCATGTTGGAACAGGAAGGGGCCATCCCCAAACTGTTCCCACAAAGTTGAGAGCATGAAATTGTCCAAAATGTCTTAGTATGCTGACGCCTTAAGAGTTTCCTTCACTGGAACTAAGGGGCCAAGCCCAACCCCTGAAAACAACCCCACACCATAATCCCCCCTCCACCAAACGTTACACTTGGCACAGTGCAGTCCTGGCCACCACCAAACCCAGACATGTTCATTGGATTGCCAGACAGAGAAGCGTCATTCGTCACTCCAGAGAACACGTCTTCACTGCTCTAGAGTCCAGTGGTGGCGTGCTTTACACCACTGCACCCAACGCTTTGCATTGCACTTGGTTATGTAAGGCTTGTCTGCTCGGCCATGGAAACCGATTCCATGAAGCTCTCTACACACTGTTGTTCTGTTGTTGTGCTAATCTGAAGGCCACAGGTTGTGTGAAGGTCTTTAGCTATTGACTCTGAAGACAGTTGGTGACTTCTGCACACTGTGCGCTTCAGCATGCACTGACCCCGCTCTGTCATTTTACATGGCCTACCACTTCGTGGCTGAGTTGTTGTTGTTCCCAGTTGCTTCCAATTTGTTATAATACCACGCTTGAATTCACTGAGCCCCTGAGAGCGACCCATTCTTTCACAAATGTTTATAGAAGCAGTCTGCATGCCTAGTTGTTTGATTTTATATGCCTGTGGCCATGGAGGTGATTGGAACACCTGAATCCAATGATTTGGAGGGCTGGCCCAATACTTTGAGCAATATAGTGTATATATATATATATATATATATATATATACACACCTTAGATTTAGAGCTGCCTCCTGTGTTACTCTTTTTTCCATCACTAGATGTCCTAGCTGAGTTGAATGGTGGCATCATTAAACCCACTTCCTATGAGCCCAGGTTGGCATTGACCCACCACCAGAGGCATCATGCAGCCTGGGTTTAGAATAATATTGTATGATGCTCACATAATAAAATGCAAGAGCCATTCAATGCAGAAATAAATATTACCTAATGTAATGTATAAGTATGAATGTATACTGTATGTATTATTTTTCATGCAGTGGGGCATGGGAGTGTGGTTTAAAAGGACATTTTAAATTTGCTTTAAGCCATTTTGTAAGTCTGCTCCCCATTTACCATACATTCTCTGACACAATTGTGTTTCTTTCACTTAATCTAGTGCAGTTAATAAAAGAGGAGCCAGCAAGGATGAGACCTACTGGCGAGAAATCAACGCAGCGATGGCTCTCACAAACCTCGCACAAGGAAAGGACAAGCTTCAGGGGACAACCAGCTGCATTATCCAGAAATCCTCACACATATCAGAAATCAAGACTGTCAAAGTGCCACTAATTCAGCAATATCAATGACTCCGACTTGTCTGCACACCAAGAACTTAATACTCTGGGCTGGTCACTGCTACAAGCATGTTTTGCCTTAGAACTGTAATGGACTATTCTGACCAGCCATACAAGACTTGGACAGCAAAATCCAATGGACATGTACATTTTATTGTCTTACTAAAAAAAAAATCAAAATACTAACTTATTTTATGCCATAAATATTCTGCTTTTAAGTAAAATTGTTTGCCTTGCTATTACCATATGTGCCTTGCAGAAATAAGCTAGAACGTGGGCATAATGTAACATATTTATGCCTTAAATTATGAATGCCATAATGCTTTGTCTTCTTGTATTTAATCTTGGACTTCTTGCCGTCAGGTTAAAGTAAAAACTGCCTGAATGCAAAGTGAACTTATCTTCATTTGTTGCAAAAAAGGGAAAGGTGCACAGCATTGTACTGACTATGTTTTTATAGAGTCAGGGGTATATAAATGACCAGCGTTAAAATACACAGCACTTGAACACGGACTGAAGTTAATAACATAGCCTTTATTCCAGAAGCCTTTCTTATTGAATCAGGAGGATATAATAAAACCAAAAGATGTTTGTTACCTTGTAAACGTTTATGTTGTTGGTGTTAAAAATGCTTAATATGCTTTATACTTGGTGACAAAACCACAACCATACTGGCAAGCATGGCTGCTGTTTACGTAGCCTAGTACATGATCTCAGCCACAACTACTCCTCCACATGTAGGTGTGATCCAAGAAGGTTTTTTTTTTCATAATACAGAGCTTTGCAGTGTGGTGCTTGTTGAAACCCTGTGAACAAAGTTAACCGTGAAATCACAGCACACAAAATGTGTAAAAGGGTACAGTACTGGTCTGACCTCTGCAAAGGAGAAGCCAGGGTGAACCACACTCCTTAGGGACCTTCCAAAGCAGTCCTCCAAGAAGATGGTGAGGGCCTTCCAGAAGAGATACCCCCTAGTTGGGAAGAGGAAAAGACCCCAGATCCACTCCTCAACATCGGGGCAGGCCCCAAAAACCTGTACCCTCTGTCTCTGTGAGAGAGAAAAAAATTCAGTGTAAGTGTCCATGATAAATAGGTGCATAATAAATAAAAAGGCACAAGGCAGGCCTTCTGGACGAACAAAAATTGCTTGCTAGAAGACCCACCGAAGAAATGTATGCAAAGTAGGAAACTGACTTGACCTACTGCCGGTGAAACCTCAGTGTGATCCCTGACCCATACAGCTTTTTCTGCCACCCCCAGGGGGTACATCACTGGGAGGACCTTGCCACATCTAGCTCCTGACCAGTCAAAAGATGCAGCTCCATTCCTACCAGAAAAGCATCAGCACTTACGGAGAGCCTGTCTACAACCAGGGACAAGCCTAGCGAACCAGGCCAGCTCCAACCTGGGGAGGAAAGGATCCCTCCTCCAGCACCCAGCAAATTACAACAGGAATTACTAACTGGCACCCTCCTGTGAGCCCCCCTTTGGATAGTGGCACCAGCGTTCTGTTCCTGAAATCTGATAAGAACAGATACTACACTTGAGCTTAGCCAAAAGAAGAAGTGATGCAAGAATACTGACAAGCTAGGCCTGGTAATGTCATGTATTGGACAAATAAAATGAACTGTGATATCATCTGCACATAAGATTTTCAATCTTGTGGACTTATAGAAAGTCCCATGAATGGTATAGTGAAAATAATGAAAAGGGAAAGGCTGCACTTCACTTGTACCCAAATACAAGGTAATAAAGCAGATGGAAAAAAATAATGTTAAGCTTCCCCTTTAAATAATGCAAAAATGAGTTAAAATTAATAAAAAAAATCCCAAAAAAACAATGTGCCTCTAAGCTAGCATCATAATACACACTAAATCCAAAATGGCGAGCAAAACTACATAGTCATGTGAATAAAAAGTCCAATCAGCACGTCTACTGCAAGACATCAAATCTTCAAACATGCCATATCTAGTGCACTACTACCAAGGATTAAAAAGCTTTGTACCTGAGATACGAGGGGACTTCAAAAAGTTTCCGCACTTCTATATATATAATAGAATTTTAAAAAAGTGCAGAAACATTTTAAATAACCCTCGTATATGACCCCTTACCAGACTTTTTTGCATACCTAATGAATAATTGTGTGTTCTGCTGTGTAATTTTGCGCATTGTTTTGGATTTAGTGTTTATTATGATACTGGCTTAAAGGCATATTGTGTTTTTTGGGATTTATATTTTCTTTATTATATATTATTTTTTCATCTTTTTTTTTTTACCATCAAACTATAGCAGGCATTTGTTAAAGTTGCAGAGTCATGGTAACCTTTTTTTTTATGTATTTCTTTTTAAATATACTGCTGGGGTATGTTTTTTTTCATACAGCTCATAAGAACAGTGACGTGAATTGGTTCATCCGAAAAAAAAGATTTGTCATAAATCAGGCTAATCCAGTTTCAGTTTATAACATCAAAAAGAGGAGGGGGACCTGCCTTACAATGCCCTATGCCTGCTTAACCTAACCTAAATACAAATGGGAGCATATTACATTTCACATGTATAGACTAGATGTGTGTGTGTGGCTTCCCAAGTGAACTACTTTACTATATATCGGCACCGAACAGGCATGACACCATGTCACCCTCATTACATCACCTTCTCTATAATTGCATAAATTCCCTTATGTCACCCTCATCACGTCACCTTCTCTATGATTGTATTAATTCCCTTATGTCACCCTCATCACGTCACCTTCTCTATGATTGAATACATTCCCTTATGTCACCCTCCTCACGTCACCTTTTCTATGATTGTATTAATTCCCTTATGTCACCCTCATCACGTCACCTTCTCTATGATTGTATTAATTCCCTTATGTCACCCTCATCACGTCACCTTCTCTATGATTGTATTAATTCCCTTATGTCACCCTCATCACGTCACCTTCTCTATGATTGAATACATTCCCTTATGTCACCCTCCTCACGTCACCTTTTCTATGATTGTATTAATTCCCTTATGCCACCCTCATCACGTCACCTTCTCTATGATTGAATACATTCCCTTATGTCACCCTCATCACGTCACCTTCTCTATGATTGAATACATTCCCTTATGTCACCCTCCTCACGTCACCTTCTCTATGATTGTATTAATTCCCTTATGTCACCCTCCTCACGTCACCTTTTCGATGATTGTATTAATTCCCTTATGCCACCCTTATCACGTCACCTGCTCTATGATTGAATACATTCCCTTACAGCACACTTAGACATCTTAGCCCTGAACAGTCTGTGAATATTACTATAAGGAAAACTTCACATTGACTACAAAGTCATTATATAACAAACTGGATGAAAGGAGAGCTACAATAAAAATAAATTGAGGAGCTGTTTATTTGCTTTCTCTGCACATAATCAAAACGTTCTGAGACAGAACACAAATCTTTTCCAATATATAACAAGTTGTTTACTGCAGTGGATCAGGACATGATCCCTTCTACATGATCCAGAATGAGTTCTGTACAATAGTCATCAGCCACCAGATTGCCAGCTGTTACAGTAACTGAGAATTGGTTCTTTCACATCTTCATGAGCATTTCTTTTTCTTTCTCCATTGAAAAGGGACATCTGCCTTCCTATTCCCCCTAATGTGGAAATCGAACATTTTGTAAAAAAAAAAATACTCAGAATGTTATACGGTATATAAATAAATCATGAAATATTCTGATGTACCTCTTCTGGAGTGTTTCTATTCAGCAATGTTTATTGAGGTATATTACAAGCTTGCATTTAGACAACATAGAGTGGTACCCATCATAGAAAACACTTGAGTGTTCTGGAATGTGTATGTGTTAATCCATGTCACATTTCCTTTATACCTGACTTGCCGCTTTATAAAAGAAGTCTCCGCCACTACATGTGAAAGTCTGTGTCTGTGTGTACTGCCAGGTAAAACCTTCTTCCTTGCTTTTGTTAGATAGAAGGGTTTCAGTGAAGGTAACAGACACGGGTGGGCTGCGTGACATTAGACTTAATTATAGAGGTTAACACAAGGATAAGGATCTATTATATGACATATGAATGTAATATTCATATCTATTGGATTTATTTTTTAAAAAAACATATCCTTATCCTGGTGTGTTAGACTTGTCAGTTATTTTTTATTGTTAACCACTTCCCGCCCGGCCCATGTATATAAACGGCCGGACGGGAGCAGTGCAGGGGCGGCTTGCCATTCATAAATGGCGCCTGCCATTTTAGCCTGTGTGCGCTCCTCTGGACACAGCGGAACACCGATCGATGTACGGGACCTCTGTGTGAAGTCCCGATCATGTGATCACTGATTGGCCAATCATCAATGCTTACTGTGAATGATCACAGAGGTCACATGGTACAAGGCTATTCACAACAGCCTTGTACCATGTGACAAGCTGTGACCAATCACAGCTCACACAGTATTTCTCAATGGCTGAAGGAATGCAGCTAGAGAGAAAGAGAAATGATTGCTTTTCAGCCTTTATGGGTGTCAAAGCAATCAGTGTAAAAGAAAAAAAAAAAAATCTTCCTCACCACCCACAAGAAGTACAGCGTCACTATGGTAACACTGTACTGCTAGGGTGACAGTATGTTAAAAAATAATAATAATAATATAAAAAAATAAAATAAAAATGTAAAACACATTTTTTAAAAATTATAATTTGGGTTATTTTTTTACTAAAAAGATAACAGAATCCATTTTGGCCAAGATTTATGAACAAAGATGATTTATTTGCAAAATTTTATTGGAAAAACACTTTTTTTCAAAATTTTTGGACTTTTTCATTTATATAGCAAAACAAATAAAAGTCCCAGTAGTGAATAAATACCACCCAAATAAAGTTTTTTCTGTCTGAAAAAAATGCTAAAAAATGAATATGGGTACAGTGTTGCATGACCGTACAATTGTCATTCAAAATGTGATAGCACTGAAAGCTGAAAATTGGCCTGGACAGGAAGGGGGTAAAATTGTCTGGACTTGAAGTGGTTACGTGCCAACAAGTCATTGTCAGCTCCAGGCAAACAATGTTTCTCGAGAATTGACAATCTTCTGTTTGGGTCTTACATTTTAACAACTACATGTTCATTAATTACTTGACCATGCCCATCCACCTTATTGCTGGTTGCCCTTTTCTTCCAATTTCTTCAAGTTTTCCCAGCATGATTGTGTATTCCAGTGAGTTGGTCCTTCTCTTATGTCCAAAACAGGACAGCTTCAGCCTACTCATCTGTGCTTCTAGTGAAAGTTTGAGCTCGATTTGTTGAAGGATTCATTTGCTTGGTTTCTTTATTGTTCAAAGCATTCATAGAATTCTTTACCAACATCAAAGTCACTGCATACTAACGTATACTGGACACATTACCGGATTCATATGTTTGAAGTCATGCAACATTTAAATTTGGCATAGGGACCTGTAGGAGGCCAAGCCAGGAAGCACAGGAAAGGAATCACCCCTCTGACAGAGGTAAATGGGAGCAGCATCCGCTAATCTTCCAAAAACTGTGCAAGATCAATGGATGGATGCCACTCAGACCACTCTGGGCATGTCCTCTAGAGGCCATCAACATACACTAAACTCCCGGGATCAGTCTGAGTGGCATCCACATGGGCAGCAAAGTGGCTAAGTGGTTAGCACTTCCACCTAGCAGCACTAGCATTGCTGCTTTGAAACCCAACTGCAGCACTACCTGCCTGTGGCTGATTGGGTTTCCTCCGGGTACTCCAGTTTCCTCACACACTCCAAAGACATGCTAGTAGGGTAAATGGCTCCTGTCTAAATTAGCCCTAGTATGTGTATCTATGAATGTACGTTAGGGAGCTAGATTGTACACCCCTTGAGGGTTAGGGACTGATGTGAATGTACAATATATATGTAAAGTGCGTAAATTGAGAGTGCTATATAAGTACCTGTAATAATATTGCCTGTCTTTCAGTAATGTTTTATATAGCCTGGCTGACTCAAAACCTTTGTAGTCACTGCAGCTGTAACATTAATATGTAAAATTATTCCTTTTAGCGCTTTCTGAAAAGAGGAATAAACTCAGTAACAAAGCGAAAGCATATGCATTAATTAAAAGGGTTCATTTAAAGAAATACACCAAAATGCAAAGTTTACTAAATAGTGGCCAACTTCCTCATGTAAAATCGCCAAATTACACCCATGGAGAAATAGTTATAACTGAACTCTGGTAAAAAAAATGTTTGTACATTTGCTACATAAAATAAATGACTGCTTATGATGGGTATCCCATGTATGGATGCTCCTGTGTTAATTAAAGCAGAGCTAATCCTAACTTGTAGAAAACTGAGCAGTCAGTTCTTTGTTGCAGAAGAAGCTTGCTATATGTCTTCTGCAATCATACACAATGGCCTGCCTGCTTGCAGTTTTGGTAAGTTTCAGCCCTGGAAGTTTAGTGTAGGGGTTGAAAGAACAAATAAAATGGAAATTAATAGGCGCAAAACTTAAAGTCCTTCTGTATAAAATCTGGATATGGATGGTTTCAAATGTCCATATCAGTCAGCACTAGGGCAAGCTAATACAGGAGCTGAAGCAAGCTCTGTAGTTATAGAAGATAAGAAAAGAACAGAAGCAGCTCTAAGTGCAGTATGACAGGTCATTTATTAAAACCCAAAGTAGGGCCACTCACATTTGCAAGGACTCAAAACAGGCTCATCAGGAATCTGGGATGGACGCCAGATGGGACGCCTAGTGTCTCGTCGATTGTGCCTCAGTAGGGAGGAAGAAGACAGCCAATCTCATGGAGCGCAACGTGGAATACGGTGTTGGCGGGATGTTGTCACCAGAGTCCAGATTGCAATGTGACATGTTTCAGATAGATCTATACACAGATATCCTTTTTATCCAGCATTGTGATTTAAAGCTTTTTGAAAACTGTAGCTACTAGACAGGTAGCGGCACAGCTCCCAGGTCAGACCTAAATCCAGTTAAGAATCTGTGACAAGACTTGAAATTTGCTATTCACAGGCGCTCTCCATCCAATCTGATAGAGCTTGAGCTATTTTGTAAAGAAGAATGGGCAAAAATGTCCCTCTCTAGATGTACAAAGCTGGTAGAGACATCCCCAAAAAGACTTGCAGCTGTAATTGCAGCGAAAGGTGGTTCTGCAAAGTATTGATTTAAGGGGGCTGAATACAAATGCACGCCACACCTTTCAGATATTTATTTGTAAAATATTTTGCAAACCATTTATCATTTTCCTTCCACTTCACAATTATGTGCCACTTTGTGTTGGTCTGTCACATAAAATCTCAATATAATGTGGGATTGTATATAACATCCCAGTATGGGCAGCACAGTGGCTAAATGGTTAGTACTTCCGCCTGGCAGCACTAGGGTCATTGGTTCAAATCCCAGCCACGGCACCACCTGCCTGGAGTTTCCATGTTCTCCCAGTAACAGTGTGGGTGTCCTCCCACACTCCAAAAACATGCTGGTAGGTTAATTGGTTCCTGTCTAAATTGGCCCTAGTATGTATGAATGTGATTTAAGGACCTTAGATTGTACACCCCTTGAGGGTTAGGGACTGATGTGAATGTACAATATATATGTAAAGTGCTGTGTAAATTGACGGCGCTATATAAGTACTTGAAATAAATATAATGCATTTACATTTTTGGTTGTAACATGAAAAAATGTGGAAAATTTCAAGGGGTATGAATACTTTTTCAAGGCACTGTATGACATACCCATCATTGGAGGTAATTTATTTTTATATAGAAATGTCTAAAAAAAATGTTTTACCTGGAGTTCAGTTTTCAAACACATATTTACCTTACACCTGTAGTGCCTATCATCAATCTCTGTATACATTTGTGTAGTACTGTCAGCAGGATGTGCTAAATCACTCTTTATTGCACTGAAATATCCACTTAAATATGTATACCAGTTCCTACTTGTGTACATTTCTCCAGGTGGTGAATCAAAAGGAATGCAACCCATTCTGTCTTTTTTCACATTTATTTGTAGTTAGCCTATAGCTATTGCTTATTAATATGCAATTTCCCTATCTTTGGAAACACCTGAGTGGAGATAGGGAGTTTTTTTATAATGTCTCCTAATGGTTCAGATGAAGCAGGTAAGAGACTGGGTTCTCCCCTAGATCAAAATCTGTCAGCTTGTGTGATATGTCATGTGCTTGTCTCCAGAAGGCTTGGAAGAAACCTAAAAATAAGGAGAGTTTGCTTGTGTCGTTTCTGTATCTCCAGCAGAGCTCAGAAGTCTGTTAGTAGATTTTATCTATGCCCTCAGTCTGATTTATGATGGTTTTAAGGGAGTAAATGGCTTTAAATGGCTCCTGAGTGTTACTAACACTACTTTCAACTATCCTGCACTTGATCTGGTGTCAAGAAATATACCCTCATTAGCCTCAATATTTTATATCTTCTTCACAGAAAGTAAAAATAAACCAAACAGTGGAGAATATTTTAAAGGAAAAAAATATACAGTAAAGTGACAATGCACTTATACCAAGAAAAATGGTTAGCACTCCCGCCTGGCAGTACTAGGGTCGTTGGTTCAAATCCCAGCCATGGCACCACCTGCCTGGAGTTTGCATGTTCTCCCTGTGCCTGTGTGGGTTTCCTCAAGGTATTACAGTTTCCTTCCACACTCCAAAGACATGCTGGTAGGTGAATTAGTTCCTGTCTAAATTGACCCTAGTATGTGAATGTAAGTTAGGGACCTTAGATTGCACACCCCTTGAGGGTTAGGAGCTGATGTGAATGTACAATATATATGTAAAGTGCTGCGTAAATTGACGACGCTATATAAATACCTGAAATAAATAATTAAATACACAAATAAAAGGAAAACACTAATACGAAGAACACAAAACAAGAAAAAAAAAGTTAAAAAAGAGTAGACCATTTTTTTTAAAAAAGCAAATTTTGCCTAAGCACTTCATTGAGTAGAATAATACCTATTGATCTGGCCAAGAATGCAGTGTTGTTGTCACTTCCTGTGAGTTTGACAGAAAGCACAAACATTATCTTCCATCTGTAAACTACTAAATCCCACCCACTTCCGATGTAATGGAGATGAAGAGAGGAAGACAATTTTTGGTTGTGGTTTAGATTAGCATTAAAGATATGAACTCATAAACAAGGGACACAAGTCAGGGCAAAATTGGTTTACAATGACATGAGACCACCAACGGTGTAAGTTGCACTACTCTGAAAACATAGACCACTGTCACTCTGGATCTGAGCTTCTTGGGGGACCTGTACCTAAAATAAAATAACTTACCTAACTAATCACTATCTGATGGGATATCATCTCCCTGTGCATTTGGCTAAACATCAAGATCTAAAATAGCCTTTACAGGTAAATATTTTTATCTGATCAACATGTACCTTTAACTTGATTAGGTCTAAAACTGTATCATTGGCTGCTATGGTTTTGGCCATGTATTTGAAAAAAATATAAAAGATTCTTTCCATATCATTTGTCTAGAGAAAAAAAAAAGAAACTTGAAAATTGTAATAGCTAGGTATTTTCTCAGAAACAAGTTTTATTTTTGTCATCCCTAAAGAAAGAGAAGCCATTATTCAAAGATGGATATTTAATTCCATGTTCCTAAGGTTGAACTGAAGAATGTGCCCCGTCTTTATTTACATAAAGCAGATTACTTACTTGTAATCTCAGTAATTGTCTGGCCAAGACAAGATCTTTATGCAACCAATGCCGACCAATAACTACGCCGGACATGAACTGTGATTCTGGACTTGTTTTTAAATGTGTTATAGTTTAGCATACCTACTTGGCTCTTATCTGACTCATGAGATTTACCTTGAATACTTTCCACAACCACAATATCAAAAGCTTTTCCTGATATCATGCTGAACTTATTTTGTTTCAATAGTTTCTACTTGGACAAAATGGCTTTCATTGTTCCTTTGTTCTTATAAAATGCACTAAAAGCCCAAATCGCCCATCTATTATGCTTGAAAACACAATTTATTGTAAAAAAACATTATAGGCTACAATCATTTATCACAGTACGAGCAAATCTGAAGAATTCACTTTAAGGTACAAACTCACATTTTTTTCCTAGAGATAAAAGTAACATTTTTTTTAATTCAGATAAACATCCAAATGTGATTGTTGATGCACACACTTAAAACAAAGAAAACGCAAAATACTACACAGCACCCTGGTGTGATTTTGTGGTGTTGTGCATCATGAAGGACCACCCACCGCCGAAGAAGAGGAGCACCCTTTGTGTCAGAAGACCCACCTGAATACTTTGGAAAAGCAAATAAATAAAAAAAGTTCCTATAAGTTTCAAACGTGCAAATGTCCCACTTGCACTGCTCCACAAAGCTATACACAAATAAATAAATAGTAAAATGTAAAAATTGTGAAAATATAAGTATTACAAAAATAGTGCTGCTTCCCCTTTAATAATCAACCATACCAAACCAGTTTCTGAAACAATAGCCAAAATACACAGACATGAAGTGGCGCTGCACATCCTTATAACTCTAGTGATTCAAATTAGATAAATATATAATAAAATCTAAATAACCCCCAATTCACAGAAATTAGATCAGCCATCAGGACATCAGGATTGATTGATTTTCAGATATACAGTATATACCATAGTTTGTGTTTGTGATTTCCTACAGACTAAATAGTCTGCCCTGATTTGGGTTATTTTCACCAAAGAAATACAGCAAAGTATGGCAATATAGCATAGAATGCATGAAGGTAAAAAAGCTTGAGCCTTTAGAATCACTGTAAAGAAAAAGAGCAAAAGTCTGTTCAGTAGCATACCATTGGGTATTCTCTGAATGTTAATGCTTTTCTTCATAGGTCATTTCTAGAGAGCTTTCTAAAGTATTTGTGGTGTTAAAACAAATATTAAAGCATTTTAAACCACCCCCAATACAAAATGTGATTTCTGGTACTAAACGTTTATTACCCACCACATACTGTCGAATTGATCTATTTTAGTGATATATCATATAGTGATAAGAATACAACAATTATTTGCAAAAGACTGAAACTCTAACTTGGTATGAAGAAGGATTCCAGCCAAATACCTTTACACACCTTCAGTGCACTTACCTGTCTTCTCAAAGGTTATGTAGCGCTACCCTGTAAAGGATCACTGAGTATTTTTGGGTTCCCTGTCTGTCCTGAGCCCCTGCTGACACCACAGTGAAACTTTGACCAGGAGGACTCCCTGGCTTTAAACCATTAAATAAACACACAGTTTACGGTGAGCAAATATTCTAATTGTATCGAGGTCATAGTATAAAGAGTGCAAGCACAACAAGAATGACAGTAGATGTGCATAAAAGAAAAATTAAACACCCTAAAAGGCTCAACAAAGTAATAAGGCACAGTATCACTTTAAGCGGACCCAAATGTCCTTCAGGATCAGAATTTAAACATCAATTCCAGCTTCTGAGATATCTCTCCCCAAATGACCTGAAGTGAACTATCAAGATGTCAGGCTAACTCACTTTTGGGTTTTCAGTTGCCGGTAACTGGGTTTAACTCTTGAGATGAATACTTTTGTTATGGGCAGTAGTGTCCCCTTTTGTATCTCTTTAACCACCTCCCGCCCGCCATATAAGGTAATGATGGGCGCAAAGCCATTCTCTCGTTCTGCGAGGACGTCATATGACGTCTTCCCATTCTAACCGTGCATGCGCAGTTCCCGGGAGCGTGCAGCGCAGTGATTGGCGGTGCGCTGTGTCCCTCGGACACAGCGGATCACCGATCAACAGAAAGAGCCGAAGATTTTTGCTCGGTCATGTGATCAGCTGTGTCCAATCACAGATGATCTCATGTAAATAGGGAAATGCCGGCTATCGGCATTTCTCTCCTCACAAGTTGTCACGCTGACAGCTCGAGAGGAGAGGAGAGCCGGTAATTGGCATTCCTCAGAGGGGACATGTACACTGATCAGCAGTGCCACCTGTCAGTGTCCATCAATGCCAGCTGTCAGTGCTCATCAGTGCCACCTGCCAGTGCCCATGAGTGCCACATCAATGCCACATATCACTGCCTACCAGTGCACATCAATGCCACATATCAGTGCTCATCTGAGCTGCTTTTCAGTGTCACCTATCAATGCCAGTCAGTGCCACCTATCAGTGCTGCCAATCAGTGCCAGTCAGTGCCGCCTATTAGTGCCAGTCAGTGCCGACTATTAGTGTGCATCAGTGCCGCCTATCAGTGCCCATCAGTGCTGCCTATCAGTGCCACCTAACAGTGCCACCTAACAGTGACAGTCAATGCCGCCTATCAGTGCCAGTCAGTACCGCCTATCAGTGCCACCTATCAGTGCTGCCTATCAGTGCTGCCTATCAGTGCCATATATGAGTGCTGCCTTTCAGTGCCCATCAGTGATGCCTGTCAATGCCCATCAGAGCCCCCTACCAGTACCTCCTCATCAGTGCCACCTATCAGTGCCCATCACTGCAGCCTTATTAGCGCATATCAGTGAAGGAGAAAAATCACTTATTTACAAAATTTTAAAACAAAAACTAAGAAAAAACTTTTTTTTTCAAAATTTTCAGTTGTTTTTGGTTTGTTTAGCAAAAAATAAAAAACCCAGAGGTGATTAAAGACCACAAAAAGAAAGTTCTATATGTCCCCCAAAAAAATGATAAAAATTTCATATGGGTACAGTGTTGCACGACCGCGCAATTGTCATTCAAAGTGCAACAGCACTGAAAGCTGAAAATTGGCCTGGGCAGGAAGGGGGTATAAGTGCCCAGTAGGCAAGTGGTTAAAGAATGGTGACAAATCTTTTGTACACTTGATGGTGCCCTAGTTGGTGCACATTAAAGGATAAGTTCACCTTTTGCCAAAAAATAATAAATGCACATTTTTTGCAGGTAAAAAAATGTGCATTTATTATTTTATGTTGCAGAAGACTGTAAAGCCATGCACTAGCAATCAGCATATTGCTGGTGCCATGCAAGTCTCCTGCAGACCTGTTATAGTATATCTGCTTGCCTGTACGGGATGTACGGGCAAACAGATACACTGACAGGAAAAATCAAAGAACTACAAGCCAACAGCTGCTAAGACTGTCAGGACTTGAAGACAGAGGACTGTGAATGGTGACACGGCCAGGAGGGTGGAGCACGGCCGTGTTTTTTAAAAATTTTGACAGCTAGTAGGAGGAGAAGATCCCAGGGACCGGTCTATTCATAACATGTTACACCTGGAATATCGATGTAACACATAACATGTTATGAACAGTGAAATTATACTTTAAGGTTCAGATCCCTCCTTGTGTAAGAGCAAAATGTTCTGAAGATGGTGTAGCCACAGAAATATTCCCCCTTTGAGTGATGTTGAAACACAAAGGATGAAGGCAAGAACTGGCTAAAATTGAAGAAAGGGGAGGAAGCAGACTTCAGCAGAGGTTGAACCCCTAAAGATGGAATAGGTTTGGTGAAGCAAGTTCCTTTGGAGCTGGAAGAAGCTTGAAATGAGATACTAGTGTGATCCTGTCTGCAGGGAAATGTGCTGCCAGAGTCCTGAGGTTTCAGGATTGTAGTAACACACTAAAGCAGTAGGCTGTAATACATAATGGCCTAGGTAGACTGGGCCTCAGTGTGATAATCTGTGAGTAACGTGCTCTAAACTGAACAACTGAAACTAACACAGGCACTTGCAACTTGTAATGATCTGGAATATGGAACCTGGTTTTAACCCTTTGCAATGTAAGAGGTAGTCTCTCTGTTGGGGGGCACCCCATGTTCTTTTTGTCCAATCATTAAGAAGCGATGCCAATGACAGCACTACGATCCGCCTGCCTGCACGATTGACTTTCCTGCACCATTGATTGACCATTCAAGCACTTGGGCACTGTCCGAGGGCCCGGGGTCAGTAGGGGGCCCCATGAAATGCCCCTGGTACCTTTTTTTATAGGCTTTTTTGAGTGTGGGCAAGAAGGACACAAGGGCCCCATGATCCCCTATTGCCCGGGGGCCCCATGAGTTGTCAGTCCACCCCTGGTTTAAATTAATTTCCTAGCAAAAAAATACTGATTTTTTTCATGTGAAAAAGTGTCAGAAAAGGCTTGGTCTTCAGGTGGTTAGAAGAGTGAATGATGTGTGGCATAAACGTCTAATGCTGGGCATAAAACGCCCCCACCCCCCAAAATGACCCCTTTTGGAAAGTAGACACCCCAAACTATTTGCTGAGAGGCATGTTGAATCAATAGAAGAATTAATTTTTTTACCACAAGTTTTTGGAAAATGACAAAAAGTTTTTTTTTTATTTACACAAAATTGTCACCTAAATAATTTATTGCTCACGCATTCCATGGATATATGTGGAATTACTCCCCAAAACACATTCTGCTACGAGTATGGGGGTACCACATGTGAGAGACTTTTTGGCAGTCTAGCCAAATACAGGACCCCAAAATCCAATAAGCACCTTCAAGCTTTGAAAGGGCTTTATTTCCTTATTACACTTCCTGACTACCTATCACAGTTTCGGAGGCCCTAAACTGCCAGGATAGCACCAAACCCCCCAATTGACCCCTTTTTGAAAAGTAGACACACCAAGGAATTTTATAAGAAGCATGGCGAGTATTTTGCAGATCTCGTTTTTTGTAATAAAACACATTTCAACATGCAGTATATATATATTTATTGAAATATATTCTGAAATATATTGAATATGGCCACAATTGTAGCATTTCAGATATATGTCAATATATTTGGGAAGAATATTTTTAAAATATATTCCAAATATATGTTTATTCCATATGGGATGGCTCTATTATTATTATTATTATACAGTATTTATAAAGCGCCAATGGTTCGCTCAGCACTGTACATTACAAAGGGGGACAGAACATGTGACAGAACAATACCAATACAATGCAAAACATGAGGGGATCGAGGGCCCTGCTCTTTCGAGCTTACAATCTAGGAGTGAGGGGATAGTGGTACAGGAGGAGATAGCTGTGGGGGATGGAGTGGTAGGAAGAGTGGAGGAGGTCGGCAGGTTAGGAGGGGGCGGTGTAGGCTTCCCTGAAGAGATGGGTTTTCAGGGTGCGCCTAAAGGAGAGAAGAGTAGGTGATAATCTGATGAGTTGGGACAGGGAGTTCCAGAGGATGGGTGACACCCTGGAGAAGTCCTGGAGGTGGGCATGGGAGGAGGAGACCAGGGAACTAGAGAGAAGGAGGTCTTGTGAGGAGCGGAGTGTGCGTGCTGGGCGGTACTTGGATATTAGCTCAGTGATGTAGTACGGGGCAGTATGGTGGACAGCTTTGTACGTCAGTGTTAGGATTTTAAATTTGATCCGTTGCACAATCGGAAGCCAGTGGAGGGATTGGCAGAGGGGGGTGGTGGAGATGGAGAGGTTAGAAAGGTGAATGAGTCTGGCAGCCGTATTCAGGATCGACAAGGCAGGCCAGTGAGAAGGGAGTTGCAGTAGTCGAGTCGTGATATGATGAGGGAGTGGATGAGCTGTTTAGTGGTTTCTGGGGTTAGGAACGTGCGGATTTTGACGATGTTGCGGAGGTGGAGTCTGCACGAGTTTGTTAAAGATTGGACTTGGGGCTGGAAGGATAGGTTGGAGTCCAGAATGACACCAAGTACTCTGGCCTGCGGGGCGGGTTTGATGGTGGCGTTGTTGGATGTGACGGAGAAGTCAATGGGGGGTGGTGTCCGGGCTGGGGGGAAGACAAGAAACTCGGTTTTGGAGAGGTTCAGTTTAAGGAAGTGGAGTGACATCCAGTCTGATATGTCGCTCAGTAGGTGCGTGATTCGGGCGGAGACCGAGGGGGTGAGGTGGGGGGTTGAGAGATAGATTTGTGTGTCGTCGGCATAGAGGTGGTAGTTGAAGCCGTGAGAGTGTATGAGTTGGCCAAGGGAGGAGGTGTAGAGGGAGAAGAGAAGGGGCCCGAGGACAGAGCCTTGAGGGACCCCAACAGAGAGGGGGAGTGAGGGGGAGGTGGTAGCATTATAGGTAACGCTGAAAGAGCGTTGTGACAGGTAGGATGAGAGCCAGGAGAGAGCAGAATCTCTGAGGCCGAGGGAGTGTAGTTTTTTGAGGAGGAGGGGGTGGTCGACTGTGTCGAAGGCCGCAGAGAGGTCAAGGAGTAGGAGCACTGAATAGTGGCCATTAGCTTTGGCGGTTAGCAGGTCGTTGGAGAGTTTGAGTAAAGCAGTTTCAGTGGAGTGTAGGGGACGGAAGCCGGACTCTAGGAGATCGAGGAGGTTGTTGTCGTTGAGATGAGAGCTTAGGCGGGTGTAGACTAGGTGCTCGAGGAGTTTAGATGTAAATGGGAGCAGGGAGATGGGTCTGAGGTTGTTCGGGTCATTGGGGTCCAGGGAGGGCTTTTTTAAGTATGGGGGTGATGTGTGCATGTTTCAGAGGGGAGAGGAAAGTGCCGGAGGAGAGGGAGAGATAAAGATGTGGGTGAGGGAGCATAGGATGGAGGGGGAGGGAGGTCGTAGGAGTTGTGAGGGGATAGGGTAATGTACTATTACATTAGTAGTCAATAGAGAAATGCCCCCTTATATTGGTGGTTGGTGTTGTGCTCCCTTACATTGGAGGTGAGTGTAGTGCACCATACATTGGTGGTCAGTGTAATGCTTGGTTAAATTGGTGGTCGGTGTGGTGCTCTCCTACATTGGGGGTTAGTATAGTGCTCTCTTATACTGGGAGTCTGTAGAAAAATGCCCCCTTACACTGGTGGTTGGTGTTGTGCTCCCTTATATTGGAGGTGAATGTAGTGCACCATACATTGGTGGCCAGTGTAATGCTTGGTTAAATTGGTGGTCGGTGTAGTGCTGTCCTACATTGGGGGTTAGTATAGTGCTCTCTTATACTGGGAGTCTGTAGAAAAATGCCCCCTTACACTGGTGGTCAGTGTTGTGCTCTCTTACATTGGTGGTAAGTGGAGAAATGCCTCATGGCATTGTTGGTCAGTTTGGTGCTCCTTTACGGTGGTTAGTGGAAAAATGCTCCCTTATAGTAGAATTCAGTAGAATATCACTGTCCTATAATGGTGGTCATTGCTGGCAGTAGATTGATCAGCCACTGGTCACTGCTTAAAAAATCCCTTTAAGCCTCTGAAGAGCCCTATTGAAAAAGGCCGCATGATATGATCATCGCTAAATTATTTCACTTTCAGCAAATAAAGCAGCAATTTACATCTCTGGGCATCTCCTGATCTCAGCCAGTAAGCATATCATGCAGAACAAGTCAATTTGGTTGGATCTTTTATGCTGAGAAATGAATGCTCCCTAATGAGACAAGTATGACATCTAAACGACATCCAATGTCTGTAGGTCATCCAAGACAAAAATTATTTGGGGGTCAGGCTGTCCATGTGCAAGGAAGGGGCGTTTAAGTCAAACCGGGACTTATGAGTTTATATAATAAAAGAACAAATTTCAAAGAGTGGAAACTGTTTTTTTACATACTCCCCTGCTACATTTATACACTTATACCAGCATTTAAGTAATGCCTGGAAAGCTTCGGCATAGAAAGATTTGTCAGTACGCCTGAACCATCCTAGGACAGCCGGCTTCACTTCGTCATCAGTGCTGAAATCCTAACTCTTTGAGGGGTCCAAACAGGTGGAAATCACTCAGAGCGAGGTCCAGGCTGTAAGGGGGATGTGGCAATAACTCCCAGCCGAGTTGCTGTAATGTGCACGTGGTGTGGTGACCAGTATGAGCTTCTGCATTGTCCTGGAGAAACATGATGCACTCAGAGATCAATCCAGGCCGTTTATTCCACAGACACATATGCACATCAGAACATGACAGTAATATTCACTGTTGATAGTGGCACCACATGGTAGAAAATCCACATGAATAATGCTATGTTTATCCCAGAAAACATTTTCCATCACTTTACCTGCAGACGCATTTGTTCTAAATTTTTTGGCTGGTGGTGTGTCCACAGCTTTCACTGCTTTTATGCTCGTTTTGATTCTGGAGTGAAATGATGTGCCTAAGTTTCATCACATGGTATGATGCAATCCATAAATTCCTGGCCCTCCCTGTGAAAACACTCTTTCCACACAATGCAGCCCCCAACTCTTCTGTGTCGGTAAGTGGAAAGCTGTCTTGGTACCCAGAATGAGCTAACTTTTAGAAAATGCAAATGTTTGTGAATGATTATGTTCACTGTTCCCACAGAAAGATTTGTTTCTTGTGCACTTTCAGGACAGGTTATGCGTCGATTATCCAGGATCAGGAGTTCCATATGCTGAATGTTCACAGAAATGACTGCTGAGGGCTGGGAACCATCACGGCCAGGATCGTCATTGACTGATGTACGGCCATCTTTGAAACATTTATGCCATCAGATGTCTTACTGCGGCTGAGTGTCTCATCACCATACTGTGTTTGGTGTCTTCTGAAGATATCAGCGGGTTTTACCCATTTGTTCACAAGAAACTTCATCACCATAAGCTGTTCAATGCATGCACTAACTCTGCCATCTAGATTAACGGTTCCCTGGACTGGCCCGTAACATGTGCACCACCTATCAGTAATAGGACACATTTGCCACTTACTACTGCACATAGTACCACCATGCTAGCATCCCTTTTTATACCTGTAAAATTAGATGTCACAGTTTGACTTGAACGCCCCTTGTATGTCTGGCAATTTTTATCCATTTTGCCCCACAAATGGATTATTCAGTTTGATCCACGACACAAAAGGACCCCAAGCCATGATAATGCAAAAATGAAAAGCTGCAAATCTGAGCAGAAGACCTACAATTTCCATCTCACATGGTTATACTTGGATTGGCTCCTGGCTTTACCAAGTCCTTAAACAAAAATTAAATATATAATGGCAGCTCTCCGTATGGAGAAAATAGCGAGGCTCACTTCCCCTCTGGAAGTACAAGTTGCCTGACTTACATCCTTAATCAGGGACTTCAGCCCTTCATGACCTGGGGCAAGTATACAGATTGTAAGTTCTGGCTTTCTAACCTGCATGTTCCATGTCAATGACCAAGGAAGGATTGAAGCTAGAGACAGCCAGTAAACTGGCATTCTAAGAACAAGGTCAGCAATGGAATTCCCTGTTTTTCTTTCAGTACAAGTTTCCCTCAATATATTTGGTTTTGGATTTCCTCACCAATTTACTGTGAGTTAACAAATCCAGTTTACAATCTGCTGAATACATTTTATTATGGGTCGATAGAGTTATAGAGTTATAATAAACCACAAACAAGGGGATTGATGTCCACAGGAAGGCTAGTCTCAACTTGCATGCATCTTTAAGGCTCAGTATAGCGCACTTTAGTCCTGTTATTGGAGAAAACATTTTGAAAGCAAATTATAACCAGTGTTCATTGTATAAATATTGTAACATTCCATTCTGACTTAAAACCAATGAACAATATATATTCTCTTTTGTGTTGTTTCAGAATTCTACTGAGAAATCCTCTCCTGGATTGTGGTATTTGTTAGTTATTAGAAAGATGGCGTGGCTTATTAAAATAAAAATAAGATCACCCTGGTTTCTCATATGTATAATATAAAATGGCCTTGGAAAAATAAGTAGTTATAATAATTAAATTATAGTAATTATAATTTAAAACAACCAATACAAACAACATCAAGCCTCAAGCCTATAACATTTTCTTTTTTGTAACATTTACTACGCTGTACTGGTGTTTATGATAGCACCGCAGTGTACATGAATACAGCGATGCACATTCTTGTCAATGGCAGACTGTACTCTGCACCTGGACTGCCTGGGTAGAAGAAATATGCCAAGCATCGAGCTGAACGAACTCAAGTGGTCCGTGTGCAAAAACTCTATATTTCCCATTGCATCCATTGAAGCTTGATAGTTATATAGCTAGAATTGCCAAAAAAAGAAAGAGGATGTTAATTCTGCCAATAGAACACTTCTTGTTCCTAAGTGACAATGTTCACTCACTGTGTTGTATTTTTTATTTATGATGATGAAGCAGAGTTGTCACCCAGGTTTGTTCTGATTAGGGCTTCTAACATCTTCCCCTCTCTTCATATCCATTACATAGAGTGGTAGTGTGTTGTAGTTCACAGAAGATAGCTGAGAAAACTGATACAGTTGTTAAGATTTCAGTTCAGTGCATTGGTAGTTAAACAAGCACAAGAATTGTGGCAGGATCAAGAGGTATTTTTAAAGTCACCATCCAGTTTCCCCAGGCATTATGTGGTCCAGTCAAAGAGAACAATGGCTGTTCCAGGTCCCTGTGCTAAGTTATATTCATGACAGGCTCAGAAATGGCTTTTAAGCTGGCCTCCACTTGAAATAAATCTGTCTGGCAGTGAGAATAGGCTGTTTTCTGGGATCTTAGGCAAGGAGGGTAAGACTAGAGACACTATAAAGGTATGCCCGAAGTTAGGAAAACACAGGGCACACATGACTGGGTGAAAGGGGAACCAAGCAACTTGGGTTTAATTGGATTAAAGGTTTAAGTATTGGCACTTATCCGATTGATATAAGAAGAAGCAGAATGATGGGAAGCAGTGTGGGAGGATGGTCTGCAGGGAGGAGTGAGAAAGATCAAGTCGGAGATCAGAAGTCATCGAATGAATGTCCTTCCCTCCTGCCCTAATGACTGGTTTTTGATGGTTAGATTTAGGGAGTAGCGGACGTTTTGGCTGTTTGGGTCCTTGAAGGTGGTTCAAATCTGGTGGTTGGGAAAATGGTGGCGACTTATCTTTGATGTCCTCTGGTTGGTCCATTCAGCTCTAAGTGACTGGGTAGTTATAGACTGGTAGGTGTCTGAGGTCACCTGGGATAGTCCCCGAGGCAGTGTTTTGCAGCTGGGGGTATAACTTAGCTAACTGATGATACAGACACAAGGTTTAGTTATATGGTACCTTCAAGGACCTGCAACCTAACTTGATCTGTAATGTTATGTTTAATGCTATTTAAATGTGTATCTTATTGATAATGAAAGGCTGATATGGCCATTTAACTGCACTTTAGACTAATGTGTTTCTTTATGTTTAGAGGGAGGTGGAGTTGGAGAGGATTGTCCAGAGGTTGTAGATACATAGTTGACCTCTGATCTACACTGGTCATGGTTCTCTGCACAGGCATGGCCAGTTCTGAAGATGGTTCCTTCCAAAAAGGTATTAAACATTGGAGCAGGCTGCAGGTGAGCTACTGAGTTAAGTAAACAGTGAAGGTGAGGATTTTCCATGTAGATGATCTCAGAAGGCCTGGGAAGCATTGGTTTAGTTAAAGGTACAACTGTTCTTTATGTATCATTGCAAATTTATTAATAAGGGACATTTTGTGCAATGCTTTTGTAATGACTTTTTAACAGTATGCATTTTTATGTTACATTGCCTTCTGTCTTTGTTTCCTCTTAAGAACACATGGCAGTAAGGGAGAACAAGCATTTGATTATGCCTAATGAATCCAATATAATGCAGCTCTTTTATGTGATTATTTTTAGGAAGCATCTGGCATTGGGATGGCATCTGGAAGCCATTTTGTAAAAATCTGATTGCAAGCTATACACCTCATTTTAGTCAACTGGACATCCAGAATTTCAGGCAGTATGGAAAAAAGGCTGTATTCCCAATAACCTGCTCCCTGCAGGTTGTGCTTATGATGCAGTCAAAGATGAACTATAAACCAATCAGCATGGAAAATATTTTCCAGTCACAGATCAGATCTCATAGGGCTGGATTCATCAAGTAGGCTTGGTTGCTCTGGCAAGCCCTATAAGTTTCTATGGTAGTGATTTGGGGCCCACAACATTTTTTGTGGAACATTTAAATTTAGCGGCATGTTGGCATGGTACTTATTTGTAGGACTAAGGTCCCGAACAGATAAGGTACATTTTGGAGGTAAAACCTAAGGCTAGGGGTTAGGTCATGCTGTCAAGTTAAAGTGGAACTAGAGTTCTGCTGTCACAAACTACGAGCTGACAGAATTTCATTTGCAGAAGAGACATGCAGAGACATGACCAGCTCAGATTACATCACTGACATTGTCCCAATGTGTCCAAGATGACAACCTCCTGTGCATGGGCAGTAGTGACGACATCCCACAGCAGTCAATGAAGACAGCTGAAGACCAGCACCCAGAAGAAGCCAGTGTAGGTGAGGGATGGGGACCATTGAAGGAAAGATAAGTATCATTCCTTTTATTTCCGCTTTAAGTGTCTGCAAATTTCTGCTCCTTCTCTAAAGTGATTATGTTACCCTGAGTAGGCAAAATGGAGATTTTCTTCAAAGCTGAACTTGAGTAATTATCTTTTTTTACACTTATATTGGTCCAACATGGTCACATCTAATCCTTCATAGCTCACATCTGAAAGGCCACTAGGGGTGCAGAGATTCATTGTAGTAGCCTGTACTACATACAGTCAGCGCAGGACTCTTCCAGGTCCTGTTCAAATGACTTGCCTTCTGTACAGTACTGTAGTTTTCCACATTCCACATGGGCTGACTGGAACCCTTCTTTGTTCATTTTGGAACACAGTAAACAGCTTTAAAGCCCAAATCAGGGCAAATTTAAAAAATATCCCTTGCAGTGGGGCTGTGCGTTCTCTCCTCTCCCCTGCAGCCACCACTAGGTGACACAGCGGAGATCATGTAATTGGATCGAAGCAGCCTGACAATAGGCAAGTATATACATCTTCCTTACACAGGGTAGAAAGCAGGTGATAGGAGGGGGAGGGGACAGTTTTAAGAGTAGTTAGGGTTAAGCTGGAATTCCACTATAATTGCCTTTAGGTATCAGCACACAATGAATGATATCTTTTTAAAAAGAAGACATTTTGTGGCTCATCCAATTGTGGGAGGTTCTCTTGAGAATATTACTGTTGGACCGTGTTGGACCATGTTGCAGCATCTGCTCTGCATGTCTTTTCTCTTCACCTCATTTCCAAGTTTTACATTATAAGAAATAAATATACAACATACAACCCTGCTGCTTCACTTAAAGCTTTTACGAAACATCTCGTTGTATTGCTAAGTTAAGCAATGTAAAACATGCTGTTATAACATGTTTGATATGAACATTGATATACATTATGCTCCTTGTTTTTGTGGAATGAAAGGGCTCATTTATGATGTCCTGGGGCACCCAACCTTATGGACTAGAACTCCAACCTTATGGACTAGATCAATATTGTTAAGTAGCTGTTGAAGTAATTTCAGCCATCGAAAAGTATGCAAGAAAAATCCTGTTTTTTATTCCTCTTCCACATTATTGGGAATTCAAAGTGAACATAAATTACCCCTCGAGGTAATCATCCCCAGTATGTTTTTACTGAATCCTGGAGAGCTAAATTTCCTGACTTATCTTTTTTAACTCTTTTTCAATAATTCTCACCTTAAAATTACAATATTTGGTGTATTTTAGTATCTTTGCTCACAATACTTCTGAGGTAGGCAAATGGGTGGCAGTCACGTACTCCATGTTTCCCAATTAACTTGTTGGGTGCCAAGTCTGGGCCACATAAGAGGACTACCCCAGGGGTGGGTTCTTTTGGGCTACACTAAACACCTGAGACAGGTTCACTCTCCTACACATGGGGTACCTTTACTGTGTGTCATTTTCACCAATGCCCTGGGACATGGCTGAGATTGCCGTCAGGAAATACTTGACCTTAAGGTGGGCCTCTACTAGAAATGAACATACACGGTGTACATTTGCTCTACAACTGTTCTCCAGTTAATTCTCGGGTCCTCGTGTAAATGTACATCTTACCACTGTAGCTTGTGCTTACGTGGGCCATGCTGAACACTAACAGCCACCTGTCCCACGTTTACCACAACTGGTCCCAATAGCAACATGGAACCCCTGCCATGCACATAGCGCGGGCTCCAAATGTGCAACTGACTTCAACTCTGAAACTGTACAGGATGGGAACCATTGCAGTGCCGTTCTGCTCTAGTTGCTATGGGAGAAAGAATGCAGCATAGGGAATGCCGACAACATCTCCCTCACAGCTAGAGGCAGTGCCACCTATAACAGGTACATGTGTTGACTATACCTTTGTTGCTCGTGTCATCTACATGTATAACTTGCATTAAGGTGACTTAAAACATGTTAATTCTTCATACCCCATGTGAAAGTGACCCAAACAGTAAACTAAGTATGCAGTACTGCCAGTAAATTGCAGTACACCCCTTTTAAAAGACTTCAGAGCAGACAAAAGCAAAGTTTCAGGCTTTACTGAATAAAAGTATGCACAGCACAAAAAGTCCAAACAACAGACAGAACAGTCCATCAGAACTTCAGCAAAACAGTCAATATCCCTAAGTCCCTAGTTCCTACTCCCAACCAGGCTATGTGCTGCCCCGATGTACCTGTGTGGATAGAATCCCTGTGAAGAAAGGTCCATTAGTGGCATTCCCTAGTAGCTGGTATCTTCAGGGCAAACCCCAAGTTGGATGTCTCTTCGGGCTCCCCAATGGCTATGTCCTTCACGGAACATGGCTGACAGACCAGCCGCAGGTTTCACGGATTCCTACAGGGTAACCGGGGAAAAGGAAGGACTCTGGACTCGGCCCACTGTTCCTCTTATATCCACAGGAGCAGTGGGTCAGACCCAAAGATCCTTCCAAAAGCCAAAGAATGGGGAAAGGTATTAACCCCAACCATCCTATCTGGGGCAGCATCTATCTAACTATTTACAACCCACTTACATACTATTGAAGCAACTCTGTTACTAAAAAGAAAAACAAAATGTGAAAGAGGACAGATAATACTTTTCCTGCTGCTAGCACCTCCCATCTTCACTCTATTGCAGAGCAGGATGTTCAGCATCCCCCACACTGTGTCAGATTCCTGGTCCCTGATGCAATCTATGGTTCCATACACAACTACTACATTGTTACAGGTTTTAGTAGTGGTGTATCAGTTGGTGGGCGACCAGAAGGTACAAGGGATGCTGAAGATTCTTCTACCGGCATAGCTCAGATCAGTAAGGATCAAAGGCACTAGTGGAAGGGCAGGAAAGTTACCTTTTTTACAGTTTTTTCTTACTTTTTTTTGACAATGTTTTAGTATATGTAAAGGAAAACACTTTTTCTATCTTTGTATTGAGTGGAGAAGGGTTAGTACATGTGACAAGTTCCTCTTGCTGTCTGTGCCCCCGATGGGTGGATTTTCTCCTCTATTTGTCCTAATGTCGAAGGCCAGACCTACAGGTGAGCATAAGGGACAGCCACCTTGAACCATTCAGCAGGTGTGGGGGTGCAAAAAGGCAGAAGCCTTGAAGTATTTCAGAGGGGCACACAGTCCCCCACTGAACTCAGTGGTTTGATCCCCTGGCCCCTATATTACTAATCTGTCCTGTAGTGACCTAAAGGTTAGGGCTGACCAGGTATTTGACATGCATATAAATGTTGAATTATGAAGCGTCTTTAGGCTGCAGTCTCTCTTCAATACAGCATAGATTGGAGGCAAGGGAAAGGTGAGAATTTTCAATCTTCTTTGCATGGAGCCCTTTCTCAGAATTTTTATTTTGGCCATAGAGTCACTTTAATAATCAACAAAAAACACTAACCCACAATTTGACTTTCTATGGTCTTCTAGCTATTGCTGAAATATTATTCGTGATTGATATACATAATTATGAGTACACATTCTGATTTATGTTGTAAAGCTTTGATAGAAAAATACTTTTACCAAACCATTTTCCACAATTTCCTCTTGAATAAAACCAATTCAGCATTGCTTGTTGTAAATAAAGCACTTCTTTCAACGTGTGGACAAATAATTACTCAACGGCTGGTTAGGGAAAAAGAAAATAACTCAAGTCCAATCACGTTCTTTGCACAATTTCCTATTGTGCAACCAAGTTAAGGATTCAACACACAATTTAGAAAATGAAATATGTGGGGTATCAATTTCACTGGAGCATGTACGAGGCCATGACATGGGTTTTAGGAGTGTATAGATTTACAACTGGAAAATAAACGCAAGCATGTGGAAATATTACAGAATGTAAACTTATACTTGGTAGCAAACTTTATGTTACATCACAACAAAGTGAAGACAGCGGAGATACAGCACAATAACAAACAGATGATTGATTACATGGACCATGGCATGCTAAGATAGTGGCTGAAAGAAAGAAAGTGATGCAAGGTGAATTTATAGTAACTAAACTGGAACATTTGTCGAATGTTACAACAGACGTATTTTATCCTTACCAGCATGAAACTGAGCTCAAATGCAAAATGATCCCGCAAACGTAAATCATTATGGTTTTTTACTATTATGTTCTGGCGTATTTGGCTGTAATGTTAGTCAAAGTCTGAATCCATTTATGGTTTTTATTTTATTTTTTATTTTTTTTGAGCAAATGCATTTGTCTTCCAGAAAATGTATTTTAGCCAGATGTCAGCAAGAGGTGTAACATAATGTCAAAACAAAATAAATTTTTTTCGAAGTTGTTTGTCTAAAAAGGTTATTTTTTATTTTGAATTCGGAAATATGGTTCAGGCCAATATAGTAAAAAGTTGAGACCAATGTGTTATGGTGTTGGAGGGCCTTATTTATTAAAATGGCAAATGAAGTGAACCTGAGCTGTGGACACTGTGCCAGGAAAAAGACAGGTAGAGGGCAAAAGACTAGTCACCAGTACTGCCATGATCTGCACTATGTCTTTGTGAAAGGGGTGACTGTCTTGGTTGAGAAACAAGGATTTGCATCCTAATGTCAAAACTGGCTTTCCTATGCCTGATGGAGTAATAATCAAGGAGCATCAGTAGAGGTTTAGAAGCACAGATTCAGACCCAGTTCACAATACTGTGATTCATGTGGTCCACATATGCTAGTCCCACACAAAAAAGGTCCATGCACATTTTCAAAAAAGCATCTGCAGGGAAACTGCATGGTCTTTTTAATCATGCTGTTCCCACACCCGTGATCATGCTGTGGAGATGCGTATAGGTGCCATTCAGAATAAATAGTTGCCCAGAGCAGCTCGCAAGAGCAGCTCGCAAGCTTTGGCTGCAGGTGGTTGTGGAAACGTGCGATTCCTACATCTGCAACCAGCTTGCAGCCTGCAGGCTAGTGTGAACCCAGCACCTTTTTCTGCAGCATTCAGAGGCCACAATGCCTTAAATCTTGCACTGCAGATATACAGCTTTACAGTGGTTCTAAAGGCAGAAGGTTTTTCACTTTAATGCATTCTATGCATTAAGGTAAAAAACCTCCTGTGCAGCTCCCCCCCAGTCTCCCCTTACCTGAGCCCCATCTGGATCCAGCGCTGTGCATGAGAGCAGCAGCTCTCCCAGGTTTCTCTCTCCTCATTGGTTCACACAGGGGAGCAATTGGCTCTTTCTACTGTCAACCACTGTCAGTGAGCCAATGAGGAGAGATCTGGGCGGGGCAAGGGCTAGCCATGCTGCATGTGTGAATGGACAATGTTCATATACAGGAGAGTGGCTTATTATTGGAGGCCAGGAGCTACTGGAGGAGCCAGGACCGCCTACGGGGGGACCCAAAAGGAAGAGGATCGGGGGTGCTCTGTGCAAAACCATTACACAGAGCAGGTAACTATGAAATGTTTGTTATTTTTTTAAAAATGACAATCTTAAGAACTGGATCACGCTGGATCCGACTATGAAATCATGGGACTTCACTTGAAGTCGCACTATTTCAATGCCACATGTCAGTGCGATTTCAGGTGCGACATAGATGACATCTGTGTGATGCAAAGATGTCAATGCAAGTCGCACCTGAAATCACAAATGAAGTACAGGAACCTTTTTTCAAAACGGTGTAGCTTCGCAAAGTCGGAGTCACACCAATATGAACGGTTCCATTGCCTACAATAGAGTGCTACTTTTCATGCGATTTGAAACTGTTAACACGCACAACAAGTTGCACCAGTGTAGAGCAGGGCTTAGAATCACTTTAAGACTGAAGGCAGACAGAGTTGTGCTTAGGTACAGGAAATGCACTACTATTTATCAAGAGCAATTCAGAACAAAAGGTATGTTGTTCAGAGTACTGCTTAGGAACAATTCATATTTCCAGGTGTTCTCTATAACATATTAAATAGAAATATAGAAAAGTGACGGCAGAAACAGAGTGGTCCATCGAGTCTGTCCATTTTTTGGGGGGGAGAAAGTTTTGTGGGGGTTTTTTTTTTTTTTGTCTGAGTATAGATCTATGCCTGTCCCAAGCATGTTTGAAGCTATTTACTGTTGACTGGCTCACTACTTCTGCATGAAGTTTATTCCAAGCATCAACTACTCTTTCAGTAAAATAGTACTTTCTGAGATTGGTTTTGAACTTTCCTCCAGTTAGTTTAAAGTCATGTCCCGTGTTCTTGATTTTGGTTTCATGTTGAAAATACTGCCCTCTGGAACCTTTTTCAACACCACCCCCTTAATTTTTTTTACATTTCTGTTCCGTTTATATTCAATAATTGTTTTATTGAGTGTGCAAGAATAACAGGAAGAAACAAGAAACAGTGTCCGACTTATATTGAATGAATATCTTTGGTACATTGCTGAGGATCTGACAAGAAATAATGCTCAGTGACACTTAAAGAAGTATACCAGCAAAGTAGAAAATATTCTTCACTATAGCAACTGGCATATCAAACCAATATACAAAGTCAAGTTGTCAGGTCATGACATGAATTGCGTTAGGTATAACACAAAAGCATACCTAACAAAAATATATTAAAATAGTAGGAAGAGAGAGAAACAAGTATTGGGTACAACTATCCAGCTGGTGAGTTTACATATGAATGAAATGATGATAAACTCCATATGCTAAAATGGATTGTACATCTTTATGTTTTCCCAGACAGCCCAAACCTTTTGGAACTTATCCATTTTGAACAATGTGTATGCAATATGTTTCTCTTATTTGTATGGTAAATCTAATTTCCTTTTCACCTCTAGAATACTTGGGGGTTCACTGGATTTCCATTTTCTTGTGGTGGAAAACTTAGTTGTAAATAAAATATGGATAACAAAAGATCTGTATTCAGAAGGAATTACCTTTATGCCCATTCAGGTCCTCTTTATTTCTCCCATTGCTATGGATTGCTACAGGAAATGTGTGTAGGTTAACGGTTAGGGAAGTAAAAGGGTTAATTGGAAATTTGTCACAGGCTCACCAGGACAAATGGCCATTTAATAATGTGTAAGTAATGGGGCCTGGATAGTGAAGGTGTTCATCTGTGTAATCTGCTTATAGATGCCTTCCCTGGCTCTTCCCTCTCACCCCGCCCATGAACATGCTAATGACATGTTTTAATAATTTTCCTTATCATTCATTGAGAGCGCAGGCTTTAGATACATTTGGGTTATACTGCCTACAGAGTGGATTTGGACACTCGCATACAAAAGAACAGTGACCAACCTGGCATAACCCTTCCCAATCTCAACATGGTTCAGTTTTTTGCTGGTGTCCCAGGAGGATGGAGGACTTCTCTACTGAGAATATGTTCATATGAGAATATGTAGTAAATTCATTTACTAATCATTTTTTTTCTTTTTGTTAAACCTTATCTGTTTCTTCAATCAAGACATATCTACACACTGCTTGAACTGGCCTTAATCTGGCTCCATTGAGTGTGGCCCCATCCTCAAGTTTAGCCTTGGGAAGATTTTACTGCAGATATGCAGGATTTTATGGGGTGAATTGCAATTATAATGGCTGATTCTGACTGCAGAGAACATAAGAACAAAAATGTACCGCTATGCCTTTCTCTGCAGAATCAATTATGGTGTGCTGGTGATTTCTAAGCCTTCACCTCTTTGATGAGGAGTCCTTAAAAATCCTTGCTGTCTGAAGTTCTCTCTGAGGAGTTGCAGGAAGCCATCATAACCCAAGCTTAGAGAGACCATTTATGCTCGTATTGACATGGTGCTTGTTAACCTAAAGAAGGTGGCGTAACTTGTAGCTTCTACTAGTGCTACTACCAGACTAGGGTCTCTGAGAAGCCCTAGAACCACTAAAACAAATGTTTTCCAGTCCAATACCCCTTTATGGATACTTCTTTTAAAATGTAAGCTGCTTATTCAGCAGAGTCCTATCATAAAAAAGCTTTGCCAAATTCCTGTGGAAGATGCACACATATTTATGAATCCTATTGTTAAATGGATGGAGACATCCTCCAAAACTTTGTTTCCACTGGGAGGCCTTGCATTGCCATGATGATAGTCTGCCAAACATTAGGTGAATGGACTGAACAGGAATGGAAACTGATCCTACTTTACTCCACACTAATATTTTATTTTTGGAGCATTTATAGTTCATGCTGACAGCACTGCACTACTGTATAGACTGGTTAGTGATGTTTCCTGTTAGCCAGCACATCAACAAATTATTTGCTTTGCTGTGGCTACTCAGAACTTCTAGTTAGTGGTCCTACCTGTCCTCCACACCCCATGTATTTGCCAAAGTTCTAGTCCCTGCTCCCAGATTATCCCTATTGTGGGATATCTGGATGACATCCTTTTGAGGGAACAGTCTGCACAGTCACTGATCAAACAATTTGGTGTTATGGGTTGAAACCTTGGAAAAGTTTGCTTGAATCCTGAACCTTCAGAAGTCTGTGTTGGAGCTCAAGGGTCACTTGGAGTATCTGGGCCTGATCATGGACCCAGCTGAAGCCAGACATTTTCTTCCATAAGAAAAATTTCAAACTCTCCATTCCCAGACTTTTTAATCCAAGAGTGAATCGACTCTTATCTTTTGCATGAAAATCAAGGGGCTGATAGTAGCCCCTTTTGAGGTAGTTTAATTTGCCTAGTTCAAACCTGATCTCTTCGACTCATCATCCTTTCATTGTGAGACAAATTAGTATAGACTCCAGAAAAACCAATTCACCTAACACCAAAGAGCAGGTCAAGAATAGTTCAGGAATCCAGCTCTGGAGTTTGGGAAATTCATCCTTCTGGTTGCTTGAAAGATCATCAAAAAAGACGCCAGCCTGACAGGCTGGGGAAGAGTCCTAGACACCCTCACCTTGCATGAGACATGGATGCTGGGGGAATCCCAATGACCAATCAACATCCTGGAGCTTCAAGTGATTTGGTGGCCTCTACAATGCTGGACATCTTGACTGGAGGGTATCTTGATCAGGATGCAGTGGCACACTGCTACTGCAGTGGCACACATCAAACCATCAGGGAAGAACCAGAAGTCTTACCATGGCAGGAGAAGTAGAAAATATTCTGTCTGGGACATAAATTCAAGTTTCAGTCTTTCTGTCATTCACATCCCACGTGTGAACAATTTTAAAGCAGACTATTTCAACTGGCAGTGCCTAGTCCAGGGGAATAGTCCCTACACCCAAAAGTGCCCAAGAACCTGTGCCGTAGATCAGGGATGCAGAATGTGGAGCTTCTTGCAGCTATATTCAACAACAAGCTGGATAGGTTTATCTCCAGGTGCACTGACCCTCTGGCAGAAGCAGTGGATGCTCTTGTGGCTTTGTGGTATCAGATCAATCAGATATTTCCCTTTTCTCCTCTCACCTTATTTATCTGCACTACAGGATTGAGATGAAAGGCATTCTGGTGATGCTTATAGCTCTGGAGTATGCCTAGCACATGGAAGGCATGTTAGTTCTATGTTCACCCTGATGTTACAGAAAAAACATTCATCCCAGACAGTACTCCATGGCACAGATTTTAACCGTTTACTATTAGGCCTCTATCAACAATTGGCTATTGAGTACTATTGAGTACTATTGAGTGTCAGACCTCAGTACCTGCAATCTTGTTTCAAAGATCCTTAGCCAAGATCCTTCATCCAGCACCTTTCTGTGCCCACCTGTGTCTCTTAGCACTTCAAAAACTGCTCTTTGAACCTATCAGGGATATTCCCTTTACTACACTCACAAAGTTATTTTTCTTGATGTCATCACCTATGAGGCAAATGTTTGAACTGGCAGAACCTTTTTTGGTGCACACAAGAACCAGGTGGTATTAAGACTGAACTCCCTCCTCCCCCAGGTGGTCTCAGCCTTTTACCTTAACCAGGACATTGTGCTCCAGTCCCTCTGTTGGGCCCTTGTACATCATAAAATAGTTTATTTTCATTGTCTGGATGTGGTTTGAGCTGTGAGTGCCTAACTCACAGCAACTGCCTTAGGAAGGCTGACTCTTGCTTTGTCATCCCTGATGGTCCTCACGGAGGAGAACCATCTTCTTGTTCCACCATTTCTCAGTGGTCAGACAAATAATTATTCAAGCTTTTGGTCTTAGGGATCAGGTTTCACCCATTCCTGTAAAGGTACAGTCTACTAGAGCTTTTTAGCATTAGGCAACTATTTTTCAGATTTGCAAGGTTGCCACCCGGTCTTCTGTTAATCTGATCTCTAAATTTTACCTAGTCAATGTTCACTTTTTATGCAGGGATCTTCGGGGAGCTCTTTAAGCTGCAAGCAGTCCCAGTTTGTTTGTAGTTGGGCCTAATAGTGTATTGTGTGCTGCGTTGCCAACCCCTCAGTTGAACTTCTTTTGAACATCCCAAATGTCTTTTGCATTTCTCTTCTTGTGTTCTTCAACAAAGTAAAAAACAGTTTTTTTTGTATTTACCATAAAATCAATATTTTTTTAGTTCATATGTTTATAGTCTTGCTCTTCGTACTGCATTTTAACAAAACCAAGAAATGGTGGGATTGGAAGGGGTTATACCCCACCCACCCAAGGTCTGATTTTTTTGCTTGCCAGTGTCTAAATTCTCCTGTAGGTGGCAGCATAACTCAAATCGTGTGTCCTTCTAGAAGGTTGAGGAAAATAACCTTTTTTTTTTTTTTGTAAATACAGGCATCACTGGGTCTATCTGCTTTCTTTGAAGTTCAGACAGATAATGGCTAGTGAGAAGAGCAAGCAGGGTGCTGTACATAGATTTCAGAAAATATATAACTACCCTGTCTTAGAACTTCACTTAAAGGACCTCAGCTCTCATGCAAGTAGTGGGTTAGCTCTTGGGAGGAGTTATACGGATATCAATATGTATGGGTAGATATCAGTCCAGGGGAGCAGGCATTCTTTGGTAGACTGCATTTCCATGGTTTGAGGAACTAAAATCCATGGAACAAAAAGGGTGGGCTAAGGACAATTAGGCTGGGTGACAGGGCTAGTTGATGCAAAACTGAAGGTAGGACTGGAATTTAGCTTTAAGGAAGAGTGCAGCTCAGGCTTATAACTTGCTCTTTAGCCAAGGATTTTTGGCCCAAAGTCACAGCTAGACCCCCATGCTACAATAGCTAGTGAGTGCTATCTCTTCTGCCCAACTGTTAGTAATCTCCCTTCCATCAACCACCACTGGACTTCCAGAAAGTTACTCTTGATCTCTTGAATTGTTTGACTTTGCCCTGAGGTCAGGCCTGCTGGCTCAACCAAACAGTGCGTTGGTGGTGCTTTGGAGCGGCAGGTAGTGTATCATCTGCTGTTTTTTTTCGCTATTTGCTTTGAACTTTTTGCCATGCAAAACTTTATTGTTAGTTCAACCCTTCCCAAATACACACCATTGCTTATTAAAACAAACACGTTTTATCACATCTTTTTCGATCTTCTTTGTTTAGAATAAGCTATGAAATTGCAGGAAATGAAGTTCTGTCAGTAACCGCAATATATTGCGATGAAGTGAGTTTACATTTTGTCCAGACCTGAACCCTTTCTATTTTCTGGATACACGCCTTTAATACACTTTTGTTTCCAAAGAACACAGAAAAGCTGTTCATGGATGACAGTTGCTCAGATGTTTTTTTTTTGCTGACTAACCGAAGCTGTTTCTGTCAATTAATTTTAAAAAGCTTCTTTTTCATAAAAACCATCTTGGAGTAATTACTGTATGTTACAATTATGCCATGGAATGTTAAAAAAATGATATTTGGTTTACTCAAAATTCTGTTTACACATATGGAAAACAGTTGGACTTTTTATTATTACTGTTAATACCAAGCATGTTGGACCAAAGGAACCAACAGATGCATGGCAGTGTGGTTTTTGTTAATGGAATCCCGTGAAGGTTGACTCAGACGGTGACATGATAGTGAAGCATTTGGTTTACATAACTCTTATTTACCCCACTTGTTCTATATTGGGTTCTAAATCATATGTTCTATAAAAAATGTTCTATAAAAATATAAACTGGTGTGATGCTGCTGGGGCCTCTTAGTCTGTCCTCTATCTTCTTAAAGGATAGCTAACCCCCCTAAAAAAAATGCAATATATTGTAGTATTAACAGTCTTTAGATGTGGTGGCCACATTCGTTTTTTTTGTTTAGTTGATTTTGCTAGAAATCCAACGTCTTTGTCATTTCCTGTGAATTGAAATTACAGCACAAATAACCTTATCTTCCTTCCAAGCCTTATCTCCTAAAAACCATTAATTCCCACTTCCCCCAGAAGTTGAGATAGGTTCTATGTACTTCCTACTCATTCACATGGGGGTGGCGAGATCTGGTGACCTCCTTGGTAAAAGGTTCTTCCAGATTCTGATAAGTTTGCTACCCACAGACCCCTACAACCACTATCCATGGTTGTGGGGAAGAGGCCCTTGTCCCCAAGGGCCTGGTATGAATTTTTGGCATGGGGTTTCCCTTAAAATCCACATTAGACCTAATGGTCTGGTATGGATTTTGATGGGAGAGAAGGGGGAACCTCTTGCCAAAAAATGTCTAAATGAACCGAATCACACATGTCTAATTTCAAATATTCTTAAAACATATCTAAACCAAAGAACATAATTTTAATATTTGACAGCTTACCAGTCCTTAGATTTGGTAGCTGCAATAATTTTCCTTTTTTTAGGCTTTCTCCTCGCTATTTTCAACTGGTTATACTGCCAGGAACCCCCTTTCTGTCCTAGGGTGGCAACTCTCACTCACCATACTATATCTATGGAGCCGCCTCTACTACACTCTTATATCCATATAAGCGTGCAGCAGATGCAGAGAGAACTGGACCTTCACACTGCTCTACTGAAAAAACGTTTTAAAAATGCATACGCGTTTTTGCTGCAGTGCATTGAATTTTTGATGCGTTTGTGTTGCATTTTTTCCCACTGGACAAAGCACTTCCCACAGGTGTGTTGTATTTTATATGTGTTTCTGATGTGGTTTTCATTCATTTCAATGAAGGGATGCGTTTTTGGTGTGCTTTTCTTTTACTGAACTAACATGCACTAAAAAAGCAGCAAGCCAGATTTTTTCATTAAAGTGCAATGGATTAGAGTGAAGAGTGCCATACGATTTAAAGAGATGCAATTTTCTTCTGCTTTTCTTAACGTAAGAACACACCAAAATCAAGATGTATGTCAGGATAAGATTTTTTTTTGCACTTATCGAACAGACATAACACAACACATTAAATTGTATTAACAAACCAAAATGGAGCAAATAAGAGAAATATAGTGTTAGGATTTACATACACTTCAATCATATTCTAAAACACTCGGTTGTAAAGACTCATGCATTCTAGTCTATCTTGTGTTCATTGAGGTATTGATTAAAATCTTACTTTTCAAAAGAGGTGTATTCATTTATGCTGAGCAGTGTATATATATATATATATATATATATATATCTTAGGTTTTTATAGAGTTTATTACTGTAGTTATTGAAGATTACTGTCTAATAAAATAATTTTTCACCCATTTATTTTTCATGTCATAAATTTTAACTGTACATGTTGTTCTATATTGCTATTTTACAAATTATTATGAATGTCTATTCCTTTAGTATATCAACCCCATGCACAGCTTCAGTCAACTCACTAAGGCTACGTTCACACTAGCGTTGTGTGCAGGTGGCAGAGAGGCATTTGGGAAGCGTTTTTACCACTTCCCAAACGCCTCTGCCAATTCTGCACATTATAGCACATGGTGCTGTTCTAACGGGAGCGTTTGCGTCGCGTCGTGTTGCATCGCGGCAAAACGGACGCCTCTGGTCGAGTCAGGAGGCATTGAAGCCTCCTATTTTAGTCTATGGTGCCGCTCCGCAAACGCCCGGCCGGCGTTTGCGGTGCGGTTGCGACGCGGTTGTGGGGCGTTTGCAGAGTGGTAACACCATTCAAACAGCATTATAGGCGTTTGTGGGGCGTTTTTAACGCTCGGCAAACGCCTAGCAACCTCCGTAAACCACAGATGCGGCGTCTGCGGAGCGTTTTCCAAGCGTTAAAAAACGCTCCGCAAATGCCGGACCAACGCTTTCCAAACACTATAGGGGCGTTTGGCAAGCGTTGGTAAAACAGCCAAGTGTGAAAGAGCCCTGAGCTAAGTAATTATTCTCTACTCCCATTGTTAATCAGCTCCAGTGATTTAAAGTTGCTATTTAGTCTACTGTTACTAAATTAGAATGTTAGCTAAATGTTACTACTGCTCATACTGCTGCAAGATTCTTATTATGCAAAAAGTCTTATTTCTATGGTTTCTTTGTTCTTTATGCAAAAATAAAATACATTTTAGACTTCTGCTTAGTTAATTCCATGGTAGATTTCACTTGGGTCCTTAAAGCTCCTGTATCCTTGGAGCACGTCAAGGAGCAAGGAACACTGGTGGCAGTCTTCCCCCAATGAACTTTATTTTGTCAGAGATGGCAGGATTTAAATACTTTGTGTTATTACTAGCTGAGTCTAATATTATACCAGAGCTGCATTGTATACACTGAGTTCAAACAGGATTAAAGTGCACCTGTCTGTGAACTAGGCAATGTAACAGATTTACAGTGTATCCAGAATAGACTTGGCATGAGCCTCTTGTAATGCCCTGTACAACAGAGCTTAGGCTGGGAGAAAAAGAAGAAGCATAAGGAACCAATTAATATTGTTGCAATGCTCATGTGCTAATAAAGAGAATGACAATAAAAGGAGAGAGAAAAGTGACATAGATCAGCCATCAGTTTGCTGAATCTCCTTTAACTGACCAGTCACAGGCTCAGGGAGGGACAAGACCAGTAAGGGTTACTTACCTGCAGCAGAGAAAAATCATTCCTGCCCTGCCAAGATAAAACCACTCCCATATATTGTATGTACTCCATGGGGGGATTTACTAAACCTGGAGCACACAGACAGAGATGCAACTGTTCATAGTGACCAATCAGCTTCTAACTTCAGCTTGTTCAATGAAGCGTCGACAATAAAACCTGGAAGATGATTGCTTACTAAGCACAGCTGCACCAGATTCTGTGTGCTCCAGTTTTAGTAAATTCCTCTCATGTTTGCATTTAGCTGCTCACCTGGAGGTGAACCTTAATCATATAAAATACATGTGGATCAATCCAGCTGATTCATGTGTAATAGCCGTTATTGAATTGCAAACACTATTTTTGAAAGTAAATGTAAAAAACAGCAAGAGATGCACAGTAATTAAAATACTACATGCCTTATGCTTAAATTGACCAAACGGTTTGTTAAATGTCTTTCATCTACTGATTTTATAGTAGTATTCACATTCCCTGAGTTGGTTATTAATACATTTCGATCCTAAGAGCAACTTCTGAACAGCCAAGTGTCAGACTGTGATATTAATGGGCCGAACAAATCGGTTCCTTGAATTTCAAGGTTCACACAATTATCTCACTTGAGTGCTGTAAACTGGCTCCCAGCTGGGCCATACACATATTTTAATTTGAACGACTTACAGAATTTAGTCATAAAAGCCTCCTCTGCTTGATACTCTTTTACTAATATTGTGCCCTCTTTCCATATCCTCAATGTGCTGTGACGCACTTCAATTTCCATTTTCATCTTAGGTTACAATGCCTCCTAAAATCTTTGGCAAAGCCGACTCTGTAGCACTGCATTATCAGCCTTTGGTTTTTGGAGAAACGTCTGGAAAATATCTAAATTTAGTTTTGTTGGAACAATGTTTGCACACCTCCTTGTCTGCCTCCAATTTATGTTCATGTAAAAAACATCCCATTAAATCTCTGAAAGGTAATAATAAATGTAGAGTTAGAATGGACATCCACCACTTTGTATATTAAAGAAATGCCCTGCTACAGACTCTTTGTAGGTCATTATCATCTACTCATAATACAAAGAAAAATGCTAACCTAGAGACATATCAAAAGCCACAAGTCCCTGATACACAATTTAAAAGGAATTTTCAACACAGAGATCCTGTCACTGATGCCCTAACTTTAGGTCCAGATCACACTTACCCTTCTTTAAATCCTAACATTAACCCTACCATCAAGCCTCCTGGTAACCTGAACACTAATTCTACTCCCAAACCTCCTTGTTACACTTACAGAAACCCTACCGCTAAGCCTTCCTGTAACTCTAACAGTAATTCTTCCACTAAGCCTACCTGTAATCCAAAGGCAAACCCTACCACTAAGCCTTCCATTAACCCTAACACCTATTCTCCCATCAAGCCTCACTGTGAACCTAACACTAAACCTACAGCTAAGCCTACCTATAACCCAAATCTTGCATCCGTAAAGGTTTCCAGAGAGTCAGGAAGCTTATTTCAACTTTGCTGGACCTACTTTTGTGCCAATGAAAGGTCCCTCATTGGCAACAGTGAACAAATAATGATCAAATACATAAAAGCTAGGAAACGTGTGCCCATTTGTTAAACCAACTGACTACAGAAGGTTACTGCAGTGGTGGTCAGCATATAAATGCTTATTGTTATGATGGGGATGAGCACAGAGATGGGCGTTAGTGTTGACTGAAGTGGTGGCATGCAGGGGAGGTGATAAGAGCAGGGGGCAGAATGGAGGCCAGGTGCAGTGGTGAATGATGGTAGGGTGTAGGTTAGATTCCAAGGGGGAGGATGAGGATCAGCTGCAGTAGTGAGAGCCAGGGTAGATCAGGGATTGACTTGAGGGTGTAATGGGGGGGGGTTCAGGCATGGTTAAAAGGGGTGCACCCCTGGCTGTCTTCCACTATACCTCTGACTCTGACCATTCTTGCCTTCCAACACCCCAACACCTCAGACACTGCACCTTTCTGCCAGCCAAAAACCCCCACACCACCGAGCAGTTCTGTCATTGCATGCTCCACAACTGCTCCCACTGTCCTTGCTCTCTGAGTTCTCTGCTCACTCACCATTTGGATGGCCCACTTTCACCTCCCTTTGGTGATATCGCTTCCTCCCCATTGCATCCTGTAGATGCAGTTCATTTCCTAAAGGAAGATTTGCTTCAACCACCTAGAAAGCTGGAAGAGACCCCTTGAATCTGAGGACCTTGTGAGTTTTCTGGGTGAATTGACAGCCGTGCACCTGACAACTATACTTCAAGTCAGGCCGTTAGTCAGTCCTCCAGCCTCTGGGGAAGCTGTGCACATTGTGTGTGTTCTGGTAAAGGGTAAGATGGAATCCAATCAAACTGCTTGTATTAAATGTTAATATAAATTTACTAATTGCCTCCATTGCTACAGAACCTTTCTCATGCAGCAGCTATCTTTAGGAAATCCAAAATCCAAATGTATTCTTTATTTCCTTTACTTTCTTTTACAATAATTTTTATTAGTGAATTGCAAAATAAAAGTACAAATAGAGGAAATACAAAATGTATGTATACTTTCAAGGCAAACGTTTTATTTCAAATACAGCACCACTATTTATCACTCTTCCTTCCTTAACTATTGAACCCTCTATATTATTATACTGAATATGCAATCTTTTTATCGGGGAGGGAATACATTTTCATTTTACTTTCTGTATTCTTCTATTGCAATACGTTTAGAATAGAAAAACAATATAATACAAAGAAATGAAATAAATAAACAATACTACCCTAAATGTACTCCTCTCATAAAACACCCATTTAACAAAAAAAAATATATTTATGGATAACTTTTGTCAAGCAAAATTCATCTAAGCAGCTCAATGAGTATAATTAGAAGTAGAGATGAGTAAACTTGTGAAAAGTTTGATTAGCTGTAGCTCGGCTAAATGTTTGAAAAATTCGTGAACCTTTGAAATTTGACATTTTCAAACCAGACTCTGCAATGAAGTCAATGGGAATCTGATCCAGGCTACAAATAATTGTGTATGGAATTGGTTATGGAATGCTCCTGGCATCCTTGCCTGATGAGATGACGAGACCAAAAAACAGACTCAGCTATATCTACCATGGACACTAAAATAGAAGGATGGGACCTTGACACTGGGCACTGGCAGTCAAGCTAAGGGTGCCCAGGCAACAACAGAAGCAGATAAAAGGAAAATTGGAGTAGTCTTTGGTTCCCTTTCCCCAAAGCCTTTAGGGAATTCAAATTTCCAAACATTTAAATGAAATTTGGATTTGGCTCAGATTTTATTTCATAAATATTGGACAGTGAAATGTTTACAGTTACACAAGTCCCAGTTATAAGAAACAGGTATCTCCTAATATACCAGTATACACTGACATTTGTGAACAGAACTCACTTTCATAGTGATGAACAACCCACAAGGCTTTAAAACAGAGAACAAAAAGACTACATTGTTACACGTCTGAAAATGATTTTCCAAAGACTGCTCATATTTTATTCAATATTGTTCAGTAAATGCTGAGATTTGGCTTTGTAAAGTTCCTGTCAAATGCCTAATGACATTTAAAATATATACTGAGGAGAATGGAATAAAATAACAGCACTGAAATAAAACTGCACCTGTAGACACAAAATTCATCTTTAGTATTACCATATACTCATTTCCTTTGTATTATTCTGGATTAAGTTTAATGACTATTTTTTAAAAATAAAACATATTTACTATGAATGTAACAAACATACATTTTCATGTAATATCAGGCTGTTCGGCACATTCATAATAGATTATACTCACCCACAACCCTGTTTGCAGGTCTTTACTGTGCAGCTGGACTCGCACCGTGCTGTCTATGCCCTGAAATATTCAGAATGCTGAAGTCGTAGCTGTGTACATTTGCTGTTGCCCCATTTAGTTCAGAAGAAAGCCTGTTTCTAAACCTGTCAGGCTGTGGATAGGATTTCAGTGAAAACAGAGACCACAGCATGCATGTTTGGGTACCACACTTCAGAATTTTGGAGCACCACCTTTGATGGACCTGCTAGTTATTATTATTATTATTATTATTACTACGAGTTTATATAGCGCCAAAGGGTTTGCTCAGCGCTGTACAATAGAGGGGGGACAATACATGGCACAGTACAACAACAACAAACAACGTACGAGGGGTAAGAGGGCCCTACTTTTTCGAGCTTACAATCTAGGTGGGAGGGGGTAAAGGTACAGTAGGAAGTGGCTGAGGGGAATGAGGGGTGGGAGGAAAGAGGGAGAATGGCCGTTAGGTGAGGGTGGGGTAGACCCTGAAGAGATGGGTTTTGAGGGAGCGCCTGAATGTGAAGAGGGAAGGCGACAGTCTGATGGATTGGGGCCTAGTTGTACCAAGTTCTTCTATACTCTGGAATATATCCCACCGTGGTAGCTTGGACACACACTGACACACCTTGGTCTGTTTAAAAATTTATTGGGCAACACTATATAGGTACAGTCGGTGCATAAATACTTTCAAAGGAAAACTACACATTTAAAATCAATACTGTGACAAGTTATTAAATAATACTACTCTAAATGCTACTAACTATTATCTTTTGTGTTCTTCAGCAATTGGCTATACAGAGTCTGTCAGTGTTGGGGCCCTTAGCAGATGGAGAGCTTGCTCTCCAATGGTAGAGATCTGTATTACTCAACAAGATGAGACAGACAACCTTTTAATTGTTCCCCAGCAGTGGAATCCCCTTAGTTTGCAATGATACAATGCCTTTAGCAAAGGATTACACACAGGGATGTTCAACTGGCCTACCACTCCAAGGTTCCAAAAGGTGATCCCTATCTCCTGGGAGTTTGAAACAATGTTTTTGGATCTGGCAAGCTCTAAATGCAGCAATCCTTGATACAACAGCAGTAGACTTGAATGCAACAACAGTCTCTCCCACAGGCAGGGGCTAAGGGCTGCTCACAGTGTCCCTCTGTATAGTCCTGCTGTATGTACAGTACAGGCAGGTGGAGAGGGAATACAGCACTGTGTAAAAAACATGTGCATATGCATCAAAAAACAATAATAAAATCATCCAATACCACTCTACCTGGACATAAAGTATACATTGTGTAAAAAACAGGGAGACACAGGAGTGCCCTGTCTGGTCTGGATAGCAATTACCGCTCTGGACATACCAATGGACAATGCCATACACCTGTGCATGAATACTATGAAACAGCTACTAAGGACGATAATCCGACGGCTGGCTTATATGTGGTGAGACCATTTCACATACATATTTTATTTTGCTGGCCTAGGAAGTACCCACCTGTGTCACAAAGGCTGTGCATGGATCAATCAGCTACCTTATACTGTGGCACTTTTGGTAGGCTGGATCTGTTGGCACCTGTCTGGTGGCCAGCTTGGATGGTCTCGGAGGAATAATAGTGATTTGGAGGGAGCAGCGGCACATTACAGAAACTGAGCGGTTGGATATACTGCATGAATATTGGCCCACCCCAAGTGAGGTCTGTGGCTGCCTCCCTGCTTTTTCCTCTCCCAAGTGAGGTTATATCTGGTGTATCCATATTGGGACTACATCACTCCAATGCAGACTCTAGCCGGGCAATATATCTATATACACTTGCACCATCTGCTACCAGCATCGGTATTGCTACAGAGGGACTCTTGGGGGACACTGTCCAACTTACTCAGGATTAGGGGGATGAGGGGACATAAGGAGGGGTGGGTGGGGGTGGCTTTGGGTGTACCGGAATGGAGTGGGGTCTAGCCGAGGGGTGCTGGGTGTGTACGAGTTGAGGGGTAGAGGGGATTGATAGAGGGTGGGGAGGTGGAGGGGTGGAATGGGTCAGGGTACATGCATTGATATTATATGTCTTGATATTTTCATATATTTTTTACGTCCAAATAAATACTGCCATTGATAGCCTGTGAGGTGCTATATCCTTTTTGGTGACTTTGTCTTGGAATACAGCTTTGCTCTCTCTCCCATAAGGTTTCTGCAGTACACCCATGTCTCTCCAGCACAATAATCTCTCCACATGTGTGTTTCTTCTACCCAAGCCCTCTCTATGACCACACTTCCAAGACAATAACAGTTCATCCTCATCTATTCAGGCTCCCCCAAGATGGCCATCCCTAGGGACACTCCATAGCCAAGCACTGTTCATGGTCTCCTTCAAGATGGTCCCAGCCACTCAGTCTTTGGCAAGATGGGCACCTCAGCTATGTATTACAGGTGCTTCTACTGTACTCTTATGCTTTTCATACTGTTCATGTGTGAACTTTGCACACACACACAAAATCTCCTTTAATTATAGCATTGCATACTATGGTTTTACTTCTTTATGATATGCATATTTAAAAATGTTGGCAGGAATTAGACAGGAAAAAAAATCACATTTTTATTTTAGGCATGCAATTACTTAGCAAGCATACATTTGGATGCCGTAGCGTACATTCCATTACAAACGACACATGTTACACAAAATATAATTTGGCTCTCCACACGCAAGCAATGTACCAGTGTGCACACATTTCTGATAGCAAATTAAACTCATTTAGTTGTCTCAGTTTAAGCTACTGATCTCTGTAAACAACCAATATAAACAAACTTAATTGATTTTTTTAAATTGAAAGCAAACGGTTTTTTGTTATTTTATTTTTTAGCCCTGAACACATTAAAGAAAGAAAATATATACCCAATGTATTCCGTTTAATATCTATGTCTGGTTGGCTAGTGGAAAATGCTGCCAGTAATTTCCATTTTTTTGCCAACATCTTATGAACCAAGTCCACCCCCCCAATCCATTACATAATTGAATCATCCCACAAACCAATTGTGTCTATAAAGCATTGTGACTGCCCTTTTTTGAGCTAGTTCCACAGACTTTCAATCATAGTTGCCTTTTTACGTAAAGAAAAAAGTAACTTTTTAAAGCTTACGGTTTGAAATGAGCTGATTTACTGTGACTGGGAAAGATTATTTAATTGCTCTAATCTTGGAACTCAGACAGCAAACGCTAAGCCTTTATGGAAACCATATAAATAAATGATCTTCCTATGGTGAAATGTTCTCTCCATTGTTTTAGTTCTAACAAAATTGAAGCACCAAAAAAAATATTGAAAATGAATCAGGTTCTGCCTTCCAACATAAGTAACCTGGGCTCAAGACACTATGCCAGGAAATGCAGAAAAAAATGCTTAGACAATACATAGGTAGCAGAAAAATGTGTTTAATATATTTTACCATAATCCTTGTGGTAGGTCAGTATTGCCTGTGTCAGCAAGACCAACCTAACAGCAAGAAACAGCTTGGCTTTCATGTAATACATACTTTTGAAATGTACCTGGCTTATAGATCCTTTAAAAATCAATGGCGCCATCATTTCATTTTCCTTATAGAATACTATATTGAGCTATATAACTACTTGGACTCTAAAATCTGTGTAAAATTTTAACTGATTTTTTGTTGAAAGTCATGGGGTCTGATTTACTAACATTGAGCTCACCCAGAAGCAGTCACTGGTAGCCAACACTGCAGGTGAAATGTATATTCATTTATTAAAAGCAGACATAATGCACAGACACATCACGACCCAAACTTATGCTCAGGAAAATTCTGTAAAGTCAAAAACACACCCCCATGGTTCCATTGCCTATGTCCAACCTACCTCTTTTCACCTCAAAGCAGCAGTGACCAGGGATTTGAAAGTGAACCTATTCCGAAATTTCAGAACAGAGTTGTATTGACAGTAACATACAAGGGCTGAAATACTTACATTTCCTAGATAAAATGATGCTTTAAGTTCCCTCTAGTGTTGCTGACATGTCCAAAAGGATAAAGTTTATCTCCACTTTTGTAGGGAAAAAAGAATCCCATCTGCGTGCTCTTAGTATATTGCAAGGACTTTTATTAAAAAACTGTGTGCTATTGTAACAATGCAAAATAAAATTGGTCCTTGGAATTTAGTAATGTACAGTTATGTGAAAAAGTAAATGCAACCTATGGAAAAAGTTGATGTTTTCAACATATCGGTACAGGTAAATGTTAGATATTAATTTAAACAGTGCTTCCAGTAAGGGTGAAAAACTGAAAAACACAAGAATTTGCCTTTAAATTCTTTATTTAACAAAAATATGAAAAGATGTATTGGTGTACTCTGGAAAATGTATGTACACCCTTGGCCTCAGAAGCTGATACTGCCCCCTTTAGCAGAAATTACTTCCTGTAGGCATTTTGTATAACTGCTCATCAGTCTCTGACGTCGACTAAATTTTTGACCTCTCCCCGTCCATAATCATTCTATGTTTTTGGGTTTCCTTGCATGAACTGCTAGTTTCAAATCTCCCCACAATACTTCAAAGTGATTTAAATCAGGGCTTTGATTAGTACAACCCAAAACCCTCCATTTCTTAGTTTTCAGCCATTCCTTGGTGGATTTGTTAGTGTGTGTTAAACTTTTGAACAGATGGCCTTACATTCTCATCAAGCATACTTTAATCTCATGCAGAATTCATGTTGAATCGCTGATTTCAAGCTGCCTTCATACCAACATGCTTCACAGTTGGAATAAAGTACTTCTCCTGAAATGCTGCCTCCGTTTTGTGCAAGCATGTCTACTGTTATCCCAAGCAAACAACACTATATTTTATTTATCATTCCACAGAACATTGTTCCAGAAGGCCTGGTCTTTGCCCATTTGTGTAATCACAAACTATAATCTTCCTCTAATGTATTGTACTGAAAAAGGTTTTACTAGCACAACTCCTTTGCAGGTTCAATTGGTGCAATCTCTTTCTGATTGTAGATGCATGCACTTTGACACCAACTGTTGCAAGAGATACCTGCAGATGCCAGGAATAAATAATGGGGTTTTTGGAGATTTCCTTTAACTTCAAATGAGTAGCTCTTGAGTTGAATTTGCTGGACCAACCAGGCCTGGAAAAATTAGCAGACATTAGAAGGCTATGGGTCTTGGAGATTATTTTCTTTACAGTGGTTTGATTGATTTCAAATAAATCCCTTGCCCGACTCATAGACATCCACTACCTCCTTTCTGAAGGTCTTAGAGAGCTCATTTGATCTTGGCATGATGACACCACACCCATCAATAGCAAAGAGAACACCAGGCCCTAGATATCTGAGGTTTAAATAAGACAGGTTCCACCTGTATACTATTTTGATTTCATGGATTTAAAGTGGTTATAACTGTAGGGGTCCACTTACTTTTTCCACATGACACGTCTGCATTTTTTGGCAGTTTAGATTATGGGAATAAATATACCACATCAAGTTTATGAGTTATCTGCTCAAGCATGTTACCTTTATCTGTAGATACTTTTACATGATCTGATGACTGCCTGTTCTTTTATGTTAAAAAAATCACTACATTTTATGGGATGTACTTACTTTTGCACATGACTGTAGTTTCAGTTGAATGGTAGAATCAGAGTTCAGTATACTTTATCCTACCCTTTAGGAGACATTGTGCCAAAAGGCCTATTTTTGGGCCAGCACTTGGGGGAACCTGAAGTTTTTTCAGATTTTGTCTTTAATTAACATTCATCCATAGGTGTGCATTAAAATAATTAAAAAAAAACATTGAATTAAGTTATTTACCAAATGTTTGGGAATGTCAATATTAGAATGAATCTTTATAAATGTGGTATATTTTTAGGCAAGCACAGAGGGGAATATTATGCACAAATGAATGCATAGTATACATGCAAGATTACATTGTTAAAAAAATAGCATTTAACATAGAATAATAAAGAAAGAACATACAAAACACTATGCATTCCTTTTCAGATTGTATCTCTTAGATTGTAAGCTCCAAGGAGCAGAGCCTTCCTAACCCTCTTGTATTGAACTGTCTTGTTATTGTCTCCCTTTATATTGTAAAGTGCTGTAGCAAACTGTTGGCGCTATATAAGTCCTGTATAATAGTAATAATAATAATAATAATAATCACTGTTTTTAAATTAACGCATAAACAAATTCACATTTTACTTATGTTTATAGTAGCTTTATATTAATGATTTGTTTTGTGAGATTTTTCTTTTCTAGGCCACTATTTATTAACTTTAGTGACATGCTTTGATGAGGGCCAAATGATGGAAGATAAATAATGATGACCACCTTACAAATGTGTTGAACATCTGATGGCTAGTGGATGGTGACATAGTAAGGTGACATGTCTTCATGATGACCAGCAGATAACTTGGTGCTCAGAAGTTGCATGTCTGTGCTAACCAGCTACTTGCTCAGAAAATGGTTCTCCCTTCCAGGAGATATAGGACATGCAGATTTATTCTGTAAGGTGGAATTGTATCATGGTAGAGATGATAGAAAGAGCTGCCATGGGGACCTTAGAGCGGTGAGCTGCTGCTACCATCACCTCTGTCACTTTTTGACCTGGTTTCTTCCCTCTTAAAGTGATACTAAACACACACTGGTTAATTGTGCATATGGATGATGGCACTGTAATTATTTTAGTTAAAAAAAATCTAAGTACCTTTTTCATAATCCATATACAGCTGTCACATGACCCAGCTCTTTCCCAGCCTGTCTGCAGGGAAACATAAGCAGGAGGAGCTTCTAGTTCTCTACTGCTGGTCACATGTCCAAAAAAAAACAGCCTTTGGGATACAGAGTACAAATAAATAGTTAATATCAATAAACTGTTTTAAATTGTCATACAAATATATATTTAAAATAGAATCTTTATTATTGTTTTGGCAATAACATGGTGTGAGCAGATTTCCACAAGTCACAGACTGTGTCACACCTCTCCAGCCTGTCTTAGAATAATAGGGAAGGGAGCAACCATTAATCTACAAGTAATATCCCACCCCATTGTGTTTAGCTGGTTAGTGGGTATGGAGAAGGATGGAGGGAGTGGGTTGACATTTACCACTGTGTATATACCCACATGTGTGACTCTATAGTCACATGGGCTGCTCAGATGTGATAGGGAGGAAATGCTCAGCATAGAAATAGAAACTCACTTAAAACTGAGCATGTGCAGAGTTGCCACCACAGCTGCAAAATCTCTAGCTGAATTGGGGACATGGACAGAAGATGGAGACAGAGAGCAGCAGGATCAACCAGGTTTTTTTCAGAATACAAAAAAGGAATCCCATAGGGAATGAGTATGAACAGCATGTAGTACAGTATTTACTGATAGATTTTTATGATGTGGATTTAGTAACACTTTAAGCCATTGAGCAGTGACTTATGATAAAACTCCTGTGCATGCATGCTAGAGTTACATCTTCCTAGCTGCCTCCTTGACATCTTCCAGATACCAAGAGTTGGCTGAGAGTGTATGCTGCATTGTGAATATGTGATAAAAAAGCCATTCTTGAGAGAATTTTAAAGAGTTTCTAATGAAATTCGCTTAGCATGTGGCCCCACCATATACAGGATACAAAGAGAAATTGTTGCTGTGCTTTGTGCATACTCAATAACTTGGATGCAGCACACTAATCACCTGAATAAAAAATAAACCAAATATCTGAGTGAATAGGTGTGCTTCCACAATTATATCAATAAGGCCCCAAGGCCCCATGTACACGGGACACTTCTGAAAGATGGAAACTGACTGCTGGAAAACGTAGGTTAAAAAACATCTGTTTAGCTGCGTTTGCATAACGCGTTTATGTGCGTTTGCATTTAGAAGTGTTTTTTAAAGATAAGCTCAGGAGAACCTCCCAAATGCCCAGAATGCACTGAAAAGTGGTAAATTATTAACTATTTCAGACTGTTTCAGAGAAATACAGAGAGTAGAAGCAGAGACAGCAGTATGTGTTGAAATTAGCTTAGGTGTGAATGGTCATTAACATATCTTTTGTTTCCAAGGGAGGGAGAGGTCTGAGGTGTGAATTAGTCATTACCATGTGTGACAAGCTTGGTAGGAACATTCTGTGTTCAGTGTTTTGTCCATCTGAGTACCTTGAAAACGCTTTGCATGCATTTTTCAAATGCAAACGCTTCTAAACGCAATTTTCCGTATTTAGCCACGTTTACAAGCATTTTGAATTTGAAACGCAGATAAAATTGACTGCTGAACGCAAGTTTTCTGCGTTCAAAAAAATGACTGTAAACTCAACTGCCTGTGAATGCCTGTAAACAAAGATGTGTACATGGACACATAGGAAAAGATTAGGGAGAGTTCAGGGGCTGCTGAAAAAAACGCTGAACAGCTCCTGGACGTGAGTTTATCAGCTGCAGTGTACATGAACCCTAAGTGATACCTTCATATACCATAAAGTGCAAGTGCATGAGCAAATAACAGAACAAATAAATGGAAATAAATCAGAATTTCATCATACAAATAAATTTGATTAAAAATGAATAATGAATAAATAAAAGTGATAATGTCATCAACAGTTCATAATGTGACCATAGTCTGTGCCAGTATCTTCCAGTAAGTTCAAAGGTGGAATAACATGTAAGTGCTTTCCCATGTGTATCCTCCACACAGATCACACAGACACTACCTGGCACATTGTAGTGCTCAGACACACAGGATAAATTGAGTCCAGTGTGGCAAGCTGTTAATTCCTAGCATAAACAGACTGGAGGGTTTGGAGGTCAATACTGGCTGAAGCAGGAGGTCTCCTAGGGGTCTTATGTATACAAAGCGCATGTTGATCTCTACGTATATAATCAGGAGATCAACATGATTTGGTAAGAGGCTGTGTGATCTTCTGGTGGAAGATACACGTGGGAAAGCACTTACCTGTTATTTGTCCTCTGCACTTACTGGAAGATACCAGAATGGACTATGGTCACATTATGAACTGTTGATGGCATGAACATTTTTATTTATTCATTATTAATTTTTAATGGAGTTTATTTGTATGATGAAATTCTGATTTATTTATCCATTTATTTGTTCTGTTATTTGCACATGCACTTGCACTTTATGATTTATGAAGGTATCACTTATTGAAATTCTGATTTATTTATTCATTTATTTATAATAAATATATTTGGAATAGGTGGCAGTGCACCTATTCACTCAGAGATGTGACCCTACCAGCTCTGTTCTGTTTGACAATATTCAATACACAGGGCTGCTGTTAGAAACCACTGAGCCCCATACATCCAACGTGTCAGCCCCCCCCCCCCCAAAAAAAAACACAGTCTACTATGCTTCAGTTATGAATGAACACAGCGAGTGAATGGTACCGATCACTCATTGTATTCATTCAGGTAAGGAAGAGCCTGGTAAATGTGACATATTTACTAGACTCTCCCCCCACTCTCCATCCTGAAGGATCCTATTGTGCTTGCAGCTGCCGGAGGGAAGGAAAGGGGGGGAAGCTGAAAGCACTGTGGGGGTGGGGGCACACAGGAGGGCCTGGGCAGCAAATGTGTGGTGCACAGGGAGGGTGATGGGTGCTGTGGGGGGAGCAATTATTGTAACTGTTCTCTCTTTGCAGCAGCGGAAAGTCAGTGGGAAGGAGAATGGAAGAAGCCATCTTTCAACTGCTGCCCTTACAGGGCATCAGTTACAATGATTGCTCCCCGCTGTGCTGATCCCCCTCCCTTCTCACATTCAATTCACCCAGCTGCCTGGGCCCCCCCTTCTGGTCTGGGCCCCGTACAGGAGGACTGGTGGTATCCCCTTATCCAAGGCACTGACAATACAATAGCTTAGAGGGAGATTCAGATATCCACGCTATTTAGCATGGACAAAGGAACTGTTAGATTTCTTTGGGCTGAAGAAGAGAAATTTAGCCATGTATGGCCAGCTTTAGTCTTGTGATCAAAAGTTGCCCCTGTAGCTCTAGTTTTGAAAGAGGTCAACTGCTGGTTAAAAGGAGGTTAAATGCACCTGTGAAGGTACTCAGATGTATCTCAACCTGATCCGAAATTCAGACTTTCAAAAGTGCATTTACACGACAGCTACATTTTATGATTTGAATTCAGAGAGCGGGTAAGGGTGTGTATTACGGGGGTTCAAATGAGCAAAGACTATAAAACGTATAGGTTACCTTCTGTATATTATTTGCTCAGCCCCCCCCCCTAGAATATCTACTGCTATTTGTCACCATAAAGGTGACAAGTGTTACTTAATGCTAAATGCTCCTTAGAGTAAAATTACCCGTATTGTATTAACACTCGGCTTTACTCTGATGCACTTTCAGGCCATTCCTCTACAGCCACTCGCCATTTGCTGATTGCAATTAAGCGGCTTGAAATGTAGAACAATTTGTCAGGCAATAGACATGTGGTTGTTGTGGTCTAATGTTAAAGACATTGCTGGCTCTAAGGACATAGTTACAT